>NW_022900916.1:28598841-28685924 GCF_012274545.1 Fukomys damarensis
TCTCTCTCTCTCTCTCTCTCCCTCTCTCTGCATTTATTGGTACATTTTAGGTATACAGTACAGTTACATTCATCATTGGGATCTTGTACCTTTACATGACCGGTCTTGGTTCCCTGGCCTTTTCCTACATAGCTCTGTAAAGAAGTGTAGAAAGAACCAGGTGTGGTAGTGCACCTTTGTAATTCAAACACTGGAGGGCTCAGGCAGGAGATTCACTGTTTGAGCCTAATTTGGGCAATTTAGCAAGATCCTGCCTCAAGAAAAAAACTGGGGATGTAGCTCATTTTAAAGGCATTGAGTTCAATTCCAAACAAACAAAACAAACAGCCTAAGACATGCAGAACAAAATAACTATGGTGAGGAAAGGGAAAGAGGAAGCAAAATAAAAATAGAATAGGATGGAAGATTCCAAAAACCTCTGGGAAGTAGGGAGGTGCTTGGACTCTAGACTACAGGTAAAAGATAAAGGAGGTTATTCTAGTCTCCCACAATGGGCTTTTTATTAAATATTTCCTCATCCATCATTATACTTAATTTCTACCATAACTATATGAAACAAAACCATTATGTCCATTTGAGAGATGAGGAGAAGGGCTCAGAAAGGTCACAGAGCTACTATACAGAAGAATCCAGGACTCATTCCAGGTTGTCTCTTCAGACCAGTGACTCTACTCTACACTCTTCCTTGGCAGCCAGCTGGGGTCATGGCTGCAGCCAGAGTTATGGAAGATACTGTGACATGAACACAGCACTGGGCAAGCCAGTGTGGGTTAGAGGTCCCAGCCTGCCAAGCCTGGCTAGTGACATTTAGTAGGCTCAAAGCTGACTCAAAAGTGGCCAGCTAGGAAGTCAAAGTACAGCATCCAAAGGGGCTCAGTTTCTATCCCCTAAGCTTTTGGTGCTGAGTTGCTCAGTTTGGAAGGTGGCATTCAGTAGCAAAAGGCACAAAAGTTGAAGGTACCTTCTTACCAGAAGTCTGAGGTGAAAGGTGAAAGCTGTGGGACTTCAAGGGAAACCAGGGCAAAGAGGTCAGGCTAGATATAGCTCCCAGACCTGTTGGGTGATGATGTTCATGGTAGGGCCACAGTCCTCCAGAGGGAAACTGGAGAACCAGGCAGGAAAACAGGTCTGTGTCCTGTCCTACCCTTCCTCTTTAGGGGAAAAACCCTTTCCTTTAGCTGGGTGAATGGCTGACTGGAATAAAAGCTCCATTCCCTAGTCAGCTAGTAGTGGCCTTGTGCCTAAGTTCTAGCCAATGGAATTTGAGCAGGACTGGTGAGTGCAGCTCACAAGAAGTGTCCTTAAAAGATGGAGAGCATGCCTTTCTTCACTCTTTTGCTTCTAGCTGAAATTTGTCAGAATGGATAGAACTCAAGAAGTTATCTTGGATCATAGGAAGAAGCCATGTACAGAGCAAAGCAGAACCAGGCAGAAGGAATCTATGTGGTTGCTGTGGATTCCCCCTGAACTTCTGGGCTTCTACAAGAGGAAGAAGGAAATGTCTATGTAATGGTGCCATTCTTATTTTGGATTTTCTGTCCCATGGAGTAGAACTAAGTGACACAGTATTTAAGATGAAGTAGGACACATAAGAGCAAAAGTCATGTTACACAAAGATTGTACTGGACGTGGGTGTGGGGACACCCTTGGCACCCAGATTCATATCCCATTGATCATTAACATGGGGGTGGTGCATATGGAGTGGGAGACTTAAGATGTGGAGGTAGCTTGGAAGGAATCTAGAGACTAATTTAAATTCCTGTGTTGTTTATTGGCTGAGTAATCCAGCAAGTTGTTCAATCTCTTAAGGCTTCAGTTGTCTTATCCTGGGGTGATGATTATGATCAAATGAAGCAATAAGCACAAAAATACTTTAATACTCTTCTTTCTTCTTTGTTCTTCTTCTAATCCTTTACCCCTAAACCTATCATCATTTAACCCCTTGCACTGACAGTATGATTTAATTCTAAGTTCTTACTTTCTCTGGGGCAAAGGGGAGGAGAGATTACTTATATAAAGTCTGTCTATTAGATTTGCCATAGAACTAGGGCAGTTCCGGTGTTGGTGGTGTATTTAGCTATGGAAGGTTTAATGTTGCTGCACACTGGAATTGCCTGGAGAGACTACAACAGACCACGTCCTAAGTCAGTTGAATCTGAGTTAGAATCAGTGTTCTCTGGTTTTCTAAGTTCCCCCAGGGTGATCCTGATGCCAGAGAAAATTGGAAACTACTGGGAAGGGGAAGAAAAGCTTGGGCTGCCACCTGGTAATTTTCAGTAAATGCTACCGATTGTAATTAAACTGAGATTGGGATTAATAAGGATAGGATCTTGGTATCTTAAATATTCATGATTCACTCAGATTATCCCTAATTAATACAGATTTTATTGGTTTGGAAATACTGCATAGCTGAGGGCACCTTGAAATTCCAAAACCAAGGGTCATATAGTTCTGTTTTTAAATTTCTTGTTTTTCATATGGCCAATCTATAATAGCAAGATCCTTTAGCCAAACTGCTTCATTTTATGGGTCTTTCAGCTTTCTTTGCCATGACCTTCTAAAGCTACTATGAACTTAGAGAAGACACAGGTCGTTACACTGGAAATCTGCCACTTCTGATCTCATTTTATTTTGATGACAAAGTTGGGTGACCTTATATGCCCTTCATATTTTATTTAGGCCCTGTTAATATGTCCAGATTGAAAGGCCAAAGCTGCTTGTCTCCATGACCACCCTAGGAACTTGGCTAGAAGTTAGATATTCCAAATGAACATCTTTTGGGTCAGCAACATTGAAGGAAGTGAAAGGCAAGAGTTGAAAAAAAAAATCAGGCATACTTTCACCTACGTGTTACCCCAGTAAACTGCCAGGAAGGAAGCACAAAGGAGGAGTTACAATCTCAGGTTTCAGACTTCAGAAGATAAGCTTGCATATTGACTTTAGTGGGCCTTAGCAGCAAAAATATTTGGAGAGCCCCACCAATCTCTGTTATCTAGAGAACCAGAACTGGTCAGGTGCCTTTGGGAATTAGGATTGTTTAAGATCAGAGATAGCTTTTGGAAGGGGGTGACTATGGAAAAAATATGTGTAAAAATAGTTCTTTTCCTCCAAAGAGAATGTCTAGAATTCCAAGAAAATGCCCTTATCACTGTCTGAGTAAGTTGGCATCTAAGCTAGGATGATGTTTCTACAAAAAATCTTTTTTTCTGTAAAAAAATATGGTTATTTTATTATTTTATTTTTAGGAAGTAGACTTAGCTCAGTGCATATAAAGTAATTCTTGAAGTACCAGAGACATCTTGGTAAGGATGTTTTCTCCCTGATGCCATACCCAGAGATATCACTAGGCATTGTATTCCCTAGGCCAACTATATCAGACCAAGGGGTGGGGGAGAGGTATAACTGAAGACCTTAGGCAACCACCCAAGTCATAAAGGTACCTGGTGGAAACAATAAACACCGCTTGGGCCCAAAGAGACCCACACTAGGATTTGAACTCATGGTGCAAAGGGCACAAATCTCCCAATTACTCAGAGGTGATCTAAGGGATGTATTGATCATATCACTGAACTAAATTGAAGACTATACCACAGTTCTGATACTCTTTTAATAAATTAAAATAACCATGTTGACTTGGTGAGATCATATTCTTATTTTATCCACAACAGAATATAACAAAGTAAGACGTGACAAAGGGTCCTCAACTGGATTCACTGGATTTACCCAATCAGGTTATCCATTTATTCATTGATGGATACTTAGGTTGTTTCCATATCTTGGCTATTAAGAATATTGCTAGAATGAACATGGAGTGCAGATGTTCTTATGAGGTCATGACTTTATCATCTTTGAATTTATCCAGAAGAGGGATTGCTAAGTCAAATAATAGTTCTATTTTTAATATTTTAAGGAACCTATCTACTATTTTCTATATGGCTGTACCAATCTACATTTCCACTAACAGTGCACTAGAGTTCTCTCTCTTTCTATTTTTTTTAGGGGTACCGGGGATTGAACTCAGGACCTTGCACTTACAAGGCAGGGAGGCGCTGTACCACTGAGCTGAATCCCCAGCCCAAGGGTTCTCTTTTCCTCAGTAAACTGCCTAACCTTTTTTGTCTCTTGTGTTTTTTATAATAGCCATCCTTAAAGGTATCCCATAGTGCTTTCAATTTGCATTTCTCTGATAATTAGTGATGTTGACCAACTGTTTATATACTAATCGGCCATTTTTGTCTTCCGAGAGATGTCTGGTTTAGGTCGTTTGTCCATTTTTAAATGTGACTTAGTTGTGAGTCTTTATAAATTTTGGGTATTAACCCCTTATTAGATATATGGTTTGCAGATAATTTTTACTAATCTATAGGTTGACTTTTTGAAGCTTTTCAGTTTCATTTACTTTTACTTTTATAGCTTGAGCCTTTTGTGTGATATATATCATGGCCAGCTTTACCCCTGTATTCTTTGGCAGAAGATTTATGATTTCAGGTCTTACATTTAGATCTTTTATCTATTTTGAGTTGGCTTTTCTGTATGGGGTAAGATAAGAATCCACTTTCATAACATGCCTGTGAAAATCCAGCTTTCTCAGAGAGTGGGCATTTAGTAGAATGTTCTACATTTGTATGTTATAAGATAGTCTCCTAAAGATAAAATAAGAAGTTTGCACAAGTCCTGAGAAGCCACAAAGGGGAGTTCTAACTTTTTCTGTGGCTTAAGCTGTTTTCCTGGGAAAGTATGTCATACCAGTCCACTCCAGACTTTTGCTTTTTAAAATTTTTTGACTTAGTTACTTTTCTCATTGCTGAGACAAATACCCAAAACCACAAGTTAAAGGAGGAAAGATTTATTTAGCTCACAGTTTGTAGAGGTTTCAGTCCATAATCAACTGGCTCCAAGGCAGAGTGATACATGGCAAGCACAAGAGAGCAAAAGCAACAAGCAAGGGAGAAGACAAGCTTCCTTCTCTTCCTTATATTGTATCGAGGCTACTGGGATTAGGGCAGTGCCAAGCCAATCAGTGGGCTGATTTAGTAACCATACATCCTTAATCCCAGCATCACACACTCTAGATTCAGCCACCCATGATCGCATGAGGCTTTTGGGGGACAGCTAGACCCCAAAACTATAACTATAGCATGTCTTAAAACCTTACTACAGTGAACTGAAATTCAGGTCCTTTTTTTTACAACTACTCTCCCATTATTACCGCAGAACACTCTTCAAATCAGTTTCTGCCTTATCAGGATGAGTTTCACCAAAAATTTTAGGATAATTATAGGCCTTCCAAGAGATGAATCTTGCTCTGTGGATACTGGAGACTTTGACTAAGAAGTAATTTTTGTGGAGCTAGGGGTGTAGCTCAGTGGTGAATGTTTGTTTATCATAGGTGAAGTCCTGGGTTTGGTTCCTGGCACGTGCACACATATGGGCACACATACTCACACAGAGTATTGAGAATTTAACTGCATGCTTTTTAAGCATATCACACAGACACAGACACAAGCACAGACACAGACACACGCACTTTTGTTACTGGGGACTGAACCCATGACCTTACACATGCATGCGTTCTACCACTGAGCTACACCCCAAGCCTCCATAGTATACTTTTGGATGTGTCCTATAGGGTCACCTAGTGATGAATGGTACTTTCTATCAGTGATAATTTTTAGATAGATTGCTATCTCCAGTGGATCGGCTGTAGACCTCTGAATGTTTCTCCTTACTGGTGGAGTTAAGTCCCCGTGACAGTCATAAAGTAAGCTGGGCCCTTTTTCCACATTGTAATTTTTAGACAAATTGTGCCGAAGAAATTGCCTTGACATAGAATGTTTGAACGCTGTGTGGAATGCTGCCTGTTGATGGACAATCTCGTTGCTTAAAGGAAGTTGCCTTGATTACTGGCTAATGTACATGGCTTAGAGCAACTTCTGTGCCTTATTCCTTCTATCCTTCAAAGTCAATTATTCCAATTTCAGGACAAAGCAATATATTCTTGGGAGAAGGGGTACCTGAAATAGCCTCATTTTTGCTTGTAGTGGGCCCTCTGCCTCTAATACCATTCCTCAGGCCGTGCCTTACTTCCTACCACATTGAGCCATGAAACACACAGTGGATGGTATAGAGATCTGACAATGTCACATGCACCAGGTATAGATAAAGGATTTATAAAATTTTATTAATCAGTTACTTAGCATAGTAACCAGTGTACATGTTGATTTTGTGAAAGGTGAAAACTCAAGTTTCTTTGGTTTGCCTTATTTTAGAGAAAAATGTCTCACCTGAGGAGATAAAAATGAGTCAATTTAAAATGTAGGACAGTTAAATGACTTTCAAAGAGGTAGACCTTAAAAGAGCTACTTCTTATTGCAAAATTTTAAATGCACTAGTACATTTATGAAAGGTTGATGTAAGTTGACTTAATTTTCTATACTTGGAGGGTCATGGAAAAACTTTATTGAAAGGGATTATGTATTTTGAATCATACTCTGCTAAGAATTGCTGTTAAAATTCTGTTTTGTTTTGTTTGTTGCTTGTTTGTTTGTTTGTTTTGGTACTGGGGATCAAACTCAGGACCTTGGGCTTGCTAGGCAGGCAGCAGAACCAAAGAACTAAATTCCCAGTCCTTGCTGTTACAATTCTGGAAATATTTTCTTATAGATAAACTACTTTGGTCAAATACTGTGCATGTTGGAAATCTAGCTTTGGAACTCCATTCTTTCATGTCAAGCAATAATCCCTATGTTCTTTGTTTGTTTTTTGTTTTTAGGGGACCAGGGATCAAACTCGGGTCCTTGTGCTTGCGAGGCAGGTGGCGGAACTGCTGAGCTAAATCCCTGGCCCTCCCTATGTTCTTTGTATATTTAATTTTACTATCATTTCTTCAAAGAAATAGATAAAGAAACAATCATTCTATATGATTTTCAATTCCCATTAAAACAACACTCACCCTAGGATCCTAGTGTATTGGAAAGTCTGTGGAATCGCTGGTTTTTGCTATTGTTCCCCAGGGTAATTTCAGGTCTTCTACTGGGAGAACAGAATACTTAAACAATAAGTGACAATAATACCTTAAAACAGTTCAAAGTAAAGTAGAACCAGACTCATCAGAAAGGGAACGTTGCTTCCTCACTGATAAAAAGGCACCCTGATATAGTGGGAAAAGTTTAGATTTTGAAGCTGGACAAGTCTGAGTTTAAATCGTCTTTTATTATTTATTAGCAGTGTGTGAAAATTAACCTTCTAAACCACAGGGCCTTCTTGGAGGAAGAATAGCTGCCTAGGTCCTGTGTAATAATGAATGCAAAACTGATAGCAATGCCACAGACTTCCTGGCTTTCCCAAAGACTGAGTAATTAGTAGCACACATCCTCCTCACAACTCCCTTACCTGGAGATAAGGTAGGAAGCTTTGAAATGCAGACTATCAGCAGGGATTATCTTCCCTGCTGAGATAGATGCCTAAAATCTACTTCAAATGAGAATTGCAAATTGAGTCCCTTAAATCCTGTTTGGATCATTTTGAATCCTGGAAATATCAAGGCTCCGTGAGACACAGTGGCTAGTGCTAAGACTTTAGAAATCCTGGGTGGTTCTGCAGAGTGAGTTATTCAGTGAAAAACACAGAAGAACCAAGCCACAAGCATAGGCCAATGCTCAGGAACTCAGAGGTCAGGGTCATTTTCCAGATGTGAAATGCCTTCCTCTCTTTCCTTTTCTCAAGGAGTCTAAGATGATTTTAAGAGGGTCACTGGGGATTTAGACCATGGAACACTCCCAAGACGGCTCTGCTCCTCACCTTCTCTTGGGGCTATCTCAGGCCAAGGAAGATGCCTTTTCTTTTCTTTCTTTTTCTTTCTTTCTTTCTTTTTTTTTTTTTGGTACTGAGGATCGAACTTAGTTCCTTGTGCTTGCAAGGCAGGCAGCAGAACCACTAAGCTAAATCCCCGGCCCGAGATACCTTTTCTTACTCTCTCCCTTCCATGGACTTCACATGAGCATTTTTCAAACTCTTAAATGTTTCTTACAGTAACATAACTCTTCTCACAATAAACTTGCTTGAATCTTTCTTTCACAGGCCGCAGTGTAAATACACACCCACGTGCACACACAAGTATACACACACTTCTAAAACAAAAGTTTGCTAAAACAGTATTTATAGTTAATCATTTCACTCTGATGGTCTCTTTTCCATTTCACTTCAGGTTGGTTGTAACACTAAATTTCTTTCTCACTTGGAAGGTATTGACTTACCATTAAATGACTTCTCAGAGACATTAGAACTTTAGAGAAGATTCAAACACCAGATAGCAGCTCTAGTTTCACCTTCCCTGACTACCTTGCCCCTTCCTTAACCTGTATCATGTTCAGGCTGTACCTGGACCAAAGACTGGCCTGGATTCGAAAGGTCATTAAAAGGCCATTTAGATACAGTACCTTCTAGCTAGAGTTTGGGAGTCCCTGTAGATTCCAAACTTCACTTTCCAGCTGTCTTTGGAGGGCACAGCTGAGTGGATCATGAATTTCTGGACACAGTGGCTGAAAAGAAGGCCTATATTTTTATAGAGGAGGAAACTGAGGCTAGATGAGGCTGTTTCCAAGAAAGGAAAGAAAACATGTTCACATTAAAATTAAATACTGGTTCTCTCATCCCTGCCAACTCTTAAAATTTACCTGGATGGGCTATCTCAGCTCCCATAGGTTATTGAGTAACTGGCTTGGCTAGACCCAGGAGTCTGGGTCTGAAAGGAGTGTACTTTCCATTTCAAATTCAAAGCGAATGTTCTCTGTGAACTTCAGCTAGATTTTTGTGTGTGGAGTGTTACGGGGAGTCCCACCGGCTCTTCAATATATGGAGGGCAGAAGGCAGAGGTTTGCCCAGGTACTTGGAAGTATTTCCAGAGCAAATTTGACAGTGTTTTGAAACCACTGGAGAAGATTTTTTAAAAATGCAGATTCCAGGGTTATTGCCAAGAATCTACTTCAGATCAGGGGAGGGGCCTAGAATTTGCTTTGTTTTTTTGTTTTATGTTTGTGTGTTTTTAAAAATGGTAGTAAAAAAAAAATCACACAATATAAGATTTACCATCTTAACAATTTTTTACATGAATAGTTCAGTAGTGTTAACTACACAGTGGTGTGTAACACATCTGCAGAACATTTTAGCTTGCAAAACTGAAACTCTGCGCTCATTGAACAACTCCCCAAATCTTCTACCTTCTGGAAACCAACATTTGACTTCCTTTTTTCTACAATTTCTTTTTCTTTTTTATTTATTTATTTAATTTTATTTTGTTGGTACCAGGGATTGAACTTGGGTCCTTGCGCTTGCAAGATAGGCCATTGAACCACTGAACTAAGTCCCCAGCCCTACAATTTCTTTTTCTAGAGGTCTTACACAAGGGGAATGATACAGTATTTGTCATTTTGTGCCTGGCTTATTTGCTTCAGCATGATGTCTTCAATGCTCTTCCATGCCACACTATGTGACAGGCTTTTCTTCTTTTTAAAGGCTGATCTACTATATTTCAGTGTGTGCCTATAATGCATTTTCTTACCAGGACTTTCTTTTAATTTTTTTCGAGAAAAGTTGGACTGAATATTGCATGCTGTGTCTGACATGAGAGTCATGACACCTCCCTTCCCGGCACGGTGTCATTTAGGCAGGCTGCTGAGGGAAGGCAGCAAGCCCTGTTTGTACTTCTTAACTCCATATATATTTATTCTACCAATTCTGAGTTCTTTTTGGCTGACCATCTATTCACTCAAGACTGCACTTCCTTCTCCTATCTTGATTTGGTAAAGTTCAGGCCTTTGGTCTCTTTTTGGTGCCATTTTTTTTTTTTTTTTTTTTTTTGATGAAATAAAAATTTAATGTGTAAATTAATTAAATTAATCTCTAAAAAGTTTTTTTAACACATGTATGAATTCACGTAATCACAATTGCAATCAGAAAAAATCTCATCACCCCCCGAAACTCCTTGTACCACTCTTTACATATATATATATTTTTTGAGACAGTGTCTCACTATGTAGTTGAGACTGACCTGGAACTCACTATGTAGCCCAGGCTGGTCTCAAACTCACAGTGATCCTCCTGCCTCAGCCTCCCGAGTGCTGGGATTACAGGCGTGTGCCACCATGCCTGGTCTGTCACACTCCTGTTTAGTGCTGATGCCTAGCACCGCTGGTCTGTTTCTCCGTCAGGTTAGTTTTGTCTTTTTGAGAATGTCCTATGAAAGAAATAAATGAATTTGAGATTTATTCAACTTGTGTATACTAATAGTTCATTTATTTTTATTGCTGAATAGTATTCTGTTGATGAATATCCATTCACTTAAAGCACATATGGGATTTTCTGTTTTGGATGACTATGAAAAGAGCTGCTATAAACATTTGTGTACATATTTTTGTACAAACATTAAGTTTCAGATCCAGGTATTTAGGTATAGCTGAGTCCATGATATACATATACTTAACTTCATAAAGAAAAATGCTAAGTTGTTTTCTACAGTGGCTATAAAAATTTTAAAATCCTACTAGCAAAAATTACAGTTGGTCCACATCCTTACGAGCACTTGATATTGTCAGTTGAAATATGCTTTAAAAAATCATTTCAATAGGTGTGTAGTGGTGTCTTATAGTTTTAATTTATATATCGCTAATAGTTAATGATATTAAAAATCATTTTAAGTGTTTATTACAGTCAATATATCCTCTTTGGTGTATGTCTGCTCCTTTGCTTTTTTTGTTGGTACCAGGTATCGAACTCAGGTCCTTGTACTTGTGAGGCAGGCAGCAGAACCACTGAGCTAAATCCCCAGCCCTTTTGCATATTTTTTAATTGTGGTTTTTCCACCTACTGTTGAGTTTTGAGAGTTCTCCATATATCCTGGACAGAAGTCCTTTGTTAAGTATGTGATTTATAGAATTTTCTTCCCCAATCTATTGATTGACATTTCATTCTTTTTTTTTATCCTTATATCAACTTTTCCTTGTGTCCCTAATTTTTTTCCACAATATCATCTTCAGAGCTAACATTTTAAAATTTGGTAAGTCTAATTTGCCAACTATTTTTCTTTTATGAATATGTTTTTGGCGTCATGTCTAAGAATTGTTTGCCCTAACCATGGGTCACAAAGATTTTCTTCTAAGAGTTCTGTGCTTTCACATTTCATATTTACACTGTATTTTTAATTTGTTTTATAAAATATGAAGCATAGATTGAGGGTCTTTATTCTCCTTTTGAATATGGAGGTCCAATTGTACTAACATCATTTGTGTTTTTTTTTTCTTCCAGTGCTGGGGATTGAACTCAGGACCTTGTGCTTGTGAGGCAGATGTGGTATCACTATGCTAAATTCCCAGCCCTTAAGGTCATTTGTTGAAAGAACTATCCTTTCCTCTTTTGCACATTTGTCAACAAATCAATCGGCCATATTTGTGTAGAACTATTTCTAGACTATCTCCCTGTTTAATTAGTTGATCTATTGTCTATTTCTTTTTTTTTTTTTTGTACTATGTATTGAACTAGGGTCCTTGAGCTTGCAAGCTAGGCAGTGGAACCACTGAGCTAAATCCCCAGCCTAATTACCTATTTCTTACCAGTACCACACTTATATCTTTATTATTATATCTTTATTATTATAACTTTATATTAACTCCTAAAATTGGCAAGTGGGTTCCACCAACCTTTTTTTTTTTTCATAATTGTTTTGGATCTTTCAGTCCCTCTGCCTTTCATTTTGACTATTATTAGAGTCCTAGCACTTTAACTGCAGTTGCATTTAATCTATAAATCAATTTGATGAGAACCAACTTCTTCACTGTATTGAGCCTTCCAATCTGTGAATATATTACATCTCTTTACATATTTTTAAATTTAAGCAGCCCTCCTGCCTCAACCTCTCAAATAGCCTTCTTTGACTTTTAACACCAGCATTTTATAGTATTCAGGATAGAGATACTATATATACTTTTTAGGTTTATAGTTAAGTTTTTAAGTTTGAAAAGCAATTATAAATGTATTATTTTAATTTTTTAATATTTATTAATTTCCAGGTATATGATTGATTTTCACATGTTGACATCAGGCACTGCAATCTTGCTAAATCATATATTATGCCTAGAAGCTTTGTTTTAGTGGATTCATTAGGATTTTCTACACAGACAACCACATCAGAAAATCGGAGCATTATAACTTAGCTCCCTATCTATGTGTTTTTTCTTCCTTTTCTCACCATATTGCGCTGTTGAATATGCTGCTGAATAGGGGTTCCGAGTGCACATGATTTTCTCCTTTCCAGTCTTCAAGGGAAAAAACACTGTACAGTTGAGTGGCAACATTCTCACTCTTGTATAGTAATGTATAAGCCAATGCGACACGAGGTTTTCTGGAGATTTTGCATGTGTCCTTTATTGGGTTGAGAGAATTTCTTTTGTTCCCGTTTGCTGAGGATTTTTGTCATGGATGATGTTGAATTTCATTAAATCCCTTTTCTGCATCAATTGACACGATCTTGTGTTTTTTTTCTTCTTCAGGTTATTATTATTTTATTTTATTTTTTTGGTACCAGGGATTGAACTCAGGTCTTTATGCTTTCAAGGCAGGCCACTGAACCACTGAGCTAAATCCCCAGCCCCACTTCTTCAGGTTATTAACATCGTGGGATACACTGTTTGATTTTAACATATTAAGTCAACCTTGCATCACTAGCATTAGCTTCATTTGGTCATTAGTATATTATCTTATATTGCTGGATTTGATTTGCTGATACTCTGTTAGTTCTGCGTTTATGTTGATGAGAAACACTGGTGTACATTTCCTTGTACTGTCTTTGTATAATTTTATTAACAAAACCACGAAGCATGTTGGGATGCATTAGTCTTCATTTTGCTAGGGTGGATTGTGTAGAATTTGAGTTATTTTTCCTATTTGGAAGAATTCACCAGTGAGGACATACAGACCTGGATATTTCTTTCTCTAAACTTTATTTTGTAAACTATAAATTCTATTTCTTTAATAATTATGGGACTATTCAAGTTATCTGTTGATCCTGGATGAGTTTCATTACTGTCGGTCTAGTTCATCTAAGTTGTAGGATTTCTGTGTACTGATTGAATGATTCGTAAAATTCCCCCATTATTCTCTTCGTGTCTGCAGCCTCCGTAGCAGTAGTTTCTTTACCTTTCTCTTTCCTCCCTTTCCTTGCCTTCCCTTTCCGTCCCTTCTCCCTCTCTTTCTCCCTCCCCCTCTGTCTCTAACTCTATTTCTCTTTCTCTGTCTCTGTCTCCCGACCCCCTTCTGGGTTTCTGATGATTGTACAGTACCAGACTCTTACACATGCTAGGCAAGAGCTGTACACCTGAGCTACGACCCCAGCTCTTTTAAAAATATTTTTGAGATGGGGTCTTTCTAAATTGCCCAGGCAAGCCGGGCATGGTGGTGAACGCCTGTAATCCCAGCACTTGGGAGGCTGAGGCAGGAGGATCACTGTGAGTTCAAGACCAGCCTGGGCTACATAGTGAGTTCCAGGTTCAACTACACAGTGAGACCCTGTCTCAAAACAAAACAAAACAAAACAAAAAAAACAACCCCCCCAAAAAACCCCCCAAAAAAACAAATAAATCGTCCAGACAAGTTGGCCTTGCACTTCTGATCCTCATGTCTCAGGCTCTTGTCATCTCTTGTCTTTCTTTCTGTCCCTCCCTTCCTCCCTCCTTTCTTTTCTTTCTTCCTACTGAGAATTGAACTCGAGGCTTTCCCATTGAGTTGTATCCCTATCCCTTTTTAATTTTGATATAGGATGTCACTAAATCACTAACTTGCCTAGGCTGGGCTTGAATTTGGGATCCTCCTGCCTCAGCCTCCCAAAGTGCTGGTATTACAAGTGTGTACCACCATGCTAGGCGGGCTTTACATTTTGTTATTAGTCCTTTAAGTCTCTCCTTTTTCCTTTGTCAGCTTTGCTAAAGGTTTATCCATTTCATTGTTTTTTTTTCATGATTAACTCATCTTCTCCATTCTGATTTGAGCTTTATTACTCTGTATGCTGCTTATCTTTACTATTTTCTTTATTTTCCTTGCATTGGGTTTTACTCTTTTTTTCTAGTGTCTTTAGATGGAAGAATTTAATAGAAATCTTTTTTTTAACATAGGCATATAAAACTATAAATTTTATTTTCTTTTGTGGTGCTGGTGATTAAACCTGAATGTGTGTGATAGACAAATGCTCTGTTACTAACTACATTCCAGTCCTATAAATTATTTCTTTTTTTCAGTGGTACTGCAGATTGAACCCAGGGTCTTAGGGCTAAGATATATCCTGAGCACTTTCAATATTTAAAAGTAATTTATTTCTGAGGGATAGTTTTGGTGGATATACAAATGTTGGTTATTTTCTTTTAGCACTTTCTTATTCTACTTCTGCCTAGTTCCCATAGTTATTGATGAGAAATGGGCTGTTGTTACCTACCTCTGTAAGTTATATGCCAGATTTTTCATATTGCTTTCAAGACGTTTTCTGTTTTTGGTTTTCTGCATTTTAATTAAAATAGATATAGGTGCAGATTTTCTTGGTTTTATTTTATTTCAGTTTTGCTGTGCTTCTTGAATCTGTAGGCTTATATCTTTCATCATATTTGTGCCATTTTCAGCCATTATTTCTTCAAATATTTTTCTATAAATGTGCTGTTTTTCTCTCCTTCTGGAACACTGATTGCATTGATGTTAGACCTTTTGGCATTATCCCATAAGTCTCTAAAACTCTTGTAAGTTTTCACAGTGGATAATTAAACTTTCTTTTGCCATCTCCATCCTGCTATTAAGCCCTTTTAATAAGTTTTTCGGTTTTGTTTTGTTTATTTTTTGTACCAGGGATTGAACTTGGGTCCTTGTGCTTGTAAGGCAGGTGGTGGAACCACTGAGCTAAATCCCTGGCCCCTTTTAATAAGTTTTAAATTTTGATTATTTCACTTTTATATCTTTAAATTTCTATTTGGCTCATCTTTATATTTTCTATGTATTTTGCTGAGGTTTTCTATCCTTCTGATTGTTTCAAAGTATTTGCCTTTATTTCTTTGATCATTTGTATCAGAAGTACTGACAAGTCTTTTTTATATAATTACAACATTATTTAATTTTGAGACTGGTGTTATCTTTTCCCATGTAAGTTGAGATTTTCCTGGTTGCTCACATATTAAGTAATTTTGACTTGTATTATAGGATTCTGGATCTCATTTAACTCTTTTGAAGAATATAAATATTTTTGTATTAACAGCCAGTCAACTCAGTTATGTTTAGGCCCCAGTTCTATCTTTAAAGCTCTAGAGTGCCATTTGGATTTGTCTTGCATGTGTGTTTCCCAGGGGGTAGTCAAGGCCTGGACTGTGACCTACTTAGTTCAGTTCTCAAAATGCTTTCTGTGCTGTTTAGGATCAGATCTATCTATCTATCTATCTATCTATCTATCTATCTATCTATCTATATCTGGGAGTTTTAAACAGCTTTATGAGATTGGTTCCCCATGTACTTTTCTTCTTGTGGTCTCTCTAAGAACTTTTGATACTTCAAAGCTCACCTTTTTAGTCCTCTGATCAGAAAACTACTCAACCACACATGTATTAGGACCATAACACTTGTCTGGGGCCAAACAACATGAGGACACAGATAGAAATAAAGCACCAGAAGTTTATGTTACTCACTTTAGATACTTTGATTGGAGAGAACATGTTCACCCTTAGAGTTTTGGGTATCTATAGTCTTTTCCTGTTGCCACTACTACAGATTTGCTTGGGGTGTCTGAGGCATGTGAGAACGGAGAACAGCATTGAGATTAGGGTGGAATGTCAACCCTATTTGCTTTGGGATTCATCTGGGAGATTAGCAGAGCACACTTCTGAGTGCATAATGGAGGTCTATGTCTAGTCCTTGGTGCCATCCCCCATCTTCATTGGCAATGTTCTGCTCTGCTTTCCAGTAATGATGAGTAAAGCATCTATGCTATATAACACCCTTTTGCCATGATGTTTGTCCCTCAGAGCCAGCTGACCATGGGCTGAATCTCAGAGACTACTCCTTTTTTAAGTCATGGGTGTCAGGTCTTGTGTTCCAGCAACAGAAGACCTGACTGATATAACAAATTGGTACTGGAGAAGTGGGGTCACTGCTTGACAATATCTGACTGTGTGGTTTAGAAGCCTTTGGAACTGGCTTATGGGAGGAGTTTGGAAAGGATTGAATATGTAGGCTAGAAAAAGCTCTAGAATGGTGTAAACAGAGTCTGATGAGTGATTATGGTTGAAGATCAGAATGCTGAAAGGAATGCAGAGAGTAAAAGCCAGGCTCAGAGGGTTTCAGTTTGGAATAAGAACTCTATTGGCAGTTGGACTAGAGGCCATGTGTTTCATGCAGGAAATTTGGCTACATTTTGGCTATATCCTGAGGCTTTGTGAGAGTTTGGGATCAGGGGAGGTAGACTAATTGATATGGCAAATGAAATTTCAAAACAGCCTAAGATTCAGGCTGTGGCTGGCTGCTTTTATAGTGCCATAGTTATAGTATGAATTGGGAGCAAAAAGCAGAGCAGAAAAATGTGAAAAACTTAACTTTTGGCCTAGAAGGAATGTGTGTCAAGTTGGGGTCAAAAGAGGTATAGCTGCTGAAGAGATTATTGCAAATTAAAAAAGAATGGGAATAAATAGAAAAATGTCCTGAGGGCATCTCAGGAATCAGCAAGACCTCACCCATGGGCTCAAGGGTGCAAAAGTACCAGCTTTTTATTTGAGAAAAAAGCCCTGTGACCTATATTTGCAAAGGGCCTGGAGAATAGGTTCCCAGGATTCATTTCATTGTATTCCACCTTCCAAGCACTTAGAAGTCACTGCAGCCATGGTCCAAGGGGATCTGGCCACTGCCCAAACTGGTGGCAGACCTTGACTATGTTATGATGTTGGTTTTATTAGCAGAGAGAATGCAAGAGTTGTGGGGTCAGGGAGGCTTTTGCTCAGGTTTCAAAGGAAGGTCTGGGAGTCCAGGCCCCCATTTAACCCTAATATAGCCATGTGAGGTAGATGTTAGTGGGTGCATTTTGCATATAGTAAAATTAGGTGCTGAGGGTTTTGAAACTGTCATGTACTTGACTGATTACTATATTATTTAGTTCTCTGAAAGCTTTCAACAAATACCTCATCCATCATCCCATTTCTGACTAGAAATTTTTCATCAAGAAGTTCTTTACCTTCTCCCATTTATCTGCCTTCTGATTTGCCACACATAATCATAAAAAGGATGCTATCGATTTGGGATGGGATGTGTACTCAGACTCAGCACTTCCACTACATTGCCCTCATTTGCAAAATGGAGAAAGAATAATATTAATGTCTAACCGTTCACTTCTCAAATAGAAATGTTTCTAACATTCATTTTGTTAGAAAGTTTAGGAATGATGATTTTGAATGAACAAAGAGCTTTTCTATTGGCCAGAAGGTGTAATCACATGATTTTAAGAGCCACATACAAGAATATGAGAACTTCAATGAAATTTTGTGGCTCAGCTGAACTGTTTTTGAGCAACTTCCTCAGAGCTTTATGAATCAAAATTTAGCCTCCACCAGTGGGAACACTTACAGGGCAAGGTTGAGAACTGCTATGCATTCTGTTATTATGTAGGAGGATTGCATGAAGATCACATGATTAATGAGATATCCTGAGTATAACTTTGTTATAAAGCTCTGGACAAATTGGTTTACTCAAACTTTTAAGCCTGCCCTTTACTCTAGAAGCTGATTTACAGACTGACCTTTTACCTGGACTGCTCCCCATCTTTCCCGCACTATCACAGGTAGTGAGCATGATGTATGAATGTGCGCTCTGATTTACTTTGTGTTCAAACGCCAGCCTGACCTTCCCCTTGTCTTTCTCCCAGTGTTGGTCAGGATGGAGTGCTGTGTCTTTCTCCTTGCAGTGGACTATGCTGGTGCTGACTGGCTTGGAACTGGGGTTAGTAATGTGAAAATCAGGCTTCATTGTCATGGTTATTCTCTCCATGGATACAGATTACCTCTTCCTTCCTTAGGGCATCCTTCCACCCCAGTTGCCCCTCTTCCATAACTCTTCCCATGTTCAGTAAAACTAAGTATTGAGCTTCACACTCTTCTAGAATATTTTTTTTCCCAGTACCGGGGATCAAATTCAGGACTTTGCACTTGCCATGCAGGTGCAGTGCCACTGAGCTAAATCCCTGGCCCTCCTAGAATTTTATCTTGAATCTCACCCTGACCATATTAACAAACTCAGCTGGCTTTTCAAATATCAAGTAGGAATTTTTACTTTTGAATGTAGTTCCAATTTAGGTTACAAATCAAATCTTTTCTATTGTGTGAATATTTTTATCTTTAAATTTTAAAAAAGTCATAAAATAATCCAAGCTCATTAAAAGAAGTAATGGAAACTGGCAAAAAGAAAGTAAATACCCAATACTGTATTATTATTTTGGTATGCTCCTTTCTAGATTTAAACATTTTTTCTTTCTATTAAAATGTATATTTTGTCACATGCAGAGTTATATTTTAAGCTGAGGTTAATTATATATGGGCTTCAGCATGCATCTGAATTTTCTGAAATTATTTGTACATAATATATCTTTTTTTTTTCAGTGCTGAAGATCAAACCCAGGGCCTTGTGCATGCTAAGCACATGCTCTATCCCAATCTATATCTTCAGCATGGCATATGTATTTTTCTGGGGATTATTTTTTGATTTGTTGGGTTTGTATAAGAAACTGAAATAATCCATGACTCTAAACATTTTTTTTAAACTGCAGCAAATTTGTACTATATTTTTCCTTCACCATTCCTCACCATATTTTCTCTGGAGGTTGAGTGAAGTCAGGGTATTACTCAGAGCAGGTCAAGGCTTAGCACGTCAATTTTTCTCTCTGCAATGAATTTGACTATCTTTGTAAAGGTTTAGAGCTGAGTGTCTCCTATAACATTTAGGCAGTTGAGTAGTTTTGGACAATCATGGCCAATTTTAATTTTGTGTTTTTATTAAATATATATAATAACAGGAACCAGAGGGGTCCTCTGGGTGTTATATCAGGACAGTGATTCCAGATCTCATAAGGGAAAGTCTAATCTTTGTTGGGATTTGAGTCATCCTCAATATCTCTCTTTAAAACTGATATAATTTAGTTATTAAAATTAACATTTACTGAATACTTACCACACAGCAGAAATGGTTGCCTTTGTTATTTCATTTAATCCTCTCCACACTTTATGAAATAAGAAAGATTTATTATTTCCACTTCAATGATGAAGAATGTTTAAGTTAGATATGGAGGTAGAATTTGAAGTCAGGCAACTTGGTGCTTTAATTGGAGATCCTAATTGGTATAATCTGCTGACTCTGTTGTCAACAATGGCCTCAGCACCCAAGTTTGTGTACCCTATTGGGTATTTGCATGTTTTCACTTACTCCATCTAACTTGATGTAGAATCAATAAATAATTATTGAATGCTTTTGATGGGAGAGAAGCATCATTATCATTTCTCTTTGGCAAACAAGGAAAATGATGGTCAGAAAAATCTGTTTTATTTTGTTTTTTTCTTTCAGTACTGGGGATCAAACTCAGGACTTTGAGCTTGTGAGGCAGGTGCAGAACCACTGAGCTAAATCCCTGCCCCTAAAATCTCTGTGCTTAAAAAAAAAAAAAAATCTCCCAGTAGCAGAAAATGAGAAACTTGGAATTTGAACCCAGTTTCTACGATACCATTCCAGCAAGCCTGTCCCTGAAATCATTCCTTATCACAGAAACCCTGGTCCTTATTTTGGGGAGCAGTTTCCATTCAGAAAGTTTTTTTTTTGTACTGGGGATCGAATTTAGCACCTTGCATTTGGAAGGCAGGTGTGGTGCCACTGAGCTACATCCTCAGCCCTCCAAAGGGTAAGGTTTGAGTGGTCAGTTGGTTTCTCGAGGCATGAAGAGGTGTCCAAGGATAGCAAATAAGAGAAGACGATACATTTGGTTTGATTGTTATCTCTTCATTTGTGAGCACACAGAGCAGGCACATAGTGAAGAGAAAGAACAGAGTTTATACACTTGCTGTTTTTGTGATGTCCTAAAAAGACTCCTAGAAACCAATTAAACAATAGAACCTAATATTTTAAAGATTTATCTCTATTCTGAGTGTCATGCTTAATATGTCATTATAGAATTCTTCAATTTCTGTGCTCAGAACATTTTTCTCTAGTATTGTTTTTCTCTAGTATTAATGACATTTATCTCTCATCACAGAAGATAAGTGTCCCATCAGAGAGGGGCATGAGCAAGATTTGTACAATCTAACAAACTTGCAAAAAAGAGCTGTGGCAAATAGTCTATAAAAGCAAGCTAATAAGAAATTAAATTCTTGAATATGTGGGTAACATTGCCACATTAACAGATGCTTACCTTTTAATTAAAATGAGCTTATAACAGACCCAGGGAGATATTGCAATTATCCTTATTACTCAAAGATTTGATCTACATCAATAGAATTGATGAAACTGCCCAGCAATAGATTTTAAAAATGCTCTACTTTACACATAGCACATTAAATTGATTTTCTCATTTTTGGATATTACAGTTTAAATGTTTCTCAAATGCTTTGCAGAATATTGGAGATTTCAGAAGATAGGGGTTGTATCCAGTGTGGTCTGTACCCTGCATTCAGGCTTCCCAATGGGCCACACATATTCTGGGAGAGAAATAATCAGTGTTGAGTAATTAGTTACAGAAGGTGGGAAAAATGTCATGGTAAAGATGTTTGACAGTTAAATGCGAATTATTTAATAAAGATGCCATGTAGTAATATGGCATTTTTTCAGCTTTAATTGTAATATGGTATTTTTATAATCAGTGTTTGTTTTGTTTTGTTTTGTTTGAGACAGAGTCTCACTATGTAGTTGAGACTGACCTGGAACTCACTATGTAGCCTAGGCTGATCTCAAACTCAGCGATTCTCCTGCCTCAGCCTCCCAAATTCTGGGATTATAGGCGTGTGCCACCACACCCTGCTTTTTTTTTTTTTTTATTACCAGGGATTGAATTCAGGTCCTTGTGCTTGCAAGGCAGGCTGCAGCACCACTGAGCTCAATTGCCAGCCCTGTAATCAGTATTTTAATGTTTCATACCATTTGATGTGTGTGTGTGTGTGTGTGTGTGTGTGTGTGTGTGCGCACGCACGAGCGTGTGTGTGCTGGGGAGGATTGAACTCTAGCTGCTTTACCACTGACCTACATCTCAAGCTCCTATTAGATTATTTTTTGGAGACGGGGTCTCGCTGTGTAGTTCAGGCAGGCACTGAACATGCTGTGTAACCCAGGCTAGCCTCAAAATCATGGTTATCTTCCAGCCTAAGCCTCCAGAGTGCTGAGATTACAGATACGTGCCACCACATCCAGCCCAATTAGATATCTTTAATGTGAACAATTGTTTGTGTGTATATTTAAATATTTTAACCCATACACACACACACACACACACACACACACATATATGTATTACATGTTAAAAGTTTAACTAAAGGTTAGGGATATGACTCAAAAGAAAACTTGTCTAGACTGCTTGAGGCCCTGGGTTTGGTCCCCAGCACTGTAAAAAAAATCTTACTAATTGCATAAATTAATGGATTTCACTGTAGCATTTCCATACATGCATACATACATGCCATGCTTTGACGCTGTCCACCCTCTCTGCTACCTTCTCTCATCCTTCCTTTTCTCTCCTTTCTCCTCTTTCCCTTGTGTTTCCCTAATTGTCTTCTATTTTCAGGTCATTTGTTTTCTCCTCTTTCTCCTCCTCCTCCTTCTGCTTTTTCTTCTTCTCCTCTTCTTGCTCCACTTTCTAGTTTCCACATAGAATAAAAGTATGCCATACTTGTCTTTCCTAGTCATGTTTATTTTACTTAACATGATAACCTCCTTTTTCCTGTAAATGACATGGTCCGACTTTTCTTTATGGTGAAATACTCCTTTGTGTGTATATACTGTTAAAAATCCGTTTATCTGTTGACAAGCACCCAGGCTGATTCCATATCTTGCTTATTGTGAATAGCACTGCAATAAACATGGGCGTGCAGATATCTATTTTGAATACGGACTACATATCCTTCAATTATATACCAGAGTGGTATAGCTGAATTATATGGTAGATATATTTTTTATTAACTGATTTTTAAATTATAAAAGCAATATATGTTCTTAGGAGAAAATCAAAACTGTACAAAAGGCAAAAATATGTAAAGGAAAAAACAAATTTTTATTTGACTCCCTTCTCATAGGTAAATGGGTTAAAAGTTCCTGTCGGCAACATTCACCATTATAGGTGCATATCCTTTGAAAAGCTTTACAAATGTGATTCTAACACTTTTTTGCAACTTGCTTTTTCTCATCTTCTACTTCATCTTTTCACTTCAGTATGCAAAGATCCATTTCTTTCTTCTTGGTGGCTTCATTATATGCCATTATAAGAAAGTCTTCTCTCCCTTATCTGTTCTTTTCTATCTCTTTAGAGTTCCTATTATTCACATAATAGGTATCCTCTTAAATATTTTATCTTTCATTTTTTCTGGGCCTTTCTTTTGACCTCTAATTCACACATCCACAGTGACCATCTTCAAGACATTGATGACTAAATTTTTAAATAGAAAATCATAGTTTTATTTTTCAGAAAACTGTTTTATGCTATAATTGAGTCTTCTTAATGCTCTTTTTGTTAGAGACACACTCTATCACTGACTTACATCCTCAGCCCTCTTTTATTAATTTTTAAACAGAATTAAATGAGAACATGTAGGTTGACCTTTACTTTTCTGGAGACCTACTGGAGTTCTTAGATCTCACAGTTAGTGATGAGATAAAATTTTGGCCCTCTAGCCTTTGATCTACCTATTATCTTTCTACAGGACAATTCACAAGAAAACATTTTTATGATGTCCAAATAAATCATATTCCAAAGAAGATCTGGAGGTAAGGCATTTATTTCTGTTCCTATTTCTAAAAGCTATATGAATATGAACAGGAAACACCAGTCACGTGAATATGTGCTTTGAGAATAACTCTGGAAGGACTGCTGTCAAGAAGTTTCTGAGTTCCCCCAGATGCTCTTTCCTAAATGTCACCGAGTTTTACTTTAATGCGAATCAGAGGCTATGACTCAGAATTGTCTCTGCTCCCTCTAGTAATGGCTTGAATCACATCACAGCACATGAAAAAGACAAAAGTTTATGGGCCAATTACTCTCAAAGTCTCCCCACCAAAAACTAGTTTGTGTGGCTTTTCTACCAGGCTAGGACTAATGATTATGCATCAAAGTTGTATTATGCAGAGTAGATAAAGATTATTGAATGATAGGAAGGGATAGGTTATTCCCATGGTGATGAATGAACATGCTGGTTTTGGGTTCTTTTCCCATGATACATCTGTCTGTTGAATTATTATTAAAGTATTCTTTTAAGAAATCATCCTGGTGCCTAAATTACTTTATATCTGATATTTGATATTCATGGTATCCCATCAAGGTAAGGAGGAGGTTTTGAGATATTCCACTAGCTATTTCATAATTAGAAAACTGAAGAATAGAAAAAATACCATGTAGTACCCCTTGCAGCCAAGAAGGAAAGCAAACCATTTGATTATGCCCCCTCTTTGATTTTGATGCTCTTTAGACAAGAGGTAACATATACACTGAAGTCACCATAGTCTCCTCTTATGCAAGTGCACAAGCATCTTTAACTCTTCTTTATCTTGGATTTTTTAAATGGTATCTGATGTTGGTGAATTCTCCCCTCTCCTTCCAAAGTCCTTCATCTCCTAGGTCTGCAAGACACCATGCTCCTTTGATTTTTCCTCCCTCTCATTTTTTTTTGTCCTTTTCACCATTTCTTCTTCCTCCTCTTAATGTCTAAGAGCCAGTTTTCAATGATGTGCTTGTTCATTTATTCAAGAAACATTTACTGAGTGCTACTTATGTGCCAAACATGGCACTAAGAAAGGGTCATAAGAGTGAATAAGAAGATGAGATACCCCTTCTTAACATGAACATTCCAGTGGAAGAGACAGATAAGAAAACAACAAATAAAATAAAAAATAATATTAAGAAGGTCAGAGTACATTTGGGGGGGGTACCAGGGATCGAACTTGGGTACTTGTGCTTGCAAGACAGGCAGTGGAACCACTGAACTAAATTCTCAGAGTACATTTTTAAAAGAATGCTCTGGGAGGACAAGTCTGGAAGCAAGGAACTAGTTGGGAAGCTGGGAAGACTCTACTGATTGGCTACCTAAGTTACCCCAGCCTCTTTGCTCCTCTCAACATACCGTCTGGGAGTCTAGATTTTACTTTTTCAACCTCATTTGCACCTAGACGTGGCCATGTGACCTAGATCTGACCTCTGAACTATAAAATAAGTATACAAGAGACTTCTGGAAATGGAACAGATTAAGAGCAGAGCTGCCTGGTGCTGACTTTCCCCCATTGCCACGTGCTCTTGCTTCCTTTAAAGTAATGCTACGTGGCAGCCATTTTGCGATTAATGAGGAAAAAGTAGAGAAAGTGGGGGAGACACAGAACCACTTAGAAAACTCTCGAACCACCTTGTTCAGACTTCTTGACCTAGAATCAACTAAATACCTTTGTTATTTAAGCCATTAGTCGTTATTTAAGCCATTAATACTTGTCACTGAAAGTACCTCTAATTCAGAGGTTCTCTTGGAGTCTAGGTAAGAGTTGGTGGCTTAGACTAGGGCAGTAATTCTGAGTCTTATATGTATGCACATCACCCCCATTAATCTCTGTCTGGTCTCATTATCTCTTTCTCTTTTGATGGTAATCCATTTTTTTGTGGTTTATCTATTTACTCCTAAACATTCCAAGAAGCTTTGAGGTTCCCAGCCTCTCATTGATCTGTTTACCACTCAATCTTTCCATAATTATCAGGACAGTATGTAGGCTACTGTGCCTCACTCCTATTCGAGAAATGATGATAGATTCTGACAGATGCTTTAAACCCAGGTGGTTCAGCCTTGAAGTCGAAGTGTTCTACCAGATGAACCAACTCTGCTTATAAAACAACTTTACAGTCTTCATAGTCTTCAAATGTATACTTCCCACCTCAACTTTCTGCTGGGAAGATTGGTCTCATTCATTTAAAAAGCATCTATGTCTTCTGTGTCAAACATTTTGTTAAATATGTTGCTTTAGTTGGGCATGGTGGTGCACGCCTGTAATCCCAGCACTCGGGAGGCTGAGGCAGGAAGATCGCTGTGAGTTTGAGACCAGCCTGGGCTACATAGTGAGCTCCAGGTCATTCTCAACTACATAGTGAAACCCTGAAAAACAACCACCAAAAAAAAAAAAAAAAAAAAAAAAAAAAGAGAGAGATGTTGCTTTGACATATTTTCACTAAATTAATCTTTACAATCAACATATGAGCTTGGTTTTATACCCTTATTTCACTGATAAGAAAAGTACAGAGTTGGAGAGGTTATCTTGTTCAAGATCAAAAAGCAAGGAAGAATGGGACACAAAATCAACATACAAAAATCAATAGCATTTCTGTACACCAATAAAAAATCCACCAAGAAAGAAATTAGGAAAACAATTTTATATATAATAGCTTAAAAAATTAAATACCTAGGAATCCACTTAACCAAGGAGATAAAAGACTCCTATGCTGAAATTTACAGCACTCTGAAAAAAGAAATTGAATAAGACATTAGAAAATGAAATGACATCCCTTGTTCTTGGACTGGAAGAATTAATATTGTTATAATGTCCATATTACCAATAGCAATCTATAGATTTAATGGAATATCTGTTGAAATGCTAAAACAGCTCTTCATAGAACTAGAAAAAAATCTTAAAATTCATAAGAAATCAGGGCCAGGGATTTAGCTCAGTGGTTCCACTGCCTGTGGTCCTTATAGGCACACATCCCTTGTTCTTGGACTGGAAGAATTAATATTGTTATAATGTCCATATTACCAATAGCAATCTATAGATTTAATGGAATATCTGTTGAAATGCTAAAACAGCTCTTCATAGAACTAGAAAAAAATCTTAAAATTCATAAGAAATCAGGGCCAGGGATTTAGCTCAGTGGTTCCACTGCCTGTGGTCCTTATAGGCACAAGGACCTGAGTTTTTAAAAGACCTATATTAGCCAAGGCCATCCTGAGCAAAAAGAGCAAAGGTAGACTTATCACAGTGCCCGATTTCAAGTTATACTACAAAGCTTTAGTAACAACAACATAGTACTGGCAAGTAGACCGAAACAGACATGGAGATCAATACAATAGAAGACTAAAAAAACAACCACCTGAGCCTACAGCCATGTGATTTTTTACAGAGGCCAAAAACATATGTTGGAGAAAAGACAACTTGTTTAATAATGTTGCTGGGAATACTGACTATCCACTTGCAGAAGACTGAATTAGATCTCTATCTCATCTGTACTAAAATCAAATAAAAATGGATCAAAGACCTAGATATAAAAACAGAAACATTGAAGCTGTTAGAAAATAGCATGGAGGTAATACTCAAGCCACAGGCACAGGCAAAGACTTCCTGAATAGAACTCCAATAGCACAGGAAATGATATCAAGAATCACGGAATGGGATTACATCAAATTAAAAAGCTTCTTCACAACAAAGGCACAACTAACAGAATGAAAAGTCAGCCTATGGAATAGGAGAAAATTATTCCTAGCTACTGCTCTGAAAGAGGACTAATATCTAGAAAATATAAAGGACTCAAAAAATTAACCCTTCCAAAACAAATGGCTCAATCAAAATATGAGCAAATGAACTGAATAGACATTTCTCAAAAGAAGTACAAATGGCCAATAAACATATGAAAAAATGTTCATTGTCTTTAGCTATTAGGAAAATGCAAATCCAAGCAACTTCGAATCTTATCCCAGTCTGAATGGCATCAAGAACACAGAAAACAACACAGAAAACCTCTTCTGGTAAAGATGCAAAGGAATGTCCCTATGTTATTGGTGGGGATATAAACTAGTACAACCACTATAGAATTCAGTGTCTAGATTCCTCAGAAGCTAAAAACAAAAGTTCTATTTGACCAAGGTATATATACCTCTGCTGGGTATATTGCCCCCTCATATTAACGACATCAAACTATAGTGATACATACATGTCCACGTTTATAACAGCACAATTCACAGTAGTTAACTCTGGAATCAGCCTTAGATGCCCAGCCACAGATGAATGAATAAAGAAAATGTGGTTTATATATACAATGGAATATTGTTCAGCCCCAAAGAAGAGTGAAATCATGTCATTTGTACAAAAATGGATGGAACTTGAGACTATCATACTAAGGAAAAATGAACCAGACTCAGAAAATTAAATATCTTATGCTTTCCTCTTCTAAATAAATAAATAAAGGAACAATGATAGGAAACTAGAAGGTAACTCTTGGAGATGGGGAAGAGAACCAGGGGAGAGGGAAGGAAAGGGGGGTATAAAAGAATTGATAATGAACAAGGTATGTTACATGCATGTACCAATTCCCCAAAGCAAACTATTCTGTAATACAAATATGCACTAATAAAAAAATAATAAAACTACATTAAAAAAAATAAAGGAAGAGGAAGAGTCTGGATTTGAACCCAAGTCCTTTGATTTCTACCTCAGTGTCTTTCCTGAACTTTTTGACTGCAGAGCCTTAGTTGTCTCAATCTGTGACTCTATCTTTGGTTTTCTGTCAAGGCACATCTTTTTTTTTTTGGTGCTGAGGATCAAACTCAGGACCTTGTGCTTACAAGGCAGATGGTGGAACCACTGAGATAAATCCCTGGCCCAAGACACGTCTATTTGTATTCTCCACCCCTTGCAGGAACTTTCTTAAAATTTGCCTCACCCAGGAATCTTTGTCATGTTTTTTTTTCAGTGCTTTGGTAGTTTTTGTGATATTGAGCTACATCCCCAGCCTTGTATTTTAATTTTTTATTTTGAGATGATGTGGCATTGTTATTAAGTTGCCCAGGCTGGTCTTCAACTTGTGATCCTTTTTCCTCAGTTTCTCAGAGTGCTGGGCTTACAGGCATGTGCCACCACACCTGGCTGATTATGGCAGATGTTTATAGACTTTTTATGATGGTAATATCAATTGCAGTTGCTTCATACAGTTGGTAATTCCTTTTCTCTGTAACCTGTCTCTTTGACCAAATTTCAGGCTTGCCAAGGGCAGAAGAAAGCAACATATTCTTCCTTAATTTTTGATAGTAGTTTTTAGTACTTTTACAGTAGGGACAGTAATTTATTGATGCCAGTCTAATGAATGGGCAAATAATCAGTGAGAACAGTGCACAATCTATCTGGCTTCAGATAATTCTTTACAGCCTTTGATTTCATTCTGACATTCACAGACTAAGTCCTAATGAGCACTTTTTTTTTTTGCTTTTTAATACAAAAATTCTAACATGTTCCCTATTGTGGTAAGTACTGTATTTGATAAGCTTTCTAATTAGCATTACATTTTAAATGCTTTTAAAATGCCCCGTTGCATGTTTGTCCAATAGTCCATGACAATTCACATATGTAATTGCTATTATAGATTACCTGGTGACCATCGTTAAATAATTAGAGAGATTTAAACACGTGTGTAATGCCAATTAGGAAAATTATCAGCTCTGGGTTGTTAAGATAATAGGGAACCTGATGATGATTTTGTTTTAGAATTGCAGGAAAACCGTGGCTACAAGATATGGATGAATCTTGTGAATTTACTGCCTGAGGAAGCATGGAGCCATTTTAACGATGGAGAATTTGGCACAGCTGTAAGTGACTTTGGGACTTGTGCCCTACTTTTGTCACTCTGTTATAACTGACTGTGACTTTAAAAATACTGTACTGGGGGAGCAAACAGGGTCAAGTCCAAACCAAGATACAGACAGGAAATGCCCTTTAGCTTCTCCCTTGGCGCACACCCACACACCAATACCATTCTATTTCTGGCCTTGCTTTTGTTTGTTTGTTTGTTTTTTACTGGCCTTGCTTTTGCAGCCCTGTGATGTACTAGGCCTCCACTCAACGTGTTCCATTAAACAGCATGTTTTTCTCCCCCTGAAGAAATGATGACTGTATGATTAGGAGAGTGGCTCAGTGTGGCTGTGCACACCTGTAACCCCAGCTACTTGGGAGGCTGAGGCCAGAGGACTACAAGTTCGAGTGCAACTTGAACAACTTAGTAAGATCCTGTCTCAAAAGATAAATAAAAACGTGGATATAACTCAATGCTTGCCTAGCATGCCTGAGGCCCTGAGTTTGATCCTCAACGCAGTGGGGAAAAAAAGTCATTCAAGATTGTGCGACATCCTCACAAAGCAATTTGACCTGATCATTGTTTCAAGCAGTTCTTGGAATGTTGGAGAATTGTTACAGAATAAGAGCAAGGAACATGACATATTCTCTGAAGGAACATTTTGTGTTTTAAAGAAATGACATTTCACTTTGCCTAAATGGTAAGAAGTGGGTTTTGAAAGAGTGATGGGAAAGTATTGCTAGTAGTTTAAATGGCATTTCAGAAACATACATGAAATAATATGCCAAATTCTGCATGTGTTTGGGCATTTTTCTTAGAGAAAGGACTGGCTACATTTCCATCAGATTTTGCTCTCCAGGCTTTTGCAAAACATGAGCTGGCTGAATGTTCCCCATGAGGCACTAAGGAATAGTGCCGTGTTGGAGACTGAGGTTGCTTCACTGTAAATAGGAGTAAAAAAATTGTAGTCAAAATTCAAAAGTGGAAAGAAATATTCTCATCAGACAGTGCTATCTTTCATAATTATATAGCAAAGGGCCGCAGAGATCTCAGGGTCAGCTGAAGGTCATTCCTTGTCTGTCAGGGGCCTATTGTCCACCTGGAAAACTGTTTGGGTGTCGGGAGAAAAGAAAGGAGGGTAGAATTTTACTCCTCAATCACAGAATGTTTTAGAGCCCCTCTGTCACCTTATGGCTTAGGCAGTTGTGACTCCTTTTAAAAAGTCAACTTTTACGTAGGTAGGAGTGACACACCTTGCTGTAATGAGAATGGCTGTCCTCTGAAACGACCATAGTTCATAGGGGCCAGGCATGTGCTTTAATATATGCGCGTTATAGGTGGTGACCCATATTGTGTGTTTGAAGCCTTGAGTTTGCTGCTTGACTTTTTTTTTCAATCCTGTCCATGAGCACAGTAACATCAAGGCCTGGACAATTCCTGACCTCTTTATTTGTGAAATTTAGAAAGAAATTAGCAAATTAAGTATGGCCATGTGGGCAGATGTTGTCTCTTTCAGATGAAATAAAAACATCTTCATATCTTCCTCCCAGCCCCAACCGGAGAGTCTGTTCAGTGTGCCGCTTCTGTTCAGACTGGAGGCTGTTTTCTGGCTCATTCTTTCGACTGTTCCCTTGGTAGACACCTGTGGCACACCGCTGCAGTGTGCATGGTGCAGACTGTGCTGGGCGTAAAGCTGCCTCGTCTGTCCTGCACCAGTGAAGCAGTGCACTTCATGTGAAGTTTAATAATCCAAACAAATAATATGCTCCTGCAGCAGTACGTGTACAAACAGCTAGCAATGCAGGGCCGCACTGAGGGAGGCATTTCCCTGGTAAGCTCAAGGTGGTCCTGAACAGAGTTCTGGAGGACAGCAGAGAAGCAGAGAGGGCGTCTCCAGTGCGAGAACTGGTATAAGCTAAGGAATGGGGTTAAGGAATGCAGTGTGTGTGTGTGTGTGTGTGTGTGTGTGTGTGTGTGTGTAAAGCAGAGTAAGAAGCTAAAACTAGAATGAAAAGTAGACTAGGGCTAGATAATAGGAGACCTGAATTTTCTTTGTTTTGCATCACTGCAGATAGAACGCAGGCTCTGGCAAGCAGCGTACCACAGAGCTACACTCCAGCTCCGGAAATTTAACTACACTCAAAAGTTGATCCAGTAGATAGTGGAAATAATTAGAGAGGTTATTGAGGAATTAAGGGAAGACAACTGATGTTTGTAAAATACCTAGGATGTGCCAAGCTCTATGCTTTGGTCTTTTACTTACATAAACAATTTAACCTCACAATTACCTAAGAAGCATCTCCATTTTTCAGTTGGGAGAACTAACTTTTTAAACACTTTTTACTGCAGGCATTATGTACCTCCTGATAAAAGTATTAGAATCACCTGTGAAGTATTCGTGCCCCAAATAGAGTTGCTATAATGTCAAATCTCTAGATTCTACTAATTGTTTACAGGACATCAAAGAACACAGGAGCATGTTAAAGGACGACGGAGAATGAAAGCAACAAAACTCAGAACATGAGAGATTAGAGGGCCTAAAAAACAGTTTTTCTTGAGAAAACCGAAAAATTTCAGATGTACCAAAAATAGTACTGCCAACCTCCCCCCATAACTGTTACTCAGCTTCAGCAATTGCCAGTTTGTGATCAATCTGCTTTATCTATATCCTCCACTTTTCACCCCAGTTCCTTGAATCTCAGTTGTCATATCACTTTATCCACAAAGATTTATTTCAATGTATGTCTTTAAATGATAACGGATCTATAAAGAAAACACAGACACAGTAAGTCAGATGTAGTGGCATGTTCCTCTAATCCCAGCACTCTAGGATCCAGAGTTTGAGTTCAAACTCAACCTGGGCAATTTAGCAACTCTGCAAACCCTTGCCTCAAACTGAAAAGGGGATAGGGACATAGCTCCATGTGAAAGCCCTGGGTTCAACCCTCAGTACCACAGAACAAAATAAAAGGGAAAATATCTCCACAATATTATCATCATACCTACACTAATAATTCCTTAATTTTCATATCATCAACTATTGAATCATTTTTCACATGCTCTTGGTTCTCATAAATTAAAAACAAATGGTTCTTTTTGCTTTAGTTATAAGCCAATCAAGATGTATATACTGAAATTTGTTGTTATGTCTCTTAAGTCTCTTTCCTGCAAAACAGCCTGCCCCCGTGTCTGTCTGTCTCTCTCTTTTTCTTAGAATTTACTTGTTGGGAAAATTCAGTTTTGTTGTTAGAAGTTTCTACATTCTGAACTTTGGAGATTTGTCCCTTCATTTTGTGTAAAGTGTTCCTCCCTCCTTTTGACTTCCTGTGCTCTGATAATGATAGTCAGCTTGATTAGATTCCAAGTCAAAGTTTTTTGGGGGCTGTGGGAAGGGTGGTGGTTTGTATTTTCAGGAGGAGGCATAGAACGTTTGGTTGTCTTTTTTTTTTTTTTTTTTTTTTTTTTTTTTTTCTCTAAAGGAAGTGGAGATGCAGCTGAGGTCTCTGGTTCCAAACCTATGTCCTGTCCATCTCTTTCCATTGCCTTCTGAGATTAATCAGACACTGATGTATGAAAAGGAGTCACGAGGATGGAGCCAGATACTCCACGGGGCAGCGAGGCATCAGGCAGCTGTTGCAGTGATCCAGAATGCGGTGTCAGCTATGCATGATTCTGGTCTCTTAGTCACTTTTCTTACCGCTGAGACACAATACCTGACACCTACAAATTAAATGAGAGGTTTATTCTGCCCACAGTTTTTAGAGGATTCAGTCCATAGTTAGCTAGTACCAGGGAAGGAAGGGCGTGGTGGGAGGGTCTGGGGGAGGAAAGCCGATCATGTCCTTGTGGCCAGTAGGGGGGGCACGACACACCCTTCCAGGTCACAACCCCAGTGACCCACTGCCAGCCAGGCTCCACCTCCTAACATCAAAACAGCCATAGCTCCCCAAAGATTCAATCACCTTCCCAAAGCCCCACCTCTGAACACACGAGCAATTGGGGGAACACCCTAAATCTAAACCATAACCCTGGGACTGCTGTCTCTCTGAGGAGGAAAGTACAAATCATAGGATCTGGAAGGAGTTGGTTCCTTCTATTATGTTCTGAGTCCCACGCACCTGAGTCCCAGGCACCTGGACAGGCAGAAACCTTTAGGTTTCTGTGATTTTTGAGTGTGCAACTAAGCTCTTGGAGTTAAAAGAAGGAAATAGAATTACTCAGAACTACTAATAGATAATTTTGACGCCTTAAGAATTTATTTCTTTGCAATGGTCCTTTTTCCAAAAGGAATTGGAGATGGAAAGTTTCTCCTTTTTAAATTAAATACTCTTAAAAGACAATAGCATTGCATGTTTGTTTTACGCACACACACACACACACACACACACCCTTTATCCCAGAAATAGCTACTACAGAATCTCACCTGAATCTCACCTGACAGAAATGAAAATTTAAAGGCAAATCTACTCACCTGTTAACTCCAGTTATTTCTGAAGGTAGCAGGATAAGGGGATTCCTAGAAATTGACATTTGATACTAACCTGTTAGGTGTTTTAATTTTTTTGAATGCATTCCATTTATAATTAGGGAAAAACTCAACCAACCAATCAACCAAACAAAAAAACAATACATGCTGAGCATGGTGGTGTGTGCCTGTGATCCTAGAACTTGAAGGCTGAGGCAGGAGGATCACCATAAATTTGAGGCCAGCCTCAGCTATGTTGTGAGTTCAAGGCCAGCCTAAACTACATAGCAAGGCCCTCTCTCAAAAAACAAAACCAAAAAACCAGATATGATTTAAAATCATGACAATAAAATCATACTATATTAGACATCACTTCACAACTTGCTTCTTCATTTAATAATATATCTTGGGAAGTATAATAGTTCCACAGATAATTAGAATGTCTATCATAACTACAGCTACTATGTAGATATCACTTAGAAATTGTAATGGTACAGGTAAAAAAATCAAAATAATATTTATTGATTAACATTGGTAGGCTTATATAATTTATTAGGACAAATAATTAGTATGCTGCTTAGTTCTCAGAAGCCAGAGGATCTGTCTTAATCCTGTTTCAAGTTTTTCCTCCCTCAGCTACTCCTGGATCTGGCCCAACAGGCCACCGTCGAAAAAGCCCTGAAACACATGGACTTTTTCAGGAAGTCATTTCTGTCATGGACAGAGTGCTGCACAGTGGTTTCTTTTTTTAAAAAAGAAAAAGATGAATTCCCTTGTAGTATCAAGGAGGGATATGTGACAAATGTATTTGTCTTATTAATCGTGTGTGTGAGTGCTCGGAACTTGAAATATGCCTTCAGCAAAAGCAAAAAGTGGAGTCCTTGCCCTGAAGTTCCGAAATACATACTCTCTTTAATAACCTGAAATGAAATGAAACTCTCTTAACTAAGATGGTATTTTTGATGACTGTGAGACTTTACCCACTTCTCTGAATTGCCTGCTTGTGGGATGGGCTTGGGGAATAGCGCTGTAGCCAGGGACTGATCATCGGGTTTCTGCGTGCATCTGCATATTTCCTCAAACGCGGACCACAGGCCACAGTGCAATTAAACGCCCACACTGCCAAGTTTAGTTTCTGAATCCAGTACATCTTCCCAGGCCTGACTCGCATATTAAAGACATCCGTTGAACACATGCTATCAATACATAATCTGTTTACCTGTCATATGCCCTCCCTCCTGAGTATATTATTGTAAAGACTTGATAACAGATATGGAACTTGGAATATAATTATTTAAAAAAACTTACTAGTAATTAGCAAAACATAAACCACTCCAGAAACTGAATTTGTGCAACCATATTTCTGCGAGCTTGGATTGTACATGAACACAGTTTCTGCAGTAGTTTTCCCAGACAGAGTGCCATTTACAAATATCTGCCAAGCCTGGTCAAAACACAGCAGTCCCAGAATAAGAGTTAGCATATAAAGTGAGGGTGGTTGGAGCAACCATCTTCTCCCTAGGGGATCTCTTTTATCAGCCAACCTTGACTGAAGAATAGAGCCCAGTGCTTTTATGTTTCAAGAGTACCATATGGCATGATATGAGTGCACTTTAATGACTTATTAGCATATTCTTCCAGCTAGCCTCTCCTAGTTAAATCAGCTTGGCAAAATCTGAATTTTAAAATATTTGCATGAAATGTCCTGGAATAAACAAGGCTGGGTCATTTGTTTGCTTTTTCGAGTAGACGAAAGAAAAGCCATTGGTCTTTCATGACAAACATGAGAAACATCAGGTTGGCCACCTCCCCTCCTCTCTTCCTGGTGGTGGAGGATTTTGGGGATGTCTGTTGCACCTTCTGGTTATTTGTCTCCCTGTGGCATGAGGATTCCCCACTCTGCCCAGATCCTGTGCTTTGTATAATGCTTTCTGTGACCTTGATGCTTCCTTTGTGGGGAATGAAAGGAGTCTATGTAGTCGAGAGCTGGTCACCTTCCTGCCTCATTCAGGCTCTGATGCGCCAGATCAGGACTGGGGACTTCCACACGGCTTGGCTAGGGAGAGATGTGGACTTGAAGCCAAGTTGTGTTTCTACAGTCACTGCTCACATCGTCTCTGTGAAGTGAGGCCAGAAGGAGGAAGAGAACAGAACGCAGACCTCCCTGCTACTTACAGGAAGTTGACCTCACTGTCCACACTACATGTGCTTTTTTTTTTCTCAGATTTGTATAGATGTCTCTCTTTTCTGTTTCCCAAGTCAATTCCTGGTATCTTTGGTGGATCAGGATGCTCTTGCCAGGGTATGCGTATGATGAAGGGGATGATCTTGGTATCCCACATTAAGACTGTCTTCTCATGTCTAGTACAACCACTATAAGTATATGAGTATTAATTTTACTTTTTAAAACCTTTCTATCTCCTGACAGACACTGCCATAAACCATCTCCCTGTTTGTTTCTTCCTGGTACTGGGGATTGAACTCAGGACCTTGAGCTTGCAAGGCAGGTGCAATGCCACTGAACTACCAAATCCCTGGCCCCTTCCTGGTTATTTTTTTCCTCATAGAGTTTATTGGTACATTTTAGGTATACAGTACAGTTACATTCATTATTGGGGTCTTGTGCCTTTACATGACAGGTCTTGGTTCTAATTTTTCCCCTTGTCCCTGCCCTCCCTTTACCCCCCTCCCCTCCCCCTTTACAAACACTTCATTTCCATTTTTTTCATTTTCTCATATTTTTTTCTTTTCCCTTATTAGCTTTCCCCTACCCTTCCCACTTCCCCTACTTTTTAAGTAGCCATGTGACAATATTGTGACCAATGAGACATAAGTGGAGATCTGTTGAATAGAATTCCCTAAAAAGTTTTTATTTTCCTGGTTTGAAGAAAGGAGACAAATCCAACTGGCCTGTGCCTTCCCTTTACCTCATTTTCTTCTTGTGTAGAATGTGATGAAATGTCTAGAGATGCCGTAGTTATCTTGCAATCATGAGATAATAAATGACAGGCTAGAAGCCAACACACTAAATAAAATGAAACAAACTCCATGTGTTAAAGACATTGTTACACATATTTTTTTTCACAATCTTATCTCACAGATTAGGAAACAGAAGCCAGAGTGGCTGAGTGAACTTGCTCAAGGTGAAACAAATAAGTCCTCTGACTTCAAGTACTATGCTCTTTATATTGTAGATCAAAAGGTAATATTTCTTACTTTTATTGTAATGTAGTTTAAATAGTTTTATTTTATTTAAGCTTCAAAGAAGCCTGTGAGGTTATGCTATGGCCTGAACTGTGTCTCCCCAAAAACTCATATATTGAAGCTTTAGCTCCCAATGTGACTATTCCTGGAGATAAGGCCTTTTGGAGGTGATTAAGGTTAACTGGTACCATAAGGGTGGGGTCTTCACCTGGTAGGATTAGTGTCTTATAAAAAGAGGCCTGCTGCTCTCTCCAGCCGCTTAGTCTGAGGCAGCTCCCGTGAGCCGGAAGAGTTCCTCTCAGAACTTCAATTTCCAGCCTTCAGCACTGTGAGAGATCAATGTCTGTTGTGCAAACCATCGCTTATCTATGGTAAGTAGCCAGAGATGAGTAGGTAGTGTCAAGGAAGCTGAAGCTCAGGAAGATGAAGTATTTTTAAAGTCATGTGGCTAATAAGTGGCAGTTTTCCTTCCTTCAAAAGGTGATGTCTGTGGCGAGTGTGTGGACAGTCCTGTTAGTAAGTTTATAGCAGATTATTTCCATTTCCTTTCCTTTTTTCTTTTCCCTTCTTTCCTTTCCTTAGTATGTAGTTCAGACTTGCCTCAAACTCACAGCAGTCTTCCTGCCTCAGCTTTCCGAGTGGTGCGATTATAAGTATGTTATACCACCATGCCTGGCCGCCACTTCTAAAAATAAAACAATAATAGTTTAGAACAGGGCTTGGCAAGCTTTTTCTGCAAAGAGCTAGACAGCAGGTAACTCGGGTTTTCTGGGCCATGTGGTCACTGTTGGAGCTATCAGCTGTTTAGTGAAAGCAGCTGTGGACAATCTGAATGAATAGGTGCACTTGTGTTCAAGTGAAAGCTCCTTTTGCAAAATCGCTGGTGGGCTAGAGTTGGCCCATAGTCCGGTCCATTTTTTGACACCTACTATTATAAAACAATGTTAAAATGGCAGTGTTTTCTGACTGAAATGTAGAGTTTGAGTTCTACTGCATGAGTCTAGGTAAGTCCTATAACCCAGGCCTTGCTTTCACAGTTGGCACTGTGATACCTGTCCTACCAGTCTTGTAGGGCCATGGTCAGGATCATGGAAGGTACTAGATGTGGAAGGGTTCCCGAGAAAAGCAAGTGCTTATGGAGAAGGAATTTGATACTGGTGTAATTTGATGTGAGGGCAGTATCTTTTGTTGAAGGGGAAAGCCAGCCAAGGCTGATCTGAGCCCTCTAGAGAAGCCCTGCCCCACTGGTGCTTTTTTGGTCCACAATCTCCAGTTAGATCTGGGTGGAGCAGCCCTTGGGAAAATGCCAAGTTCTCTGTGAGGGTAGCTCTCTGTGGCTTTGAACCATGTCATCAGTGACTGAGTTGCTTACCTATGTCAGGGAGGGTGTATTAGTCAATGTCTTGTTGCTATACACAATACCTGACACCCCTAGTTTACAGGAGTTTGTTTGGCTCATGGTTTCCAGTGGGTTCAGTCCATGGTTGGCAGGCTTCTCTAAGGCAGAAAGGGCTTGGTGGCAGGGCATGGTGGGGGACAGCTGCCCACCCCATAGCAGCCAGAATGCAGAGAGAGAAGGGAGGAGTGAAGGAGAAGAATACAGCCTTCCAGTCCACACCAGTGTGACCCACCTCCTGGGAGGCCCCGCCTCCTAGCAGGACACTGTGCCTTGAACTCACCAATGGGTGAACCCTCTGATGAATGTAACACTTCCGTGATCTAATCACCTTCCAAACATATGATACTTTGGGGAAAAAGGAGCCCTTCTCCACTGCTGGTGAGAGGGTAGACTGGTGCAAGCGCTGTGCAAATCAGTGTGGAGATTCCTCAAAGAACTAGAACTAGAGGTTCCATTTGACCTAGCTATACCTCTTCTTGGTATCTTCCCAAAAGAATTAAAAGCATCATACCACAGTAATATATGCACACCCATGTTTATAGTGGCACAGTTTGCAATAGCTAAATCTTGGAAACAGCCCAAATGCCCATCAACCAACAAATAGGTAAAGAAGATGTGGTTTTATTTACAGTGGAGTACTACCCTGCCATAAAGAAGGGTGAGCTTCAGGACAATCAGTGTCTGTGAGAAAAATGGACTTTCTTTTGAATTTTCTTTTTGTGGTCATTGTGAGTGATTGCTTCTTCCTTTTCTTAGTTTCCCATTCTTCCTTTGTTGTAAAACTTAGACTTACATCCAGCTTTGACAATCATAGTATATTTTATTTTCCTGAAGGGGGAATACTTATAATGCTGTTTAGTTTTGTACTATTGGTGTGTTGGTGAATTTTTAGACTGTGTGCTAATTGCAGTAAATTATATGAACTGAAAAAAAAAGGATGAGGTTCAAATATTTATAGCTAAATGGATGGACCATGAGTGACCATGGACTCCTAAGTGAAATAAATCAGAAACATATGTTTAAATACTGCATTGTTTCTCTGGTGTGAGAAACCTAAAGTGAAAATAAGGACTAAAATATGATAGATTACTGGGAAATGGGAAGAAAATGTTCAAATGGGAAGGGGAATAAGGGAGGAAGGAGGCAGAAAGGAAGGGAGGGACAAGAAACAAGTGAAATGGAGGGAAAAAATGGAAACAGAGAGAGGGAAGGGGAATTGAGGGGGGAATGGGGTAAAGTAAAATTTATGAAAACACAGGTGAATGAACTTTGGTGATATTATGAAACAAGCCAGTCATAAAAGGACAAATATCGTGTGTTCTATGAGGCGCCTAAAATTATCAGATTCATGGAGACCAAGTAGAATGATGTTTGCCAGGGGTTGGGGAAAGGTGTGTGGAGTTTGTTTCCGATGATGAATAAGTCCTGGATGGTGGTGATAGTTTCACAGTAAAGTTGAGGAACTCTCAGTGTTACTGAACTGTACATGTAAAAAATGGCTAACAGGAAACTTTTCCATATACTTGCAAAATATGGTTAATAAAAGTCAAGTAGGGAAATTTATAAAGAAAAAAAAAACAAATACGTGAGACTTTGGAGGGCATTTTAGATCTAAAGAGGGGTACTCGGGAGTTGATCCAGTGAGGAGGGAGCGGTGGCTGCATCTCTGCCTGACACGGTTTAGCAATGAACATGACTGCCTCCTCGCCTGGGCCTTAGGAACCAGAGCTGTCTGTACCTTTCCTCTCCTCTTTGCTTTTGCCTTGTGAAAGTAATATTTACTTCTTAGAGATCACAGAGGCTGTTTCAGCCTCTGAGAAACTATTTTGATTTTTGAAAACTTGAGAAAGCCAATTTTTTTTGAGACAGGGTCTCGCTTTATAGTTCAGGCTGCTCTTGAACTCACTATGTAGCCCAGGCTGGCCTTGAACTTGTGGCAACCCTCCTACCTCAGCCTACTGAGTGCTAGGATTACAGGCGTGCACCACAAAGCCCAGAAAGAAAGCCAACTTTTTGAAAAAATGGAGAACAGGGCAGTAGACAAGCCATAAAGTGTACCTTCCTCGTGTACCCTTCTCCTCCACCTTGCCCCTTTTCTTCTCTCTCTCCTTCCTTTTTCCCATTCTCCCCTTCTCCTTCCTCCTCCTCCTCCTCCTCCTCTTATTTCTCCCCTTTTCCTCCTTTCCCTCCTTCATTTCTCCCCTCTCCCACGTTTCTTCCAGGCTGCCAGTGGTTTAACCCAGGACCTTTATGCTGAGTTACAAAGTTAGTCTTTTTATTTTGTGTTACTTTGAGACACAGGGTCTCCACGACTCATTAAGTTGCCAGGCTGGCTTCAAACTTAAAATCCTCCTGTTTTAGCCTTTCAGAGTGCTAGGATTACAGGCCGGCCTCACTACACCTGCCTCCAAGGGCCTCTCCTCAATATTGTTGACACCTGTTCCCACTGTTCTCAGGCTCCTCTTTTGAAAGCAACCTTTCCCACCAGGTGCCATCTGCCCTGGACTTCTACATCCTCACTGTGCTATGGATTCCAAGTGTGTGCTTTTGCTCCCTGTTCTGCACCCCCAAGATGCACTCCCATCGTCCCATCTGTCCCTGGGACACCCACACTTCTCTCTTGCCAACTTCCTTCTCCTCTGAGGAAGGGCTCGAATGCAAAGCCTTCTGAGACCCCCCTTGCCCACAAGCCACAGAACATGCTCTCCCTTTCCCTAGGCTCTTGCAGCCTTCGTATTCCTTTTTACCTTAAGGTTGCTATCGTCTTATTCATCTGTATTTCTGAGTCTCTTATACACAATAGGTGCTTAAGGGCTGGGGATTTAGCTCAGCGGTTCAGTGGCCTGCCTTGCAAGTGCAAGGACCCGAGTTCAATCCCCGGTACCCAAAAAAAACAAAACAAAACGAAAACACAATAGGTGCTTAATAAATACCAACTGGATGTCAAAGGAAAGTAATGGGAAATAGTGGGCGTCGCTAATTTTGGAGTGAGAGAGCCTGGTTCCCATCTCTCTCTTGAGAGCTAGGCAAGGTACCCAATGCGGACACAGTGCTTTGTGAGCTGTGACTGGCCTTGTGTCACATCCTCAAGGTCATTCTTTTTAGGGTGGTCAGTGAAGGTAGCCTTTATCCTATTTGTATGTTTCCTAAAGACACAGATGTGTGATGAAGGGATTTGAGGACAAATCTTGCTTGTGATGCTCTTTTATCTCCAAATAGAACTGAATCTTCTCTTAGATTCAGGGGATTTTATTTCTGGCAGTGTCCCCATGGATTGCTATTTTTATGTTCTAGCCCAAGACCCAGGCTCAGTTAGCATGTTGGAGTGACGGGACCTCTTCTCTGAAATCTGGTTGTGACCAGCCATATCTTGGCCCCAGATCGCCTCCTCTACATTTTCTGGCACTCTCCCCTTCAATGGCTTCTCTGTCAGGACCCTGTTCTGCTGCATGTCATCATCTTCTTAGCCTTCTTTTCTATGGTAACAAGGTCAAGGGACAGCAACACCCGTCAAATCTCTGAGGCTTAATGTACCTAATTAACTCACATATGCCACAGACAGGAGCCTGCACTATTTATGGCACTTCGAAGTGAGAAAATGTCCCCTACCACGGGTATCAGGTAACTAATGCAATTCTGCCAAAGTTTGGTTGTGAAACACGAAGCCTCTGAAACGCGTTGGTGTTAAGTGCACACCAAATATTCAATCCAGACATGTCGTGCTTGAACTATTCTGGGGCTCATAAACCTTTCATCAGAATCAGAGGTGAAATATTTGGCCTTATTTGTAAGTCCCATATTTCTAAAGACCTTGGGGGCTCATTTAGTATTCCCAGCAGAAGGTCACAAGGTGGCTTTTCGGGGCTTCTGGTTGAGTCGATCTGATGACTTTAAGCAGGAGATACTTCAAGGATTTTCCAGAAACTAGAACCTTCCTTCTGCTGCACGTGGCCCGCTCTGTCCCTCCCCTCTCCCTAAAGTAGCCCCTAAAAACAAATCCCTTGTATGGCTAAATTCTCTGCCTGTACAGAGCCCTTGGGTTTTCTGGCTGCAACACTTTTATTTAATATCAGGGAAGGAACTGTTTTTTAATCAATCTGTATCACAAAAGGCTCCATTTGGAAAGCTGTGGTTTTATTAGCAGAAAGGAGGGGACTTAGTTTCACAGAAGTCTGAATTCTAAGTGTTGAGGGGCCTTTGATATCATCTAGCTTACTCTGCATTTTACAGACAAAGTGACCGATACCCAGAGGGGAGAAGTGACCAACCCGAGAGTGTGGAGCTGGGTCATGGCACAGCTGCACGGTCACACTCAACTCCCAGACCTCCTCGAGTCACCTAGCTGTTCTTTGCCTCAGTTTCCTCATAGAGATTCTGAAGTTTGAGAGATTATTCCTTCGAGAATCGTTAGCACATTGCCTGGTGCAGAGTAAAACTTAGCTGTGATGTTCCTGTCATTATTACCTGTGCTGCCAAAGTGAGCACATGTCCCTCCGTATTACTGCCCAAACCATTCACTCCCAAGGGTCCCTTCTTTTGAACCTTTTTCTGTCCTTCTGTGACCAGCAGAAGACCCAAATCTGGGCTGCAGAAGCTGCCTTATCATGGGATGCTATGCTGTACGTATAGACACTGTGATTATTTTCTTGCCCTGGTATGCCTGGTCTGCACAGATTCAGGGACTCCAAGAACATCAGGTTGTTCTTAAATTCCTGTTATCACATAAGTTAAGAAATTAATTTTGAAAACAAAGGCAAATTTGTTCTCCTCATTTAAAAGCGGTGTACTTCAAAACACAGAGAAGCACAGAGAAGTGTCGTTTGGATAATCTGGGGCCATATGCTTGAGTGTTAGCCTCTCACCTGCTGACTTCACTACTTGGAAGGTCCTTCCCTGAAGCAGACTTTATTAAAGGCTGTGGCTGTGGCTCTTGGAGAGTGATTGAGGCCCTCAGGAGTTAAATACCATTCCCAAAGAGACAGAGCGTCCTCCCAGGGATCTAAGCAGTGTTCTGACTCCCAGCACTGTGCCCTGAAGTGCAGGAAGTGTTGTCTACAGATCGCTCATGGCTGCTGCAGACCAACCAGGCAGTCATTCAAAACAGGGCCAAAGAGGTGAGCAAGCCTTTCCGCCCGCCCTCACAGTGGGCAGTTTGAGGATGGATTACAGGCAACTGGACAGACGCAGTGTGTTATCAGCTATTGGTTGCTATAGCAAATACTTGAGATAATTAACTTATGAAGAGACAAGGCTTGTTTTTGGCTCCCTGTTTTGAGGCTGATTGATCCCATTACTTTTGGGTCTGTTTCTAAGGCAGTGCATCATGGGGAGAGCATGTGGCAAGGCAGAGCCACTCACCTCATAGCAGCCAGGAAGGGAAAAGGAGAAAAAGGAAGCGGCCCCTCTAACCTGTCGGGAGCACACCCTCATGACCCGAAAGTTTCCCGCTAGATGCTATGTCTTAGAGAGTCTGCCACCTCCCAGAAGCACACATTTGGGACCACACCTTTAACACGGTCCTTTGGGGGGAACGTTTAAGATCCACAGTACAGCCCGCAGTTGTCCCCACCCCATTCATCCCCTTCCTGCCCTGCTATGTCAGGTAGTGCTGTCACCAAGGAACTAGAACGCACTTTTCTTTTGACTGTTTCTGTGTTTCAATGACAAATACGTATACCTCCACATAATACTTAAAATCACTTTGGGTGTTTATCTGTGATATGATACATAAGTGATATACCCAATGAACTGTTTTCCAACTTAGAAAATTTGATTCTGAATTTTATTCACCTTGATATATGTAAAAGTAGTTCATTTTAATTAACTACTATATAATATTCTAATATATAATTGTACTATGTTATTTTTCATTGCCCCTATTGATAAACAATATTGTTATAAACATTTGTTGATAGCTCTTTGGATACATAGGTAAGAGTCTCTTTAGGTACTGTATATGCTTAAGAACAAAATTGTAAGGCATGTATATTATTAGTCTTCCTTGACATTGCCTAAATGCTCTTGATGCTTCCTAAGAATCTAGAAAATATTTTCATATAGGATTAAAATTTTAATTGAAAAAATCGGTTCAGTGGCCTGCCTTGCAAGCGCAAGGACCCGAGTTCAATCCCCGGTACCAAAAAAAAAAAAAAAAAAGCAAAAGGCATACAGTGAAAAGCCTCGCTCCCATTCCTGTCCTCTTTTCTCCCAGTTCTCCACCCTCAAACCAAGTAAGTTCTTTTTTAGGTACCAGGGATCGAACTGGGGACCTCGTGCTTGCGAGGCAGGCAGCAGAACCACTGAGCTAAATCCCTGGCCCTCAAATAATCATTTTTACTGTTATCAATGTATTCTTCCAGAGTTTCTTTATGCAAAATCAAGCAAATAGGAATATATATTATCCATTTAGGGATTGAACTCAGGGTCTTCACGCTGATCTATATCCCCAACCATCCCTCCTACTTAATTTGTTTTGTTTTTTGACGCAAGGTCTCACTAAGTCACTAAATTGCTCAGGTTGTAGTCAAACTTACAATATATACCCATGTTGCATCTTTCTTTTTTCACTCAAACTTATAAGCATTATGAGAATAGTTTTCAGTCTAGGAAGATTTTTGTTGTACTGTTTGTACTTTTCTTTCCTGTGGTTGAAACTTGGCCTGAATACTGGCCTGAGTTCCCTGTCCTTCCTTCTACAATGCTTTAACCAAGAGAAAACTTGCTTTGCCTGTTAAACTTGAATCCAGATTCCAGCTAGACCCCTGCCATCCCTGGGCCATGCAGCAGGTCTGCCTGCTTTGCTTCCTGAAAGAGAGATACTCATGGATGAAAGTCCAGATGTTATTTGGTTACTTTGGGTTATGTGACAAGCCTTCTTTTCTTTTTCACATAAATTCAGTTGGTTCCCAGGGCTGGTAGCCTGCCTTGCAAGCCCAAAGTCCCAAGTTCGATTCCCCGTACCAAAAAAAAAAAAAAAAAAAAGAGAGAGAAAAAGAAAAATTCAGTTGTTTCCCTCTAGGGCAGGGTTGAGCACTGGTGCTTCTTAAGAACCATCCTGCCTGTGAATGCAGACAATATCAACCTACATTTTTGAACAAGAAACCCCCAGGGTGCTCCCAGCAAGCATTTCCAGTGGTGGCTGCAAGATGGGACCCAGGCAGAAGTATGTCCCATGGCCTTGCTGGGGGTGGCCTAGACATCCAAAGAGATATCCTCTGGATTTGCCTGGAAATCTCACATGTACTCTTCACTAGGCCTCCACCAACTCGAGAAGGCAGAAACTGGGAGCCCCAGAGATAGCCAGCCCTCTCAGGAGTCCAAAGGTACAAAAGACCAGAGAAGAAAAATCTGGCCTGGTGCCATAGTGTGACTCTGTGATGGACGCTTCATCCTGTGGGAGCAAATGAATGGTGTGTGTTTTGAAATTAAGCACTTAGTGATTATTACTTTAGAGGTCTTAAAACATTAGCTCTCAACTTATCAAGCCCCAGCGCATGACATTTCACATTAGCCAAAACGGCTGGATTTTTTGAAGACCTGAAAGATAAAATACATACCAACCTTTTGAAATTGTAAACAAAGAATTAGAATGACAAATTACTACTAGTTAAAAGAAGCTGTTATCTTGGGTGTTCATACAAAAAGATCCGCTTCTCATTTGGGAGGGACACATTTGGGTCACGATAATTAAACCTTATTTTTGTCTCCCTTGTTCCAGAAAGGTTAGTGAGAAGTTGCAGCTGACAAGAAGAACAGCTGGATCATGCATCTTTCAGAGGGGAAGAGCTTTGCACCTTCGTAGCTGAAGGACTGGTGAGGAAATCCTTAGGAAAGACTGGATTCATCCTTCCATAGAGGATGCAATCTAATCAGCATCCGAGGAGGGTGGAGGGAAGGAGTAGAAATAATAGTCTGTGTTTATTTTTGTCTGGGATCTATGGAAATGTAGGTTTATGACTTGACTTGAATGGTTTGAACTTTCACAGTTAAACATATATTGCATATAGAACAGCACTTGCTGCCAGCCCAGGTCTGGCTACAGTGATTTCACAAGATATATCCAAAGCTGTAGATAGCTGCCTTCTGTGGCTCAAGTCTGGGGAACCTTGCACAAAGTGCCTTGGGGAGTCTTTCACCCTCACTTTCACCCTTACTCTCCACCCTTACTCTCCACCTTCCCCAGCATGGACCTTCACAACAAAGGTCTCCAATAGCCCTATTCAGTCATGGTGTGCTGGAAGAAGGGATACCTATTAATTTAGGTCTTTGCTTTTTATTTTTAAATATATTATATCCATTTTAATATACATGGAATAAATTGCCAAAGTTGTTTATTTCAAGCTTGAAAATAATCCCATCCTCTTTGCTAGTTTTTCTCAGATCTGTGGGGAATCTGAGATCTGATTCATATATATTATAATTCACTGATTTAAAGTACAGAAGTCAATGGTTCTTAGCATATGCACAGAGTTGCACATCTAGTACTAAAATATAACTTTAGAACAACTTGTCACTCCCAAGAAAAACTGTACCTATTAGCAGTTACTTCCCATCTCCCCCACTTTCTCAACACTTAACCATTAATCTACTTTCTGTAGATTTGCTTATTCTGGACCTTATATGTAAATGGAACCATGCAATATGTATCATTTGTAACAGGGTTTTTTTTTTTTTGAATAGTGTTTTCAAAGTTCAGTCATGTTGTGGCATATGTCAGCACTGCATTGATCTTTACTGACTATATAGTATTCCATTACATGGATATACCAGAACTGATTTGTCCCCTAATCAATTGAAGAAAATTTGGGTTCTTTATTCTTATAGCCAAATGAGAAGTTGGTGTGCTTTTTTTAAATCTGAGAAAACTTTAAGTAATTTGGGAAAATTTGAGTTATCAGTTGATGAGAATTGACTTTCTGCCATTCTCTTTTCTTTCCTTCTGGAACTTTTCAACTTTTCAATCTATTTTCCATGTTTTTTAGCTTCTCCTTTGTATTCTCCATATCTTTTTTTTTTTTTTGGTACCGGGGATTGAACAGGCCACTGAACCGCTGAGCTAAATCCCCGGCCCCTATATTTTCCATATCTTGAACTCTTTGTTTTCTGTTGAGTGATTTACTAGATTTATCTTTATTCTCTCTGTTATTATTATTATTATTTTTTTTTGTATCGGGGATCAAACTCGGGACCTTGTGCTTGAGGCGGGTGGTGGCACCAATGAACTAAATATTCAGCCCATCTCTAATTCTTTAATTTAGATATGTTTAATTTATTGCTTAACCTGTGTGATGAGTTTCTTTAAAACTTCAGTGAGATTCTTTTTTCTTTCTTTTTCCTTTGTGACCGGCTTTAGAGCAGAATTCCAATTCATTTTTGTTTCATTCAACACATGGTAGTTGGGCTAGGGATTTAGCTCAGTGGTTCCGCTGCCTGCCTTGCAAGCACAAGGACCTGAGTTCAATCCCCAGTACCAAAAAAAACAAAACAAAACACATGGTAGTTGCTTTTCACTATTCGTGGTTAGGTTAGGGGAACCATTTTCCTTAATGGCCTGAAACATCCTTCTTTATTCAGCTTTTATTTTTCATTAGTACATGTTTCCAATATATAGTTATGTTCCTTATGGGGAGTCGGTACATATATGTGACACATCTTGTTTTTTTAAACCTTTCCAATCTGCACTTCCCCCTTTCTTTATCTCTTAATCCTCTTCCCATGTGAGAAAGATCCATCTACCCATTTCTTACTATATATCCTTTATTTCACTCTTTAATTTGGGGGATGTTACATAATGCTATATATCATTTAAGAATCACTTCTGAAGATTGAGATAAAAAATATATATAAGCACTTCCCTGCAGTACTGTAATGAATGAAACAAATCAAACACTCTTACTTGAGTCTTACAGTTTTTACTATAATTGTGCTTTAGCTCATTGTCAGTGCAAATTTTAAAGTGACTTCATCAGGTTTTTTCCTCACTTCCATTTTAATGTAATTTTCCCCAAAGCATTTTTGTGAATCATAATCAGTATAGAGGAAGGTTTAGCCCATAGACTGAGGGTGGGGGGTAAGAAAAAAATAAAGAAAAAAAACCAAAAACCAGTGGTTACACATATGCATTAGCACCTGACTTACCTGCTGATAAAGTGCAGTGTTATACTAATTTAATCTTTTTTAAGTCATTTGCCATCCATTCTATATCCCAAGTTATCCTGGAATCCCACCTAATCCCTCTATAAGGTTAAAAGTCAGATGCTATAGCCTCACTCCTCCTTCATTTGTCAAAACAGGATGAGTTCAACAAAGGCCTCATCATTCTTTGGTGGAATCTAGGATAGATCTAAGTACTTCGCAGTGGTACTGTGAGTCCAAGACTCCATAGCTATCAACCAGGCCTGCCTCAATGGACCTTGGTACCCACTGGCATGAAGAAAACGAAAGTCTGACAAACTAACTCCCAACTTCTAAGGCTTTGAAAAATTCTTTGGAAATTTCCTTTTCTGTTTTTAATGCATCATAACCCTGATTATAATTATAAATAACACTTACTTCGTGTCTAATGAGGCTAACATCACGTGTGATAACACTTTATCTGCAGAGACATGAAAATAGGACAAGAAATCACTACTGAGAATGCAAAGCAAATCTGAAAAATCAGCAAAGTTTAAAATGAAATGTTCCTACTTTGATTTCACATGCTACTTGCTTAATGATACTGCAACATATGATTATAACTAAATCTAACGCTGCTAGAGCATTGGAAGAGTCCATTTTTCAACTCCTTGTGTGCTACTGTAAGGCTTGGAGTGATGCCTCTGCATGTGCCCAGGCGCCTCTGTATCCAAGGAAACTCTTCCTTCCTGCAATGTCATAGCACCTGAAGTGTCTGAGTGCCCAGTATTCATTCCCCTCTCCTGGTAACAGAAGCAGAGTTTATTTGAAAATTTTTCTTTCCTGAATTGTGGGCCTTTGTGTAGGGAGGACTCAGCCCTCCCCTAGGTAAGGGATTATCACCTGACCCAAGCCTGGCCCATCAGATGTTCTCTCTGGAGAATCTGAACCTTGAGTGGAGCCTGTAAGACAAAGATGGTGGTTATTGATTCCATCAGATAGAAACACCCTACTGTCTTTAGAGCCTAGAGCAGTTCTGGTCCTGGTCATTTAGCCATTCCAAATTTTTCCATGAAATTTTCTTACCCCCTACTTTGATTTATACACTTCTCTTTTATTTGGTCTGTATGGCATCTCTTTGGAATAATAGAATCAAATACATGCGATGTCCTCAGATATGAAGATACAATGCAGTGTATCACGATCAGCTGGACATGTCTCTAGAGTAATTTAGCAAGTAGTAATTGTAAGTTGGGGGACTTTGAAAGTGAGTCTGGTGATACTCTGTATATTTAATTATTTTCTGTTAGGAACATTCTGCATTTTGATTCTTCTTTCTTCCTCCTCTCTTTATGTCAAACCTTACACCTGAACAGCAGCTCTGTTTCAATAACTATTTCTTGAGATCCAGGGCACATACATAAAAGATGGATTCAAACTCTTTCTTCTTTGGAGCCTTGTGTTAGCCTTGGCCTCCATGGTCTTGTTTCCCCTGCCATCTGCATCTCTGGAAGTCTCACCTCAATGGTTGAAAGAACTTCCTAGTTGATCTTTCACTTGTCGTCCCACTTGCTCTCAGCCTACACATTTCTCAGCTAGATTCATCATCCTAAAATTTATCCCTGACCTTATATTTCTGCAAACTCCTCATTGCTCCTCATTAGTTATGGAACAAAGCCAACAGTCTTTCCTTCTGATAGATAGAACCCTCTACAATATGGTGCCTGTCACCTTTACTGTTCTCCTCCCGACTGTGCCCCCGTTGCCCTGCCTGTCATCTGTTCCTCCCTATGGGCCTCACATTTTCCCATCAGTCTCTGATCATTTGCAGTCCACTCCTCACGTAAGTAAAAACTCCATCTAAATTATAGATGTTAAAGATTAGAATGTTTTGTACCTTGATTTTTTTTCTTATGCTCTTTTCTTTTATGTTGATATCTTGCCCATATTTTAAATAAATGTACTCTTGAACTTAGAATTTAGTTAAAAAAGTAAAAACTCTACCCGTTCTATAAGGCCAGGAATAAAAAGTACTTGCCAAGGAACTTTTCCTGATTTCCTAATGTATGTAAAAGCTCTCCCTCCCCTTACCCCCTAAAGCCCATTACAACTCTGTTTCAGGTTTATAGGACTCTGCCTTATTTCACTGACATGTAGGTAAGACAGAAAGGACTTCCTGACAGTAAGAGAGGAGTCTCTGCGATGTACTTCCAAGGAAGAAGGGGGATGGGGATTTAGCTTTCTCTGGAAATGTTGAAGAAAGAGATACATCTTTCAGGGAAATTTTATATGAGGTCTTGTCTGAAGGTCAGTCAATGAACTGATGACTGCCCAAAGGTCTAGATAATTAAAATTCTAGTAAATTTCTTTAGACTGTTTTAATTCTTTGGGACAGCATAGTCATGCAGATAAAAAGCCAGAACACTAGTACTGACTCTAAAGAAGGAGATTCAGGATCACTGTGGAGCTATTCTCACTTTACCGAAGAAAATATTAGCCAGGAGAAACAACTAGAAGGTGAGTTGCTTGAGGTTCTCTGTATTCTCTCAGAGCTACAGAAGTTGTTCTTTCTCTTCCCACATGATTTGGTTCTGAGGATCCCTATCTACTTCATTCCCTAGTTCCATGCACAACAAAACAAAACAAAAAGCCCTAAAGATCAAAAAACAAATACGTAGATCACCATCAAGAAACAAAAGGGGAGATTTTGTATTCCCAGCACTTTTCATAGATATTATGTGCTTAAGGTCCATTATCTTTTCTTCATTTTTCCAAGTGTCAGAATACAGTGTTAGAGAGGTAGAATGGCTTTTACAAGAATCCTCATCAAGTGTTGAAATAGGCGCTCAAACTGTGGTTCTACTCTTTCTTCTTAACCATTCAAATCTGCCCCCACTCTTCCTTGTTATTTGATCTCCCTTCCCCCCACTCTCCCTCTTTTCTCTCCCTCTCCCATATGGCCCGAGAATTGTTCTGTTGGTCTTCCACCATCTTTATTACCAACATACCAATCTAAGGCCTGTTTCTCACTTTCTTGCAGGATAAGGAATCCTTCCCTTATCCCCAGAAGGGGTCCAGGATAACCTGTGACTTTTTGCTTCAAGGATAGGTTATAAGCCATTTCAGAAATGATCATGATCTAAGTTACCAATGATATATCATGATTCAAAGACCGTTATCCATCTGTGATTGTGGATTGATTTTTTTTTTTTTCCTTTAGGGCTATCAGTTTTGTATTTTGAAATTTATGTTAATAGGCATATATGAATTTAGGATTGTTTTGTCTTTCTAGTAGTTTGACTTTTTTATCATCATGAAATGTTTCTCTAATGAAATTTCCTTATCTTGAAGTCTGCTTTGTCTGATAATTAATTACATCAGCTTTCTTATTATTAGAATTTGCATACTACTATCTTTCCACCTTTTTTGCTTTCAATATCTCTGGATCCTTTATTCCCTATATAAAGTGTGTCTCCAGTAAGAAGGATATAATTGAATCATTGAGTCTCTTCTTTTTAAAGAAAAGTCAAGTCTGAGCTGGGGGGCATGGCATGTGCAAGACCCTTGGTTCAATCCCCAGCACCACACACACACAAACACACAGACACACCAATCCAGTATGATAGTCACTGTTTTAATTAGAGTGCTTAGAGAGCTAACATTTTTATTGTATGAATTTAAGGTATATAAGATGATGTTTTGATATATATGTCCATTTATTAACATTTAATGTAATTGTTGATATAGTTAGACTTATGTCTCTTATCTGTTGCATTATGATTTTGGTCTTGTCTTTTCTGTCAAAATTGCATTTGAATAGGAAGCTCCTGGATAAAATGATTTGAATTTCACTTGGTCACATTTCACACTATAATTGCTCAAGTGTTGCCAGGTACTTACCAGGATTTTTTTTTGGCCTTATATATAAGTAAGGATATAGGTCATTTTCCAAAAGTGTCCCCACAAAGATGTCTTCACACATAGATCTTTCTCTTGTTTTGGGTTGATACAATAGGATAGAGTTGTAGTAGGATCACCAGGTAAAAGCACACCAAACATTTACAAGGTTAATGATACACATCTCGGTATTGTTTACCAAGTGGGTAGTACCTATTTATTATACAACCAACAATGCATGAAGATATTAATTTAGCCATGCCTTTCCCAGCACTAAATGTTATCACTTAATTGATAATTTATCTTATTTATAAATTTAACAATACCATAACTTCTGGTATTATATTTAGTATGTCTTAAGGTTTGGTATACTATGAAAAACTCCACAGCAGTTAAATGTATATATATATAATATATATATATATCTATATATCTATATATAGATATATAGATATATATATATATAATATTTATACTAAAGAATTTTTTTTTTGTAGGCAGAATGAAAAAGTCTGAATAGATCCAGGGAGACTAAAGAATTCCCTGGTTGGTGCCTGAAGAACACAATTGCCACTTAATAGACCTCTATTTTTTTTTCCCTTCAAAACCTCATGCCAAATCTATATTCTGCCTCATTTGAAGGCTTTGTCTCAAAAGGAATTTGCACAATGCAAATTTTGATGTACCTAAGAGACAGTGATGTGCTTAGAATAGTGTTCCTCCTGCCCTTGCCTGACATCAGGGGAAATGAAAATCTTTGCTAATTAGGTACCTTTGTAATAAGGAAACATAATGATTTGTATTATGCAATTGAATATGAGCATTTGTTTCATTATAAACTGCAATTCTTCGTGATGTGAGAGTAAGAATTCATTTTATTTTCAGGTCAATAGTTGGTGTGCTGAGTTAATAGGAGTGAAATTTTAATTTAGTATGAAATAGCAAATTAGTCTGCTTTGGCTTGGGTGCATCTTTTGAATCAGATCCGATGACCATTGCCAGGCTGTATGAATCTCAGTGGCCTGCTGCTCTGGAGTTTTCTGGATTGTAGGACTCCTGAAAAAAATCACAATGGGACTTTGAATAAATGCTTTCATCTCTTTGGCTTGTCTCATAAAATTGATGTGGTTCTGAAATGTGTTTTCTCAAGGGGGGTAATGCATATTTGCTTTCTGCTGGGCAGGCTGAGCCAATAATGATTGCAATCAATAAGAAAGTCTTTCATCAGTAGAGTTTTATGGTAGTAGCTTTAAGGGTCTCAAGATATGAGATGAACTCGGTTAAATTTTATTGGTAATTTACCAGATATACTTCATGAAATCTACTCAGAGATGTTCAGAATTCATTTTCATCTGTGACCATTGAAAGCTTCCAAAGATCACAGGAGACCCAAATTCATTTCTACCCTGGCTACCACTTGAGAATGGTAGTCTATATGGTCAGCTCTCACAGGAACATTGGTTGGCAGAAATGTTTAATCCCAGCTCATTTTTTCAAAACCTAGCTTTCCTTTAAAACCTATGCATAAGACCCATCTCGCCTCCAGTTTGGTGCTCTTGGTAGGTGGTAGAAGAGGTAGAGCCTGATGGGGAAGAGCCTGAAGTCACTAGGGTGCCCTTGGGGGACCGTAGGCATGGATCACTTCCTCTTTCTTTTGCTTCCTGGCCAGATGGTGAATGAGTTCCGCCTGCCACACTCTCCGTTGTAATATACTGTCTCCCAATAGCCCCAAAGGCAACAGGGCCAATCAATCATGTGCTGAAACTCCCCAAACTATGAGTCAAAATAAACCTTTTCTTTTAGAGTTGATTGTCTCAGGTATTTTGCTACAATAATGAAAGATTTATACATACACACTCAGACAGCCTAGCCAGCTGTTCGTTTGTAAGCAGATAATCCCCCAATATTTAATAGTAGCCTAATTTCTTGCCCTCTTCATAAAGCTTTAAGAAATTGTGAAGCATCTGTGAACTACTTTAAAGTTATAATGAGGCTTTAATTTTTTTTTTTTTGTACTGGAGATAGAACTTGGAACCTTGCACTTGCAAGGCAGGCAGCAGAACCTCTGAGCTAAATCCCTGGCAATAAAAGATGCTTTCAGTCTATTATTTTATTTATATTTTACAAGGATATCTGGAAATGAATCCTCCTTTTCCCCTTGTTCCTTCTCCTCCTCCTTTATAGTACTTGGGATTGAGCTCAGGTCCTTTGCACTGAGCTACATCCCTAGCCCTTTATACATTTAAAAATTTTTAGACAGGGTCACATTAAGTTGCCAAGTTGTCCAACCTATGCTCAAACTTCCCAATCTCCTGCTTCAGCCTCCTAGAATTGGGATTACAGGCACATGTCACCTCAGCCAGCTAAGTGGTCTTTTTTTTTCAGAGTAGGAAACTAAGGCTCAGGAAAGTTGAGCAACTTGCCTGTGGTCACACCACTGGAACATGGTAGATGGGGCTACTGAACTCAGGACATAAAAGACTTTAAGGCCCATAATCTTGTCAGATATCGCTGGCTTCCAGGGAGAACAAGGAAATTAAAGCCAAGGTTTCACCTTGGCGGGTGCAGTGAATAGGTGAATAGTCCATACCCCATTTGCTCAAAGTGCATGTAAACACGCTTTATAACTATAAAACGCAAAAAGTATGTAGAAGCGTGTGTGGATATTACAAATATATGATGTGATTTTCTGTCATCTGTTTGAAGATTAACAAAAATTTCTAAGTAGCCCAAGTATCTCCCAACAGCCCTGCAGAGCTTCTAGAAATTTTTCTTTTCTTTTTTTTTTTTTTTTGGTATCAGGGATTGAACTCGGGTCCTCGCGCTTGTGAGGCAGGTGCCAGAACCACTGAGCTAAATCCCTGGCCCTAGAAATTTCTTTACACTAAGTTGATGAGTCAGGCCCATCCTGCTTCCTTCCTTACCCAGGCTAATTTATTCATCAGGCACAGGAGGCATAGAGCCCAAGGCCCATGGTACTTTCAGAGGTCTTCCCCTCAAGTGCTCTAATTCTTGAAAAATTGAATTTAATATAATCTATTATATTCATCCTTGTCAGATACAGTTGGATGCCAACTCAATCATAAAATATCATATAAATGTAATATAGATTTTAAAAAATTAATCTTAGGAAGATTAAGGTGCTTGGGGCCCCTGAAAGTCACAGCGTGCCCCTGACTTGAACTCCACGTGGCTAGGGCCATCCATGTGCCTAGGCTGAGGCCTGTATTCCAAATTGTTATCTACTCTCTGGGGGTTTAGAATGTGGTCAAGATCCTGTGAGTCAGGCTGGGCCACCCAGTCACAACCAGTCCAAGGTGACATGTGGGCTCTTACGCTTGCACTGAGACTTCTCATCCAAGCTATTTCTCTGTCTGAAGCAATTTCAGTTCCAGTCTTTACCTGACTGACTCTTGCTCAGTCTTTGGATCACAGTTTAAATCTCATTTCCCTAGGAAAGTCTTCTTACAACCCCTTCTCTGTCTAAACTTGGTACCCTTGGTGTGCTCTTAAGCACCCTAACTCACTGCACAGCCTGCTGCTATGTTGTGTTCATTTGTGTGATGCTTGTGAGTGGTTTGATGAATAATTGTTGACTAAATGAATACGTGTTTTCATAGCCAATCAAGTTCTGTAGCCAGTGGTTTAGGGCAAGTATGGTCTGGGTATCACCATACTCCATACAGACCCCCTGCTTTCCCTCTCTGTATGATAGGGTCTGCTTTGACTCTTCAGCCTTCTCTGGCTTGATCTGGTACCTTGAATAGCACCCCAGATTCCCTAGGATTACCCCCAAACAGCCCCAGGCTCACCTCCTAGTCACCTCTGCCTGGACTAGGCAGCCATACTTGAAGCCTTGCCCAATTTACTGCTGTGTTATATGTTTGGATCATTTAGAAGCTCATCCCTACCTGGTCATTGAATGCTCAGTTCCTGTCTGAACTCCACCATTGTGTGTTCTGCTTTAGAATGAGCCTGCAGCTGCAGGGGTTCCTGGGCCCTTTGGTCCTGCTTGGCCTCAGATCTGCTTGTCTTTGGTGTACTTCATGCTGTTGCCTATTGTGGGATAAAATAGAAATTATAGAAAGTCCCACAAAAAATGGGAGAAGTTTATATGTGAATCCACTATCAGCTATCGACATCCAATGATTTTCTTTTCTGAATTCTTTTTTTTTTTGGTACTGGGGATTAAACTCAGGACCTTGTGCTTGCCAGGCAGGTATGGGGCCACTGAGCTAAATCCCAACCCTGAATTCCTATAATTTAAATGATGTTGAAAAAAAAAGGAGAGACATGGTCAGTATATTATTTTTCATTCCACACTACAGTAATATGTATTCATTATCGAAGATTTGTAGTATAAAAACAAGCAAAAGAAATAAAAAAGCATTCAAGAAATACCTTTTTGCTTATCAATGCTTTCAGATCTTCAGTGCTGTTATTTTCATGATAATAAAAAACTTGGATTTTTTTTTTTTGTTTACTTGCTTGTTTTTGACATAGGATCTTGCTATGTACTGCATTTCGATCTTGAATTGGTGATTATCCATTGCCTCAGCCTCCTGAGTGCTGGGATTAGAGGCGTGTTCCTCTAATTAAATTTTTGGAAACATGCGCCAACAAACTTTTAGTAGTTTTTTTTTTCTTCTGGATTTTAGGGTTATGGATAATTTTACTTTTCCTTGGGCACTTTTGAATGATAACTACCTTACTTTTGCAACTGGGAAAATAATTCAGATTAAAGGCTATAAAGATTAATTCTACTCCTCAGAAAGAAGTACTTTCAATATTATGGCGTGTTATTGATCGTCTTTCAACTGATGTCTAGGTAGTATTTAAAGAAGATGTTGATAGTCATACTCTTTTGTAATTTGTCTTTTTTTTGTAACCTTGTTTGTGAACTTAGTGTCACATTATAAGCATCTTTATATGTCATTAAGATTTTGTCCACGTAATAATTACTGGATCTTCTGATCTGTAGTCAGATGCATCATCCTTTGAATCACCAGCCCTCTTACTTACAGTACTGTACAGCTATAGCATAGTTTATTTAAGCAATTTGCTCTTATTGGATATCTAGGCTGTTTCACATTATTATTGAAAGTAATAATTCTAATGACTATTTCTTTTGAGAAAATTCCTACAAGTAGAATTGCTTGGTCTCTCTCTTTTTTTCCTTGCATACTCGCTGCTATGCTTGGAACATCTGTGTCCTCTTCAAAATTCACGTTGAAACGTAAGCCCAAGTGAAACAGATTGAAGAGGCGGGGACTTTAGGAGGTGCTTAAATCATGAGGGTGGAGCCTTCATGAATGCGATACGTGATCTTATGAAGGAGAGGGCTGGATGTGAGGAGACAACTAGCTAGTTTTGTTTTGTTTTCCTGTCTCATACTATATGAAGACAGTGATTTCCCCCCTCCAGAGGGAGCAGAGGGAGCAACTTTCAAAGCACTTTCTTGGAAGTAGAAGCCAGGCCCTCACTGGATACCAACTGCCAGCACCTTGATCTTGGAGTTCCCAGATTGCAGAAATGTGAGGTATGCATTCCTATTCTGTATGAACTCCTTAGTCTCAGGTATTTTGTTGCAGCAACTTGACCAGGCTAAGATACCCACTTTTAATGCTTTATGTGTACGTTAGAGGCCTAAAGTATGGGGTGCTGTTGACCAAGGCACCATACTGAGAGGAAACAGGAGGAAAATAGTTTGATTATGAAGGACCACAGGTCTGGGTTAAGTAACAGGGACATGGAAACTACAGCAAAGCTAAGACAGACTAGAATATGTGAGTTACTTTATTATTGTGGATACCATCATCTGAAATTCATGATTTGCTCTTGGCTTTTTCTTTTTTAACCATGCTGTTTGCTTGAGTTCCTGATCAAATGCTTTAGCTTCTTGAGGGGTTTTAATTTTCTGATTCACTTTTGCCTAGGGCTTCATGTAATTTCTGCAGGTTGTGTACTACATGTGCATTTTAGAGGACACTGTTCGTTGTAGTTTGTGAGTCATGGTCTTGCTCCTGCCAGTCTCTTTGTAGCAATTCTGCCCTCCAGTCACTTAGCAGAGTCTGTGACTCTCAATCTTTTTCCAGACCGTGGATCAGCTCTTCACGTAAACCCCACTACCATATCCACTCCACAGAGGACATTGATGTGTTAAGTATTCAGTAGAGGGAGCTTTTGTTCTGAATGGATGTTTAGCCAAATAGTTCCTTTACACTCGAACACTATCTTGATGTCCTCTAAGTCTTTTTTTGCATTTGTTGTGCGGACCAGCTGAGACCAGAAACATTAAATATAACTGATCTTAAAATATATTAAAGATAAAGGGAAAACGATCCAACTATCTAGTGAGCCATCCAACCATCCCAAATACCAAAACTTTATGTTCATCCATAAGATTTCCCTCTTAGGATAAAAACACCTGAGTGTGATAGCAAAGCAGCAAGGATTCAGCAGAGAGTGAAGTTATCACTTGATTGCCAAAGAGGAGAATTTTAAAAGCCCTCTCTTCCTTGTGGCCCTCTCAGTAATGAAAGTTTCATGATAACTTACCCCCCAGCAGGGATGCAAGTTGCCAGTGGTCAGATGAGAAAAGAGTTGTAGGACAACCAAATATTTTATATTTATATTATATTTATAATATAAGAGTGAGAGAGACAGACACAGAGACAGAGAGGGAAGGAAAAGAAGAGAAAAAGATTTTAAAATCCCATATTCACTAGAACATAGTGGGTTCTTAATACAGGTCTCTTGTATTTATCTACATTCTCTGCATGATTTTAAGATTTTTTCTCTTTATCACTGGTTTGTATGAAATATGATTATGATATGCCTTGGTGTAGTGTTTTTGTGTGTGTGCTTACGGTTGCCTCAATGTTCTGAATTAATTAAAAATGTTTTCCTTAGCCGGGCATGGTGGTGCGCGCCTGTAATCCCAGCACTCGGGAGGCTGAGGCAGGAGGATCTCTGTGAGTTCAAGACCAGCCTGGGCTACATAGTGAATACCAGGTCAGTCTCAACTACATAGTGAGACCCTGTTTCAAAAACAACAAAACAAAACCCAGAAAAATTTTCCTTTCATGATCATTTTGACTTTGGGGAAGAGCTATAACTTGCACATGAAGGGTCCAGTGAATAAGGTGGATGAGAAGATAATGTAAGGTTTTCACAAGGCTGCATTTCCACTGGGTGGCACTCAGTGCACCACTTGTGGTATTTTTTATCATACCTTATAAACACACTCAAGAGAGAGGACTTTCAGAACTGCTTCAGAAAGTGGCAAGAATGATAGGATCAGTGTGTTCAGAGTAAGGGAGAATAGTTGAGAGACATTAATGGCAATGTGAGTTTTACTGTAATAATTTTTATTTAAACATTCATCATATTTTTTCAGTCATATCTTATATTACGTCCAAATTACTTAAATGTTAAAATCCTAAACTACCATGGCATATTAAAACTAAGAAATTAACTTTGGTTCAGTTCTATTAAATAGAGTACAGATTGTGCTCAGGTTTTCTGGTTTGTAGTTTGAACATAGATGATGTAGTTATGTGATTACTGTTTTTGATAATGTTGTCTACCAGTTCTATCAATGCTGTCATTTCTGGGTCTATTTCAATTGGTTGATTTTTCTTTTCATTATGAGAGGTATTTTCCTGCTAATATGTATGCCTCAGTGAGGTCTCTGTCTCTCTTTTATCAATACAGTGGATTGAATCCAGTGGTGCTCTACCACTGAGCTACGTCCCCAGCCCTTTTTCATTTTGAAATGTGGGAAAAGTCTCCCTAATTGGCCAGGCTTGGCTGGAACTTACAATCCTCTTGCCTTCGCCTCCCTCTTGAGTTTCTGGGGTTAAGATATGCACCGCCATACCCATCTGGGCCTAGTGGTTTTTGTTTGGATCCCAGAACCTATGAGATTTACCTTCTTGGGTCCCAGATAATTTTGTATTCCACTGTATGTTCCTGACCTTTGTTCCAGGATGCTGTTCAGTTCCTTGGAACAATCTAATCCTTTCAGTTCATTGTTTAAGGCAGGACCAGAGCTTTAGTCTGAACTAGACCTTTTTTTGCCCCTCTACAGAGCTTGCCCAACTACTGAGGAAAAGCCATTCTGAGTTTTCTACCAAATGCCCTGTAAATATGAACTCTGTACTCTGGTGGTGGAAACAAGGATGATTCCTGGCCCAAGTGGCTTCTGGAGGTGGTTTTCTCTGGTCCTTTCAGGAACTCCCAGCCTTGGGAGTGATCAGCACTAGTGAATGTGAGGGCACCTCTTCAGTGGAGTTGTGAATCTCTTCAGCTTTCTCTGCTCTGCAGTGCTGGCTGCCTTGACCCTGTGTGCCCTGCAATGCTCAACTCAAGGAGATCTGTGGCTTTTTCTGGGCTTTCCCACAGCCTAGAAACTCTCCAGGGAGTAGACGGAGGTTACCACAGGGCTCATTTTATATGTTTCTCCTTTTGGGGATCACTTTTCTTTATAGACTTATGTCTACTGTCTTGAAAACTGCTCTTCTTATATCCTGCTTTCTGGGGTGTGGTTGTTACAGGTAAATGAGGTCCTTGTTATGCTACTACAGTCAGAGCATAAGGCTCAGTAATTTTAATAAATATTTGTTGAACGAGTTAATAAAATATGGTTCAGACTTTAATGGAATCCATTGCCTTTTTTTTTTTTGGTACTGGGGATTGAACTCGGGTCCTTTTGCTAGCGAGGCATGTGGCAGAACCACTGAGCTAAATCCCCAGCCCCTTCATTGCTTTATAATTTGTTTGTAAACCTGTTGTGGTCAATCATTAAAATGTTTTCACTGAAAATTTGTTTTGTTCCTTGAAAAGCTAGATCAAGAGAGAAAATTAGCTTCTGTGAGGGCTAAGGAGTGTGAAATATTTGACCAGGACACCTTGATTTAATTAGATCTCTCACCATTTTTTCCCTATTCTTGTGGCCCTATGTTAAAGCTTCAAGAGGCCAAGGGCCTGATTGGTCTGGCTTGGACCACACATTCTTCTCTTGATTGACTTGGGAATGCAAAGGTATCTTGATTGACAAACCTATCAAAGCTGCTTATAGTGATGGGAAGGTACAACCCTAAAGGGATACAGGGATGCTCTTTCCAAACAAAGATGACTCTGTGCAGCAAAGACAATGTATGTCTTCTGCTAGTAGTTATTTATTTTTAGTACTAAAATTTATTGGCTATGCCATGAACTTGTAGATAAATGACTATTGATTATTTTTCACTATACACTGAAATATTTCTAATGACATGACCTGAAAATGATTATTTCTTCCTATTCTCAGGATATGCTCTTTCCAAACAAAGATGACTCTGTGCAGCAAAGACAATGTATGTCTTCTGCTAGTAGTTATTTATTTTTAGTACTAAAATTTATTGGCTATGCCATGAACTTGTAGATAAATGACTATTGATTATTTTTCACTATACACTGAAATATTTCTAATGACATGACCTGAAAATGATTATTTCTTCCTATTCTCAGGATATATAGTTGGTAATTAAGCACTGGTCTTCTGTGGGTTCCAAAGTCTTCTAGTGTCTGTTATTTCCAAATAGGCGTCCCTATAAATGAATAATTAAGCTATCAGGGTCCTCTTAAATATGATAAAATATATAATTGTTATATAGACATGCAAGAATATGTCAAAGATTTAAGAATTTATAGAGTAAAAACTTAGCAAGATTATGCATTCTCTTAGACATTAGTTCTGTGAAACTGAGAAAAGGAAACATATTTCCATCTTTCACCGATTTAACTTGTATAATGCTGAGATTCTGTGGGAATAGATATTGAAAACACCTGGAGTAGATGACATTTTCTCTTCCTTAAAAAATATTGTTTATTGAACTATAATATAATGTGTTTATATATTATGTAATTTTATATATATATATATATCATATGTATGTATATGTGTGTGTATGGATGTACGTATATCCATGATCTACCCTTTGTATTGTACGGATCCACATGTCACACAAATCCCTTATTAGAAAGCGCTCATTGCCCCTTGTGAGGAGTATGGTTCCTGGCAGCCCCTTGCTATTTTTTTTTATTTTATTTTTTTCAGCTTTAATTGAGTTTATTGGTACATTTTAGGGATACAGTACAGTTACATTCATTGTTGGGATCATGTACCTCTACATGGCGCCCCTTGCTATTGATGACTTTAGGTCCATGTCAATTGCTGAGCTGAGGACACTTCTCAAGGAGACCTCCTCCAAGTAGCAGTCCTAGCTGTGGAGCTCTCAGGGACCTGCGGGAGGCTTTGCCAGCTCGGTGCCACAGACAGCTGGCTCCTCTTGCCCATTGCCGTCCATTGAGCCTTTTGCTCTCCTAACCCCATCTCACATCTGCTTGTGACCCAGCTGAGTGGAGAGTGCGCAGATGATGAGGTGAGGCTGGGTGAGCTTTACAAACCTACCACACTCATGTAGCAGCTCATGAAGAAAACTGTGCACAGCACCCTGGAAGTTCCTCCATGCTGCCATTCAGTAGTCTCTCCAGAGGCTGTTCTGTCTCTGATACCATGAGTTAGTGTTCCCTGTTACTGTAATTGGTATAAATGGAGCTTATATTTGACCTCTTTTGCTTAAGATTTTTGCACTCTCTTAAATTGCTTGAAAGCTGTGGCATAAGTTGTTGAGTAAATGCTTGATTCTTTCCACTCTAGGACTTTGTCTTTATCTCTGACTCCCTCTCTCTCTCTCTCTCTCTCTCTCTCTCTCTGTCTCACACACACACACATATATGCCGTGCATGCACATTATGCAAACACAATGAATCCCCCACCTTTTTTTCAGTACAGGGATTGAACCCAGGACTACAACCCAAGCTCCTGTGAAATTTTATTTTGAAACAAGGTCTTGCTAAATCGCCAGGCTGGGCTTGAACTTTCAGTCTTCCTATCTCAGCCTCTCAGAGTGCTGGGATTACAGGTGTGCACCATCACATCTGGTTCATAATGGATCTCCTTCAGCTTAATTTCCATTGTGATATAGGAGATGGATGTGATAATAGTAAAATTGCGTGAGATGTTCAATACACTGAATAAGTTAAGTTAGACATGCTGCAATTGTCACTGCCTCTATTTGTCTCCTGCTTACCAAGTTTTTGTAGTTTAACTTACACTAAGTCTGAGTCGCCAGAGTTAGGTCACCTTTTAAAATTACTACAGAAGTCAGTGACTGGCTTCAAACAACTACCATTGGTTCATAGAAAGCTGCACCTATGTTAAGTGGATCTTTCCTGAGTTTTAGTTTAATTGATTCCCCAGCTCTGCCCTAGAGAAATGAGGATTTTCCGCCCTCAATCCCAAGACATTTCTTCACTCATTAATTGCCTCGTGGTTTAATGGCATGTAGAAAAATCCCTATTTCTCAAGCTGTTTGATATTATAAAATTTCACCCATTAAGTTTCTATGTTTAAAGAATTTCCCTGCTTTGATTCTTACTCTCCTGCCCAACTTAGAAGTGGTCAGTGAAAAGAACACAGAGAAACTTAGAGGCATTTCTCTTTCCTTGAATACAGGCACTGATACATCTTATAAACAGTCCCCTGATGAGACGGTGTCTTTCCTGGTCTTTTTATTTATAGCTAATTGTTGCTGTGATTATTTGCAAATCTTTTTGAGATGAAAACTCCCCATTCCTCCTAGAGGAGCAATCAGCTTGCTTGAGATTGCTATGCTTTTCCACACAATTGTGTTTCAAGCTCTTGAAACCAAAAGTATTGGTTCAGTGTAGTCAGCTTTCTCTTCTTGCCCCTGAAAGCTCTCTCAAATAACCATAGTAGAAAGATTAATGACACCAGGATTCTTGTGCTCTCGAATATAATTTTTTTCTTAAAGCAGAGACCTGACAGTTTCATTGACCAGACAGAAATATCTTATTGGCTTTCTTGGGGAAGAAACACTGCAGTGTTCACTGAATTAGTGCTTAGTAAATTTGAATAGAATACATGAATGAGTTGATATAAAAGCCTTTGATGTTCATGTATTTTAAAATCTAAATAGTGATTCTAAAAAGAGGGGTAATTGATACACATTTTGCTCTAATAGTTCAAAAGGCTTCATTTTTATGACTGACATTTCTTAGTTTGGGCCTTGCAAAAGCACATTCTGTGTTAATCTGGGTAATTTCTCTGAGAACTGATCTGAAGAGAATGAAATTTCATAACCTATAGCAGAGTTGTGGTTTAATTAAATGTACACAGAACATAGAATTTTCCTGTCCTAGAACTATTAGTAACTTTAAAGATAATCTAAGATTAGCTGGGTAAGCATGATGATATACACATATAATCCCAGAACTCTGGAGGTTAAGGCAGGAGAATCATGAGTTTGAGACCAGCCTGGGCCACATAAGGAGTTGCAGGCCAGCCTAAGTACAGAGCAAGACTCTGTCTAAAAGAATATATTCAAGTATAATTGCATGTGCCTTATATTTCCAGACACTTGGGAGGCTGAGGAAGGAAGATTTAAGTTTCAGGCCAGCCTGGGCAACTTAGCAAAAACTTGTCTCAAAATAAAATACAAAAGGGCTGAGGATGAGCACTTGCTTAGCATGTGGAAAATCTTGGGTTCATTCCTTGGCACTGGACAAAGAAAGAAAAGAGCCAAGGTACAACTCTCCTCAGTACGCATTCACATATGGGGAAACTGAGATACAGAAGTGGGAAGTGACTTTCCATGTCCTCCAGCTGAAAGATCATGGCTCTTCACTCTGCTGCAATTTCAGGGACTCTGGTTAGGCCAGACCACTGTTCTCTAGAGGTCATCCGTGTGAGGGCAACTTCATTTCTCTCAACATTGAGGTATTCTTTCCCAATGTCCATACATTTAAAAATTTATCCAACCAACGTGTATTGGAGGCACCACATTTGGGGTCTGCCTTGAGGGGTCACAGTTATGAGGAGGAGAAAGTTAAAAAAGACAGAGTGTGAAGGTAGGGACCCTCAATGCAAACAGAAAGAAGCTGGGGGAAGATGGTAGAGGAATGGAGCCATCAATGGAGGGAGGGAAGCCATGTCCAACAGCCACATCTGGGTCTACAAGAAGGGTTTTTAGATTTTCCATGGAAAAAAATAAAAAGGAAATTCTGATATGGTGGGAAGGTATATTTTAGTTTGAATAGATAATTTGACCTAAGGTTAGGAAAACCCACAAATTCTGATGGGACAAACACCAAATGAGAAGTCTGCAAATCCAGGTTTTCCTGCTATGTTTGCTGTAAAGTAGCTGTGTGACTTCAGCAAGTCACACGACCTCTCTCAGCCCCATATTCTTCACTGTGAAAGGAGTGGGGAGTGACACCCGTAGTCCCTCTAGCACCTGAGAAGTCCACGACGTTAGGAGCTCCCTGCAGCATGTCTAGAACACAAGGAAATGTACGGAATACAATTCTGAATTCTATCCCACACGGATAAGAACTAGGTTACAAGGTAATAAAGCTGAGTTATAGGAACATAGGTAATAAGGACATCCCAGCAATATCCTTTCCTTTTCTAAGTGGGGAGAAGGACAGATATTTCTAATTTACTCTATTTTGGACCCTGCATTTAGCCATTACTGTGTTGCTATAGACTAGGTGCTACTCTTCTTGGTTTACAAATGAGGGAAGTGAGGCCCACTGAATTGGAGTTTGTACCCTTCCTGTCAAACATTGAAAATGGTGCCGCTGAAATTTGAACCTGCATCCGTATAAAGCCAAAGCTCAACTTCTTTCCCTTAAGCCATTTAAAAGCAAATTTCTGTTAGAGAAAATCCTCACCATACAGGAAAATACACCATAAAGACTTCCACATGTAGGCAAAGGGTCTGCAGACTCATCTTCCCCACTGACCACCCAGCTCTTGACTCATCCTTTACTTCTGACTTGCTCTCCAGTCTAATTTCTCCAAACCATCTCCGTTTTCTGCTCTAAGAGGTTTGCTCTTGAGTTGGTATGTAGAGAGAAGAGAGCTAGGGAGAAGAAGTAGAAAGTTTTTCTTCTTTTAAATTAGTGTATGTTTGCAGTGCCTAATGAGGATATTCCTTGTGGGAAGTTGGTGCATACATATAACACATCTCAATTATTTTTTCATTTCCCTCCCTTCCTCTCCTCCCCTCCTTTTAGTGCTTGGTCCCCTTCCCTTTTACAAAAGATCTGGGTCCCTATATTCTATTATCTTTAATGTGGCTCTCTGTTTATATTTTGGGTATCTCATACAAGAGAAACTCTGGAATATTTGATTTTGTGTGTCTGGTTTATTTCATTTAACATTTTAGACTCAAGGGACATCCATTTTCCTACAAGAAACTCAAAAGTCTATCATTTTTTATGGCAGAGTAGTATTCCATCATATCTAAATAATACATTTTCTTTATCCATTCATCTGCTGATGAATCTATCATATGCTCCTAAGATTTAACTATTATGATTTGTGCTGCTATAAATATGGACATGCATGAATTACTGTACTACAGACTACTATCTCTATCTGAATGTGCTTGGTTTGCTGTTATCCAGAACCAGGGTGAAAGTTTCCTAGCACCCAGGCCAAAAGCAGCTATCTTACTATTTCATGAGCTTCCAACAGGAAATAACCCTTGGCATGCCTTTCTCACATCTATCTTTTCTTCCTGTTCTGTTCAAGCCCCTCTCCTAGTCACAGATATTGCTTGACAATTTGACCTGTTAGCAGACTCTCATGGATCACTGATTGAAAAAACTGGTTCAGTTGAAAACAACAGTGATCTGTTGTTTTCAAAAGCAAAATCAAGAAAGTAGCATTCTGAGGAAGGATGAGGATTAGGACTTCACAGGATTCCAAGAATACAAGTGAAAAGGGAACAGACATCACAAAGTACAGAAAGCAGGGCATTTCTTGATCTAAGGTGGCCCTAAAAAAGCCTGGGAGTGTGCAGACCCTTTCCCTAGTGTTCCACCAGCGACCTGACTCAGCACTCGGGGTATATGTTCTTGTCTGGCTGCAACTGGCTCTATGCATTTATGCTTTTCTTTTGCCTTATCCTTTCAATGAATTAACAGTTTTTGCTTTCTCTGAGTCTTGGCTTCATCATCATCTTAGCTGGCCATGTTCCCTCACAATCCTTGACCTACCTCCCTCTCATAACGCCAGTGCTGCTGCATGACTTCACTTTATGCACCCTTTACATTTCCATTCCTCCAAAGTGCCTGGATCTCTCCATATTTCCCAAATAAAATCCCCAAGAAACTGTCCCAGCTCATCTTTTATGCAAACAATGTGAGCATTTTCCAATGCGCAAGTCCCACAGGATCAAGGGTGTACATGTCATTGGCTGACCATGACAGAACCTGGAATAGAGATGGAAATATATGCATTGGGCCATCAGCAGGGGAGGAACTGTGTTCATTAGGATGGTGTAGGAATCATAATGGACCTTCTTTGTATAACTACTATTGTTCTATTTGGAGCAGCTTTTCCCCAAGTGAAACCTGCTGTTCTGCCAATGCATAAATGAGATACTAATTCAAGTTAACCCAACCTATACAGTGTCCTAGACAGATCTTCTCAGAGCCTTCAGTATGAGGAAGGGGATCCACATGACCAAATGGGTGATAAGGCACATAGTGTGTCTTCTTCAGGGTAGCAGGTACCGCTGGGCACATACCTCTCCCCTTGGCTCATGCTCTACAATTTGAAGGCTGCTTTCTGTGAACACTTGCAATTCTTTGCCTGCAGGCATTTCTTCTTTTTTTGGTGGTGGTGAGAGCTCAACAGGCAAGCCAAAAGAACAAGAGAGTTGATGATACTCCTTCTTAGAGCAGTGCTGGGCAGTTGTGCATAGGCAGTTGGCAGATCTGTTCCTCCATTGCTTCTCAGTGAAGCATGTTCCAGGGTGCTTCTTAGAGCTTCTCAGTGGTGTGGTCTTCACCTGCTGAGGTGGTGACTGCCATGATAAAGCATAAGTTCTCTTCCCCTCGGCGCTTTGTTTCCCCACTCCCCTGTTGGTGCTTTCTGGGACCATCTTTTAGAAAAGCTATTTGCATCTTTTTTCTTTTTGCAATACTGGGAATTGGACCCAGGTATTTCTCACTGCACCCCCAGCCCTTTTTCATGTTGAGAAAGAATCTTGCTAAGTCACTAAGTTACCTAGGCTGGGCTCACATTCATGATCCTCCTGTCTCAGCCTCCCAGAGTGCTGGGACTACAGGTAAGGTATGTGCCACCACACCTGGCTACTATTTGCAAATGTGTATATTTGCTTTTTTCATATAGATAGTCATAGTACAGAATTAATAATATAAAAGTTTAATTTTACAAAATCATGGATTTAATTGTGGCATTTTCATATATGCATATAAACTATTTTGACCATATCCATCCCCCTATTAGCCTCCCTTACATTTTAATCCTGGACTCAAACACTGTAGGGGCACCTGAATTAAGACATTCTTTTTTTTGTGGGGGAAGCACATCTATTAATACCTAATAAGCTCAGAGAAATATTGGCCTAGGGAGGGCAAGAGCTAGGAAAATGACCTTTATCTCAAAGTAGTTGAATTTCTTGAGATTTGTTGGTAGTAAAATTTATAGCTCACGCTTTCCTGATTAAGGTGTTCTTCACTGGAAGTATTATGACATATACTAGGGTATTTGGATCTTAGGTGTGTAACCATTCCATTTTTATTTTACCTCTTTGTTACTCTCTCCCTGAAATATGGTTTACATTGAATTCTTTTATATTACTGCATCTCACAAGGAAGACATAGTAGAGCATTTTTCTCACTGTGATTGTAAATCCTGATTGTGTTTTTTGAGCCTGGCTCATCTTACGTGTCATTTTGGGGACTATATGAGCTACTACAAACACCTTTGTGATGTTAACAGATGGTACTGTGTGGTCTGGCAGTATAAGAAATTTCTGCATTGTAGGATCAGAATTACAGTGTTCTTCCAAGATTACATTTATTATCCAAAGCTTTCAAGTAAGGGGTTCCTAATTACTTCATTATCATGAACACTAAATTTATATTCATTATTATTACAATTCTAGATGAGCTGGGGATTTAGCTCAATGGTGCTGCTTCCTGCCTTGTAAGTACAAGGTCCTGAGTTCAATTCCTATTACAAAAAAAAATCTAGATGATTTTATATGTGGTCTTTAAGGTGTTTTCAGGTCTAGATAGAAGAGGATTCTCATTTTGTAAAATAAAATATTTTTTTAAAAAACTGGAGCACCTCACAAATACAATAGTTTCTTATAGGTTTTCAGCTATTCAAGACACATATGACTGGTAGTATAACTTGAAATGCCCTTCAGTTGAGATATGTATCCAGCTTGTTCACCTGGTCAAATTTTCTGCTGGGAGATGTTTAGCTGCAAATAACAGATAATTCCAACTCAACTGTCTTGAACAATAAGAATTTTATTTTCTTACATAGCACAAAGTCCTGAGGCATGGTGGCTGCAAAGTTGTGGACCCACCACTCATCAGCAAGGACCCAGCTTCTGTCATTTTCAGTGTGTGTGGGCTTCTTCCTGAAGCTAGCTCACGCCATGATCATGAGCTGATGCCACCCATTAAAAGAGGAGGGAGTGTTTCCTGATCTACTTCTGTTTAAAACCAGAGTGAGCTTCCTGAGAAGGCCCTTGGCAGGCTTTCCCTTGGGTTTCATTGAGCAGAAACTCACTGAGGAGTGTCCATGGTTGCTTTCCTAAACCCATCATTGGTAAAAGATGGCATTAACTTGATTGGCTTGATTTAAACAGGCTTTCCCTAGGAATCATACAGAGGAAGCGAAGACCCCAAACAAAGTCATGGTTCTCTCATCAGGGAAAGGCAGAGGGGATAACTGGCGGGAAGACAGCCTCTCAGGTCTGCTACCATTCCACACACTGTCTTGGGATAGCACTTCTTGAAGCACCTTTTTCCTTAATGTTCATAACGGTAAAGAGACACGATCAATTAAATGGGTAAGCAATGATGAACTAACATGCTGTGACTAAAAATAGCTGCTGAGAATCACATGGTATTCAAATTACTAGTATGAAGTTTGGTGTGGTAGAGAGAGGAGAAGATTTGGAGAGAGAAGACCTGGCTTCTACAATTCTAGATTTGACCTTGGGTCATCAAACAGCTTTTGGTACCTTGGGTTCACATCTATAAAATAGAGATGTTATCTACCTCAAAGTTTGCTTTATGTATTAAAGTAAAATCTGATGGAAGAAAAAGTACTTTTTAAACTACTAAGTATCTATACATGAGCCATACTTTAATTAATGAATTTTAATTAGTAAGGGTCTATGTATGGCATATAAGAGGATGTTTTGATATACATACATGCTGGGAAACAGCTAAATCAAGATAGTTAACATATCCATTACCTCACATACTTTTTTTGTGTGTGAGACACTTAAAGTCTACTCTTAGTAATTTTCAAGTATGCAATGCTTGAAAGTGGTTACCTACCATGTTGGAAAGAGACATTTTAAAAGAGGAACAATAATGTGGCATTTGTAGAAAAGAAAATATTCACACCAATCTCGGCTGACGACTAGCAGAGGCACTAAAGGAACATAGCTGGAAGGATCAAACCTAAGGGACATGTTTTCAATGAAGTAAAGCCGATTTATTAACCCAAGCAAACCCGTTTCTCAAAAGCAATTTTTTTTTTTTTGATACTGGGGATCGAACTTGACCTTATGCTTGCAAGGTAGGTACAGTGCCACTAAAAAGCCATTTTAACCCAAAACAACCCCTTTTCTAAAAACCATTTTTTTTTTTTTGATACTGGGGATCGAACTTGACCTTATGCTTGCAAGGTAGGTACAGTGCCACTGAGCTGAATCCCCGGCCCTCAAAAAATTTTTTTTACAGTTAACATGTGCAGGAGGCAGTTTAGATGCTCAATCATATTTACTACCCGTCCTTCTGACTTCTGGTATAAAAAAGGTGATCCGGTGAAGGGGAGTGTGTTGGTCTGAGGCTAATTAAGGAGCACACTGACTTCTACTGGAACATCAGTAGGGTGCAAACCAAGCTCTTCACTTCTGCAGCAGGTTGGGTCCCTTCATGATGGCATAGTTCTCACCCAGGGCTTATTGCTCCGGAAAGCTTAGTTACCTCTACAACTTCTACCTCGCCCTTCCTTGTACCTTGTACTCATTCATTTCCTGTACCTTCAAATGCCTACCACAAAAACATTTTTTCCTAATTAACAACTTACGTTCTGTGATCTCCGTTTCTCTCCCACACCCTCATCTCCGGCAGCCTGAATTATTCCTCTACAGCTTCAGTACTGGGCTCCAGCTGCACTGTGTTGAGGAAAGCTGTTGACCTTGGGCGCAAGAATTTGTATGTGTTATAATACGGATGTCATTAAAATATAACATTAACCTGCTGAGAACAACATTATACTATTTATGAAACCATATAATTTCAATAACTAAACTCAGCAAGATTTTATTGCGCTCTCCACCTGTAATCACAGAAGTGCTGACTCATCACTGAAGGCCTCCACTCGCCAATGTGAACCCTCGCTAAAAGTCTGCAGCTGGTCTTTTTTTTTTTTTTTTTTTTTTTTTTTTTTTTTTATTGTTTTTTTGGTGGGGCACTTAAACATTCCCCTTCTAAAGGGTTACAATTAATTGAAGGTTCAAATTAACACCAGGAAAAATTTCATGTTGCAAAATTCTCAGTGCCTCTGTGGTTAGAAAGGGCTGTTTTTTTCTTATTACCATGAATGATAAATTAAAATTCATGAATGCCCTTAAAATTTTTATAGGTATTTTAACAGTCAATTTCACTTTCTCTGAAGATATACTAAAAGAAGACTTCTTTGATATTCTGAGATGATTTCTTCCTTATTTCCTTATCCCTTACTCTGGATTATTTCGTTTACTTTATGTTACACACTCATACACAAATATACACACATGGAGAGTTTTCTTCTAACTGGTCATTTCTAATCAGAATGTTTAAGTAGTTTTGTAATTCCCTTAAGGGCCTTTAGATATAGTCAACTAACTACTTATACTGAAATACATCTATATGGTGCTCCCAAAAGGGAGGGGAATATAGACGTGGAAATGGACAAATAACTCCCCTCATCTATTTTCAGTTTGGAGCACCTCTGACTCCACACAGTTAAGGTAAGATGAAGTCTGAGAACAGCAAAGTTGCTTGTCTGTGCACCAGATATTGCTGTACTTATCTCTCCGCAGCTTAGTATAAGCTGAGGAAGGGCATGTGAAACGTCTTCCTGATAGTGGGAAGAGTGTGTGTTCAGAAATGTGAAGATTGATACTTAACAGTCACTAATGCCATTCTTATCTTAGAAGTATGACATCATTTAAATTTTTTTTTTTAGCTAAGCTGTTAGCCTCAATCACATCCCAAAGCAGTTGTTGCCACAGGTTAGGTTAATAGTATATTATATAAAGAATGATTTCCCTTTGTTCTTGGTGAATTTGCCTTTTAATTTCATTTAGCATCCATTTTGTCTTACATGATAAAATGGTGTAGACTTAAATTAACTCTCCAAAGATTGATAAAAACCGATGTCTGCTTGCTGTGCTTTGAACTATACTTCAACCTTATAAATGGAATTTGCTGTTTTCTTTTAAGAGGGAGGATCATAAAGAATATTTGATTATTTTGTAAAGACAGGCTTCCCTTAGTAAAAGAGATGGTATGCTAATGGAATGACATTTATAACCTAATCTTATTTAGATAAAGTAGTGTTTGTGTGGGGGGGAACCCAGCAGACCCTCAATGAAGGAAACAAATCTGGAAAATAAAGATATGATAACATATAAGCCACCCATTCCCACCTGGCTGTTGGAGCTTTGTCCTTACAAAGGGTGCTGCACAACCCCAACAAGTCCATTCAGTAAGAGGAGGCTGAAGAAGGCTGGCAAACACATTTATTAATCATTGCAGGAAAAATGAAGACTGTCTTCCAAGACAACACCCTCTCCTTGGCTTCACAGAATCTTTTTAGGTTTTACTGTTAATAAGATTAAATAGGAGATGAACAGTAAAGATACTGGAGCAGAGTTTATTAAAAAGTACACATGAAGCATGGCTCCCCCGCCACTTAACTCCCAGCCCTGTGTACACACTCTCCCATTCACATTTTTTTATTGCTGTTTGCTTAGGGGGGAAAGTCCCTGTCCAAAGAATGTGACAGGAGTACATTAGTTGTCTCCCCAGTGCTCTTTCTGTTGGACTGGGCCATGGGTCCCTCCCAACTTTGTATTTCCTTCTAGTCAGGGCTGGAGCCCACTGCTGAGAGAAACCCAATCCCCTTGCAAATAAAGGAGCCATCTGACAACGCTGTATTTGCTGGAGCCAATCAGAGGCTGCCTTCCACGAGGGGCCGAGGAGAAGTTTATAATAGGATCACTTTTGTTTGCAATTTGTTTCTAATAGATGCCAATAAGCCAGTTAACTAGCTCCAGTTAATGGACATTTTATTGTTTCTCCCCCCTCCCCACACCCCCGCCTTACACATGACCTTTCCTTAGAAGCATTTGCGATGCCTGAAAACCTGTGTCTATGCCTGGTAGCCTGAGGGCTTGCTCTCCTCTAGAAAACTTGCTGGCCAGCCCAGTGTGGCTGACCAGCCTGGATACTTTGATCATCCTGTCAGTGGGAAATTTACAGCAACAGTCGGGCTTTTGTTCCATGTGTATTTCTCCAAATATAATATCTCCCTCAAGAAATCAATGATAAGCTGTTAAACTAAAGAGCATGGTAACATCCACAGAGCAGTAAATTAATGGTCTTTTGTGGATAGATGGTTACAGATTTCATCATAAAAAATGGATAAAAGATTACATATCACACAGAGCGAAACTTTTAATAACTCAACATGACTTTTCTTAATGGGTTTTATTCATTTTAATCATTATAGTGTCAATGATGATTATAGCCTTATTAGATTGTAGTGATTGAGGGGCCTGTTTATGAGATATTGAAAATCTGAGGCTGCTCAGAATAGCCTGGAAGACTGTGTGGGTTTGATGTGTAACTTTATCTGAAGGAGTAGGGCTTGTCAGGAGAGTTTCAATTAATACTTTTACTAAATTGCTCCTGTCTTTAGTGACCTAGGTCACAGATGACTTAAGAATTCCACAACATCAGCTTTTCAAAACAGTTGAGCTATAGCACTGTAAATCAGAGGAGCTCGTGAGTATATGTGTTTAAATAACGTAGGGCCAGGAAGGCCCTTGGGCAGGGTGGCAAAAGTCCCTCTGTTGGCAGCCAGGAGAATCCTCTTTCAGCCTCCATGGTGCCTCCCCAGGAAGGAGTTATTTTAATAATGGGATTTTTTAAAGAAGCCTCCAAGAATCTGGAAGAGTCTGGAAGATTCTCAGTTTTTACCTCTGTGTCTAAAAACACGGTTAAAATGAAAGCCAGGTCTCCACTAGTAAATAATGTGCTATTCTACAGAAATGCCCAAGCATAGTCATCCTTTAAAAATTGTTATAATAAAAGTATCAATGATATTCCTCAATTAAAAACAATCCTAAAAATGAACGCTTGTGGTGGGGCCAAGACGGAAACGTGACCCAGCTGATGTCCTCTTGATTTGGTATTGATTCTTTAGGATGTCTATTCCCATTACATGCAATTCTGTCGCCTGAAAATCATTCCAAATGTTTCGCTGTAATGGAAGTCATCTCTAACAAGCCTCTGAGAATCAGTGTGCCCTGGTGTCAAAGCACTCTGAGTTTGAATTTGAGCTCCTGCCTCTACTAGCAATGTGTGTTTTGGCAGGTGACTTGAACTGCACTGTCTCCATTTCTTGAATTAGGGAGCTAGTAATCCCTGTTTGCCTGTACTCACAGGATTGTTAAGAGAATTGACTGAGCCCACATTTTTGATTAAGAAACTGTTTTCAATTTCATTTTTATATCTTTACTAAGATCAAAGGGCCACACGACCTGGCTTTTGTATAGGATTCAATATTAGATGAAAAATATCAAATGATTTGATGAAGATCTAAAAGAGCTAAATTCAATCCAAGTGAAAGTGAATTAGCCTCCATTTCAAAAGAACAATGTAAATCACAAGGAATCTATGAGGCCTCCCCTTTCCATATGCGTGTGTGTGTGTGTGTGTGTGTGTGTGTGAATTAAAGAGGACAGTGCACTCCAGTTTAATGGTATACATAAGGATAGCTGGCTCCATCTGTCAGATGTGCAGAGCTGAGTGTTAGCTTCAGACAGGAGTGAAGGAAAAAGGGAATTAGCAGGGGTTACAAAAGCCCAGGAATTTAGAATGGAAGAGAAATGTGTGAAGGAAAGAAAAAGTTGGAGAAAAGCCACAAAATAAGAAACCAGGAGTTGGAGGAATAGTTACCTATGAGCAGGAACTGGATGTAATGGTGTTACTTGTCCCTGTGCAAAAGGGATTCACCAAAGGAGGGCAAAGTGTGGAGGGAAGGATCAAGGGCCTCCAGATCAGACAGCCCTGGACCAATCCTGCACCACCAGCACCATGACATGGCCTAGCTACCAACTCACCTACTATATTAGCCACTTCTCTGTGACCGGAACAGGATACCTGAGATACACAACTTAAAGGAAGAAAGGTTTATTTTGCTCACAGTTTTAGAGGTTTCAGTCCATAGCTGCCACCAAGGCAGAAACATTATGGCAAAGGAAAGTTGCTCACCTCATGGCAGCTGGAGGCAAAGAGAGAACAAGGGGCCACAGACATGAATCTACCCTTCCAGGTTTCTATGGCCCCAGTGATTTATTTCCTCCAATCAGACCCCACTTCCTAACTGATGAAGTTAATACCCCATGATCTAGTCACCTTCTAACAGCCCCATCTCTGAACACAGGAACCTTTGAGGGGACATTTTAGATCCAAACCATAACATTTACCCAGGGTGTGTCCCCTGGTGTCAGTCATGTTTCATCTCCTTGGGGTAGATACAGTTTTGTATAGTGGTTGGGGGCATTTAAACAACTTCATTTTTTTCTTTTCTTTTCTTCCCTTTAATTTTCTTTCTTTTTCCTCTTTCTTTCTTTTGTTGTAGTGGTGATTGAACCCAAGGTCTTTGAATTGATCTACATCCCCAGCCCTTTAACTTTTTTTTTGTTATTTTGAGTCACCAAGTTGCCTAGGTTGGGCTTGAACTTGCAGTCCTCTTATCTCAGCCTCCTAGAATTCTGGGCTGACAGGCATGTGCCACCACACCCAGCTAGTCTCAAAACTTAACTTTCCTCTGTCCATTGGTCTATTCTTTATCTCCGTCCTCTGCCTGGGAGGCCCACTCAAGCCTCAGCTTTCCTAGATGCAGTGATTCCAGCTTGCTGTTTCTAGCCTCAGATTTCTCCAGGGTTCTAAACATCCGTTGCCTTTCTAGTCATCTTTGCTGAGATATGTCCTAAATCTACTTTTAAAAAATCAAAATTGTTCTTTTTCTTGATTTCCATGCTATGATTAGTAATATTTCCACTGATCCAGGTGACCCACTTGGGATTCCTCTTCTATTCTCTTATCTTCATTCTCCACATCCAGTCAATCACTAAGCTGTGTCAATTCTTGTTTTTTTTTTTTCCATTAAGTTTATTGGTACATTTAAAGCAAACAATACAGTTACATTTATCATTGGGATCTTGTAGCTCTACATGATGTATCTTGGTTCTTGTTTTTTCCCCATACCCCTGCCCTCCTTTCACCCCCTTTACCCTTCCCCATTTATAAAGACTTTGTTTCCATTTTTTCCACATATTTTTCTTTTCCCTTATTTCCTTTCCCCTCCCCTTCCCACTTCCCGTTTAGCCATTTTCTTCCTATTTCATAGGAAGCCGTGTCAGTTCTAATAGAAAACTACAGGGGTATTTTGGTTTATGAATTTAATCTGTTTAACGATTTTGGGGAAGATGGCCATGTTTGTGTTTGTATGAGGAAGATGGCTGTGGTTGGCTTGTCACCGGATATAGAGTTTATGAACAGAAGCAAAATTTTGTTGAACACTTTTGTTTGAGAACTGAATTGCTTGTGAACAGAAGCATTTGTGAACCGAGGTTTTACTGTATAGCCATAAATTCTTTGCTACTCTCCTAGAGAGGTAGTATATCTCTTTCTCTGAACACTATACTTCTGTGACTGTTTTGACTCGTGGAGTTTTATGGCATCATATGACCTCCAAGGCTAACCCATAAATAGTGATTTAACTTCCACCTTATTTTGGGGACACTTGTGCTTGGTTCTGCGAGACATGAGGCCTCTGTATTGTGAAAGCATCCAAATTAGCATGTGGGGAGGAGACACACAGATGAGCCCTAAGGACTCAAAGAAGTAAATATATTGCTAGGCCCCAGATGCTCTACCCCACTGCAGTTTCAGCTCCTACCATCACCTTCCTCCTGCTAGAATCAGCCACGTAGCAGAGCCCTCCCCAAATTCTGACCTACAGAAATGTTGCAGTGATGAAAAAATGATTGTTGTTTTAATTCACTAAGTTTGGCGCAAACTACTATAACATAAAGACCTTAAATCTAGCTAGGGCAGAATTTTGTGACCATAGATTGCTCCCTCTGTTGTAAAACTGCGGCTGTTTTGACCCAGATAGATCCAGGAATTACAATTCGACACATCCCTCCTCAGAAATAAAACGATGAAAAGGAAGTGATTAAAAAACAAGCATTTTCAAGTGCCATGACGGTGACTTTTTATTTTTTATTTTTTTAAATTTAATTTAATTTATTGGTACATTCTAGGCAGACAGTGCAGCTACATTCATTACTGGGATCTTGTACCTTTACATGTCAGGTCTTGGTTCTCATTTTTTCCCCTTGTCCCCACCCTCCCTTCACCCTCCCCTCCGCTGCCCAACTTCAAACACTTGACGGTGACTTTTTAAAAAGGCTGCTTCAGATTATTCCTTTCCCCAATTTATTCTGCTGTTTATTCTGTTGTTGTTCAATCGGCCCAGTTACTTGAGTCTTTTTTTCCAAAAGAGCAAAACAAAGATTGTTTCTCTTTTCCTATCAGCTGGTGCTACTCAGTTCCACTGGAGACATTTAGGTCTCAACTTCTGTTAATCCTTAGACAACACTAAAAAGATCTGGAGCCTTTCTGATTTACACATTCAGCGACAAACCATCTTCCAATTCTTAGAGCCTTTTATAAGTTCCATTTTTCAATTTTATCTATTGGAATGTAAAATTTCAGCCCTTTTAGAAATTGCCTATTAATATTTAATTTCTTACATCATTATATTGTTACTGGATAACCACAGTTGCTACGTGGAACAATAACAGAAGATGCATTAACCATCAGCAGAGGAGGACACAAATAGATAGCAATGGTAATACGCATGAAAAATAGTCTGTCAAGCAACGTCAGCCTCAATGAGCATGAATTTACAGTCACGTACAGTAGCCACAATGGCTCTCATTGTTGATTCATCCTCTGATTACTGTTTTCACTGCAGACAAAATGGTCCAAATGAACACCAAGATAATAAGTGAACTATCTATCATCTCTTTTATTTTTATTCCAAGCTAGGAGAATTGGCAGAAAGAGAACAGTAAATGGAGATTCCTGCTGGTTCTGTGTCATCGGACCCTTTGAAAACACTGAAGGCACTGTGAATTATTTAAGACAAAGAATAAAAAGTAGGGCTTTGCAATTTTACTGAAGCTTCATGTCGGGTTCTTGCCTCACATTCTGACCACAGTCATCCCACTGTCATCTCACAGGGCTTTGGTGGTGATTGTTGTTCAAAAACTATCAGCATAAGAACACTTGCTTTTAGTGCAGCAGAGAATGGCCAAGTGAGAAATTAATGAAAAGGTCAAGAATGAAAACATAGGCCAGAGATTTGGCTCAGTGGTTCTGCCACCCAAGGGCTGGAGTTTGATCCCCGGTACCCCCCCCAAAAGGAAACATATATTGCAGAAGGAAGGTTGAGAACTTAGAAAAGTATTTTTGATCAGAGAATCACACACAGAAGTAATTTTGCCTGCTCCACAGCTCCAGTGGATGACATCTCACTTTAAGAATTTAAAAGGACCCAAGTTCGATCCCCAGTACCACACACAAAAAAAACCCCAAAAGAATTTAAGACTTACTATGATGTTCTTCCCTGACCACTCCATAACCAAACCAAACCAGCCCCACTCCTTCCATCTTGATTGTTTCTCTTGCCTCAGTGGTGCCATAATTTTCCCCTTTACTGTGGCTCAAAACTCACTTTCTATTACTCTATCCATGTGTCCAGCCATTGCTAAAAGGGATCGATTTACCCCAAAGCAGGCAAAGGTCAAGCATCTTCCAAGGTTCTAACCAGAGGAAGAGGGAGGAGGCCATGGTGGGTTCACACAGTGGTAGGTTTTGTTTATGTTGAGTTAGTGCTCGCTGTCCCCGGGTAGGGAAAACTTCTAGCATTTCGCTTCTGCTCACCGTGCTGGCCTCAGAGGAGCAAGGCCAGCAGTGCGTTTTACTGGACAAGTGTGTGGAGGAGCTGGGCGCCAATGTGTGGAGCAGTGGTCGGTGGAAACTTCCTTCTGTTCTCAGGCTTGTAAAGTCACCAGCAGGGGATTCTCTTGTCAGCAGGTCTTTCCTACCAGCAGAGCCCTCTAAGTGCACCATGTTAATCGCATTACACTTGAAAGTGAGAATAATGAAATGAACTGCATCAGCCTGTGTTTGTTGGACACAAAGCTGTAGCAATACAGTACTACAAATAGTATGTCTATAACTACTCACCTGTAAAAGAAAATAGAATGTTTTCAGTTTGAAAACAATCCTCAAGATTTACATGCCTTCACCAGAATGACTCTTGAATCAGAGGAAACGTTTCTAAACTACCAACTAAAGAAAGTTATATCATAAAATATTTATCATATGAAGAGATCATCAAATAGTATGTGTTTGTAAAAATAAGAATTATAGAGCTTTCTCAAGCAGGTCATTAAAAATATGGGTTGAATAGTGACTTTAGTGTTGTCAGGGTTCTCAATTTTGTAATGTATTTTCTCTTTCTAAATAAATATTCACTTTGGACTTCACAGTTTTTTTTTTAAAAAAAAAGAAAGTTGGGTTCACACCTGTGATCCTAGGACTTAGAAGGCTGAGGCAAGAGGATCACTGTAAGTTTAAGGCCAGCCTGGGCTACATGGTGAGTTCAAGGCCAACCTGAGCTACATAGCAAGACCCTGTCTCAAAATAAATAAAAATATATAAATGGCCAAATTATATAAACTTTGTAGCCCATCAAACTTGCATACACCTTGGCCTAGGGCTATGGATTCTTCCTCTTTGGTGATTCCTGACTCCACCACAATTTTCCACCTATATCACTTTTCTTCCTGTTTCATTTCTTTATGTGTGGTCTAGCAAAGGAAAGATCTAAAGTGGTTCCTGCTGTACTTTCTTCTCTGCTCTCATCCATTTTACTTTGATATCAAATTATTGCTAGTAATAACAAGTACAACTTATTTGGTAGCTCTTAGGTGCCAGGGACTATATATTAGCTGTTTTTAAAATTACATTTATAGGTACATTTTAGTCACATAATACTATTACATTCATCATTGGGAATTTGTACCTTTACATGCAATATCTTGGTTCTTATTTTTTTTCCCATACCCCTGCCTGCCTTTCAAACCTTCCACCTCTCCCTATTTACAGAGACTTTGTATCCATTTTTTCCTTTTCTTATACTTTTTCCTTTCCCTTCTTTCTTTTCCCCTACTCCTTTGCACCTTTTCTTCCTATTTCACATTATCAATTACATATTTTGATCCTTATTTATACTTTTAGTTTCTCACACCAGAGAAACTAGTATTTACATGTGTGTGTCCTATTTATTTCTCTTAAGGGAATGGCTTCAATATGCATTCATTTAGCTACAAATGTCTCTAGTTTTTCAATCTTTATGGCTGAGTAGTACTCCTATATCAATATCTATATCTATATATCTATATAGATATAGATATATTTCTATATATCTATATATATCTTCTTTATCCAGTCTCCAGTTGATGGGCAATTGGGCTGTTTCCAAGCCTTGGCTATTACAAACTGTGCCGCTATAAACATGGGTGTGCATATATCGCTGTGGTATGATTCTTTTCATTCTTTTTGGAAAGATACCTAGCAGGGGAATAGCTGGGTCAAATTGAACCTCTAATCCTAGGTATCTCCATATTGATAGGGTTTTTTTTTTTCTTGGAATTAAAAACAGCTAAGAAATAAATCTTACTATCATTGTATAGATGAGGAAACCAGGATTCAAAGTGCTGAAGTAACTTGGCTGTCTTGGCCACTTTCCTACCACAGAGGCAAAATAGCCAGCAAGAGGCTTATTTGGGTTTATGGTTTCATTCTGTGATCAGCTGGATCCAAGGCAGGAACAGGATGGCAGAGGAGCACAGCAGAAGAAAATTTGCTCAATCAATGGCAGCCAGGAAAAAACAAGAGAAAGGGAAGAGTGGTGACAAGAATACACCCTTCCAGGGCCAGGGATTTAGCTCATGGTTCCACCACTTGCCTCACAAGTGCAAGGACCTGAGTTCAATCCTTGGTACCAAAAAAAAAATGGAATGCACAGTCTTCCAGTGACACACCTCCAGCCAAATTCCAACAGCACATCCAGCTGTTGAGCTCATCAACATATGAATCCACTGAATATAGTTTCCTCCAAGATCCAACTACCTTCCAAGCTTATGACACTTTGGGGGATATTTTAGATCTAAACTATAACCTTGCCCAAGTTAACAAAGTTATCAGGTGACAGAGCAGGATTCAATCTTTGTTTCTCCTGTTTTATTTGGATTGCAGCACATGGCTTTTCTCTATTTTAAAGCAACTTTTATTTCTTCTGAAAGAAACCTTAAACACTTTATCCTTCTGCAGTAAGATGCCGGTTCTTTTTCCAGGAGAATTGCTACCTTTCTTGTGCGTATGCACCACAATCCAACCAAATGGAGTGTCTTGATAGTCCTCAAATACAGCATATCTTTTCCTTGTGTGGAATTCTCCCTTCCATAGTAATACCTTCTATTTCCTGGAATCCTTGAATGCCAATTTCACATGGCACCTCCACAATCTCCCAAAGGGATAGGACAGCTCCTTCTCTGTAGCTCCAAAAGCACTTCTGCTTTGCTGTAAGGGACCACAGCGATTCTGCACTTCCTTTTATGTGAACTTTGTGGGCACCCTTCTTCACATTGTTACAATCATCCCATTGTATAGTTTGACCATTGTCTTTAACATCATAGACATTTTTCTTATTTTAGAATTAACAATTTCCACGGTAAATGGCTAATGATATTTTATTTATTGATATAACTTATTGAAATATTTCCTCATAGACAATTTTGTCTCAGTTTTTGTTAGTGTTTTTATTATTGTTGTTCATTACTATTAAAGTCAGAACTGGAAAGAACATCTTTAGAATGCAGATTTTTTTCCCCCTCTATGGAACTTTTCCTCAGGTTAAAACTCTAGACGTGGCATTACTGTTTCAAAGTGCAAGGATGTTATAAGATCTTTCTGGCTCTATTGTTTTCCAAAGATTTGCATAACATATCACTATCAGTGTGTGATTATACTAGTTTCACCTTATAGCATGGATGATATTGTTTATTTTTTCTGGTTTTGCCATCTATCAGAGTGTTGCCTTTGATTTATTATTTATTTTGTGGTTGAGTGTCTTCTGAAATTGGGGCCAAGAGAAATAAAGGAAACCAGATGAGTTATATGAATAAAATTGCTTTGAAATTTTTAAAATGAATGATGGAGGAAGGATACAAGAAAAGCTTATGATAGTTTATGATTATGAAAAGTCTATTGTTTGATGCCAATTGTAAAAATAATTTAATGTATAAATATATCAAAGTCTTTGAGTCCACAGAACTATGGCTGGACAATTAGATTCAGCTGGTTGATTGGCTGAAGATTTGCAGATGCAAATATTCCTACTATGCCAGATGTGTAATTGGACAGCCATTGCCAATTAAATGAGACAGGAAATTAAAAGGGTTCTGGAGATAATTGATTCTCCAAATTAGTAACTCAATTGGTCAAAATTATAATACCTGTTGAAGTTACTTTAAATTATGCTCCAATAGTAATTAGAGGGTTTGCCTCATGTTGTATGAAATATTTCCTTTTGCTGATGAAGTACTAAGGGACTGGTAATTTAGGCAAATAAATGATGATTGCCTGATCAAAGTCATTAAATTAATATAAAATATAATGGTAGTAAATTCTCTGATAAAAGAAAATGGTTTAATAACTCTGTAGGGAGGTAGCCAAAAATACATTCTGCAAATATTTGGATACATTTTCCTAAGGTCCAGTGCCTCATTCCATTTTGCAGATTGGCTTGATAGTTTCATAGAGCCATCTTTTTTCTTTTACTGTAGCAATAAGTAACTGTGTCTATTCCACACCTTTGTCATACCTAATTGCCACTTTATTGTTCCCCAAGGGCAATTGGATGAAGACTTTTAAAAAGCTGAATTTAAAATGGCTAATAAGGATTAAAAGAAGGAACCCTGAGGTTGCAGAGACTGTCAAAGCCTAGTGCAATTTCCTAAAGTTGTATTTTAATGTAATTAACAATAGGTCTCACATCATGCGTTGTTGAGAGAGTAACTGCACTTTCTCAAGATCTCAACCTTAAGATACACATAGTTCCTCCTACTGTGACACAGGCAACATGATGGGAGTTTCTCAGTGTTTGCCAAACTTTCATGGACGATACTGGTCAGTCTTTAGGAAAGGAATTCTCCCAATATCCAGTACATCTGGCTCCACAAAAGAAAGTGAGTCTGAAATAGAAAAGGTTGCTTCACATACTGGGAACTCCACTCAATATACAGTAAGGACTAAGAGGGTGATAGGATTTCTGGCATCTTAATTGTGGCCCCTGTTTGTTTTACAGACAAGACTGTAGCTCAGACCATGCACTATAGAACAGAGGTGTCTTGAGAGAAAAAAAGAAAAATGATACGCATCTATTAATTGTAAAACCAAGTTCTGCACCAAATGATGCTTTGATATAGTTATTTGGCTGCCTTGAATAAAAGTGGTGGTTAGAATTGTTCCTGGGACTCTGGGACATGTGAACATTGCCTAAAAGTGTAACCTTCTATTGCTGCAGAAAGCAATGTAAAAATGAAACATAATTTTTGAGATATCTTTTCATAAAATGAATTTCTACTGTATCCTGGGTAAGACCATGTAGGAAGGAGGCTGTGCATTTTCTAGGTTTAAAACTTACCAAGAGTTGGTGAGTCTGTGCCTTCCTCATTACAATTTCAGTTGTCTGCCCCATGTGAAACACAACATTGTGTTTTAAAGCGGGGAACAGATGCTTTAAAAATGTTTTCAAAATAAATGTTCTGAATGTCAGTTTGGTTTCTGGGTTAAATTGCCTCTAAATTACCCTGTTCTAAGCAGCATTTCAAAGCTTCATGAATCCCTGTCTGGGGCCTGTCTAGACCTCAGAATTGGCCTGGTTTGTTTTAAAGTTTTAGTAATGGCTCAGCCTGCTCGTTTTGCCTTTTGCCAGGGGAGGCACATGTGTGAGACATGATGCAGATTTCTAAGGTACTGTTTTGTTCTGTTTCTTTATACCCTGTGTGCAAATCTGATTTTGAAAGTGATATCATGGTATGTTTTCTGGAATTTCTTCATTCATTGGCCTTACTGCTTCTTAAGCAAAGAAGGACAAAATAATAGATCAAAATCAATGATCCGGAGGCATTGAAGGTGTAGGTTCTAGTCTTACACCATCACTAACCACTGTAGGGTTTTGGAGAAGTCACTCAACTTCTCTGAGCATTTCTAAGATGAAGCATTTGGAATATAAACTGTCTAGCACTCTCTTGGGCCTCGGCATCTATGACATTACAAAAAGTGCTGACAGGTTTCCTAAATTTTATTGTATGGTACGTGTTTTTAACTGGAAAACAAACCAAAAGTTCAGCACTAATTATACACCGGGCAAAGCTACAGCTTAGAAAGGACAGCTGGGCAGTCCTGAGTGAGTAAATAAGGGTTTATGGAGACTCTGAAGCTCGTGCAATTGAGGCACCAAGCCAGCCTGGTAATGTATCTGTCACAATCAGTGTGAGGAAAGAATCAAACTGAATATATGCTTTTAAAACATAAATATGCTTTGGTTATTTTTTTTTTTAAGTTTGGAAGAGAACTAGAAACATTGATCATCTCAATTAGCTCATACCCAAGCAGTTCTGCTTTGCATGCATTTGACAGGGTGGAACATTCATAAATAGGTATAGTTAAGCCCCTGTCAGGGCTGGATTGTGTAATAGTCTGGCATGTATGACCCTAAATTTCTTTAATTACTGCTTCATGCAGCACCTGCAGTATAGGCCAAGCACTGTGGGTCTCCTGAGCCCACCTTGCACTGGAGGGATGGAGCATATCACTCATATCTGCCGCCTGGTCCTTTCAAGTTAGACAAAGCAGATGGGTCAGCAGTTGGGGGCTGAAGCACCTGGCACTATACTGGCCCCAGTCATTGCAGCCAACCAAGGGGTACTTTAAACAGCAAAGCCATTTACGCACCACCTGTGAGCAAGGAGACTGATAGCACACCACGATGCTACTACTTCTGGCCTCTTGAACTTGATGTGTTCTGGGTGAGAATACAGACTTGTCCAAAGAGAGCTATCTTCCCAGTCTCAGTTTAGGAAAGATGAGGTGACATTTCTTCAGGAAATTGAGAAAACCACCCTTTCACCTTGAACACAGAACTCATTGGCCAATTGTTAGACCTACCCCTTCCCTTCCCTTTCCGTTTTCCTTTTCTCTCCTCTCTCCCTCCCTTCCCCCTCATCCTTTGGTGCTGGGATTAAGCCAGGGCATCAAGCTTGCTAACCAAGTGCCTACCAGATGCTATGTCTCCAGCCCTTAGATTCTCTTCTTATAGACTGGGTGATCTAAATTTTCTCTCAGAATGTATCCCTGAAACTTTGTCTCGTAACAGAATTGATTATTGAATGAAAAAAATGAATTTAATTTGGGAAAACAGTAGTTTACCTTTTGAAACAATTGAGGTGAAATTCGCATAACTGGATTCAATGTTTAAAGGAAACAACTCAGCGGCATTTAGTGCATTCACATTGTTGTGCATCACTACCTCTCTCTCCTGTCACAACAGTGTCCTCCTGGAAGACCATCCCTTTCCCCTTGGGTAAATCATTCCACAGTTTCCTCTTCCCTAATTTCTTGGCAACCACAAATCTACCTTCCATTTCTGTGTTATGTTTTCCCAGGCTAATTTTACTCCAAAGAATTCAGCTCCCACAGGACATGCAGGAAAAGAGCATGCCTGTGTGCTCCCATGACTATTAAGTGTTTACCCTCCAGGACCCCCTGCTTCCTTCCCCTGAAGTCCAAGCACCTGTAGAGCACAACAGCCTGCTGACCAGCCCCAGGAAAGCTGCAAGCAGCCACTATATGGGGAAGAATGATGTGCATTTAGGGTTCCAGGAAAGGTGTAAGTAGGGCCAAATAAAATGATTTGACTTGGAATTTGGCCACAGTCAAGAGCTAATTAATGGGTATTATGAACAAAGTAAGGAATGTGCTTTTGGCGACCATCAAGTTGTCAGCATAGTAAAGCCTGGTCTTCAAGTTTCTAACCAAGGTAGAAGGACGCCCTTGTGCTCCCAGCAATAAGTACTGAGGGCCAGTGGACTCTCAGAAAAGGGTGTGAAGTCTTATTCACTCTCTGAGAGGTTGCTGCCTCAACCTGTGCGAACCTAGGACGTGTGAGTCTTTGATCTTATAACTGGGAGGGCAGTGGTTTGGGGAGCAGGATCTGTAAGTCTGCCATTCCAAGGCTTCAATAGGTCAAAACAGGAGAGGATTTACCTTTTCTTCCTCCTCACTTGGCCAGTTACCAATTCTTACAGTTGAATTGAAAATATTTCTATACAGGTGCAAAATAAGAAAAAGAAATATTTGTGGACTAACAAGAACAATTCTGTGGTGTTGTTTCTTCATTAAGTCATTCGCAAACCTGGGAACTATAGGATTTCTAGACTGGGAAGAAAAAGAGAAAATTAGGAAAATGACCAGAAGTGGTGAAAAGTGTTTTCCCTCTCCTTCAGCATCTTTTTTTTTTTTTTTTTTTTTTTTTTTTTTGGGTAAAAAAGTTTCCA
>NW_022900916.1:28685957-28706995 GCF_012274545.1 Fukomys damarensis
TTTTTTTTTTTTTTTTTTTTTTTTAGTGAGTCAAAAAGTTTCCAAATACCTGTCTGTTTTTCAGGATCACTTGAGTAATCTTAATAAGCTTGCCTCTGCTTCTTTATTATTTCAGTGCCTAGTCATTTTTTCCCTTGTAGAATTAAGTAGCAAGTTGCATTGCATATAGAATGCATGGATTTTATCCAAAACTGTGTTTTTGTTAAGTGGGTTCTTTCTTTACTCGTAGAAACTAGCGTTCATTGTACATAAAAGTTTAAAAATTGCCAACCCATGATTTTAAAAAAATAATTTGATTTGCACTCCAAAATTATACCTAAGATAGTACAATAAATGGAAAGTCCATTCTTTGACATCGAGCTTGTAAAATTTGGCAATAAGTAGTGTTCACTGAAATTTTCACTATTGCACAGAGTATAAACACCATTTTAAAAGAAGGAGGCCAGGCTTGGTGACGCACATCTCTAATACCAACACTCAGGAGGCTGAGGCAGGAGGATCGCTGTGAGTTCAAGACAAGCCTGGGCTACATAGTGAGTTCCAGGTCAGTCTCAACTACAAAGTGAGACCCTGTTTCAAAAAAAAAAAAAAAAACTTGGTTTCTGATATTTATTTCAAGGCACAAAGAAGGTACTGGAGGAGTAAGCAACACAAATGACCAAGGACCCCTCTGGCCTCCTTTCTTATCTGTGATTTCCCTCTGACAATCACTTATGCTGAGGAAGGTGACAAAAAGGAAAAGGAAAAAGGAGCATGCACTGAATTCCTTTTCCTTTCAGACCTCCCTTACCAGGAAGATGAAGGTAGATAGGTGTTGGTACTGAGACAGGAGATTAGGACATGGCAAAGCTGGCTGGGGAAGTAGGCATGAACTGTTAATTACAAAGATCCCAGAACATGTGCACAGAGCAGTTCCCAAAGCCCTGCAGGTGGACTTCTCACAAGAACTCCAGGTTTTCAATAGGATGGCCTAGATCTGACATCAGCTTGAGGCTTGACATCCCAGCGCCACTTCTCAGGAGCCGTGTGTGAAAGTTCTCATGCATTTCCTCGAGATTTGGGCAGTGTGAAGGATATACTGACATCATGACTTTCTTCACAATAGCCTGCCCTGCTTGCTCCAGGGTGTTCTTTTATTGCTTTTTCTCCATATGCTCAATCCAAGCTCACTATGTAGAGCCAGTTTCTTTCTCAATCTTCATTTTTACTTTTTCCAATAAACGTGGTCACTGTTTTTTGTTTGTTTCATCCAGCTCTTTGTTCCGGAGCAACACAGAACCTGATAGCATTTAGTTGGTGAGCCACTTTTAGAAGCAGGCTACCCAATAACAGTAACATGTGCACTTATCAAGAGGTGAAAGAAAGCCAGTTAAATTCATTTTGCATGGTATTTTCACTGTTCGGGTGAAACAAAATACATATGATATATATATGGTGTGTATATATATATATATATAAGGTGTGTACCAAAAATCATGTAATTTTGGTGAGTCCACATATAAATCCAGTACTCTTACATTTGCATTTTAAGCTGATAATTACACAATATAAAAATAAACGGTTAAATTCCTGATAATAATTTTAAATTTCCTTATAACACTATGTAGCAAATGTCAGTACACTGTGGTAAATACAGAGATCAAGGCAGAAAGGAAAAAGCTTCATAACTTAAAACACTTAATGACAGTTTCCCTTGTTTAAGAAGGAGCCCCACGCTTGCAGTCTGCATTGGGCTGCCCATGTGATGTAGCTGGCCTGGGGGAAGGTGTATAAGTGTGGTCCTGGGGCTGGAAAGTTGTAGGCTGGAACTGTAAAGCTGATCGTTTCTGTTTTTTAAAGTGAATTTAAGTTTCTCACAAGCCAATTTCTACTTTTAAAGAATAATGATTTCCCTTAATACCAAATACTGTGTTTCTCCTCCGCGCACTTACCCCTAATGTATTTCCGTGAGACGGGGCCATCTGAAGGACTCATTCCCGAGAGACGGGCCCAGGACAATGGCTGTCCTTGGCTGCTTCTCCCAGGGCCAGCTCAAGGGCTGAGCTCTCATGTCCCCTCTGTTCCTTCTGTGGAGCTTGGCTGATTCCTATCAACCTTAGGTTGACTAGGTTATTTTTATGGACCGTTAAAAACTCTTTTATTAAAAAAATATTAAGATACAATAATGTAAAATGAAAAAGAAAATGGTAGTTTAATATGTAACAAAACATTTTGGTACCTTTTTTTTTTTCAAAGTTCTAAAAGCCACAGTCAGATTTTATTATAATTTTAGGTGTTATTAGTCATATCTTGCATTTCTTTTCATATTTGTAAGTCTGTGGGATTTACTAATCTCAGAGCTCTAGTACATTTTATAACTGTAAGTAGAAGCTGTTTCTGGGTTTAATTTGTTAGTTTTCTCCTAGGCCTTTAATTTATTGTTTTATCTATTTTGCAAAATATAAACCTCGGAAAACAAGGTTTGACAATTTAGCTCCATATACACTTTCAAACTTAAGAAATGGTTAAATGTGTTTCATTTATATTCTTTATTATTCATTTGACTTAAACAAAGTATCTTGGCTTGGAAATTGCCTGTCCGTTTTACTACTGAAAGCTCCAGCTACTGTTAGTTAAGATTTTTTTATAATCACTCACATCCCTCCAAAAAGCTCCATGTATGGGGAGAATTCAGAGGAGAGGCTGTCTGTGTGGACCTCCACTCCCTTAACCTAGATTATAGTAGACCGTGAAGTCAGGAAATGACATGCCGGTGCAAGAATCAGTTGTGCTCCCTCCCAAGTCTATTTTAAAGCACTTTCCATTTTAAATACAGCAATAAAATATCAGCCTAGAAATGTCTGATAAGGATAAAAGCAATAGATCCAAATCCAATCTGAATCTGACACTGCCAGGAACAAGAATTCACGTTGGTTAAGTCAGGGCTCATTTATGGGGCCATAAATGGGCGGGCCAGCTATAATTTGGGTATTAAACTTGTAAAATATATTGATGGTATGGAAGAGCTAAATAAATAATTTACTACAGAAAAATTGGAAATCTTTACATAGTACTTAATTGACCAGTTGGTCTCCCAGATTCTCAATGGTCCTTGTTTGGCATTTGTGTGTTTTTCACAGCCTGGATTTTTCTTCACTTGAGTTTAATTTTCCTCTGCAGTGAATGATTGCGTTAGTACATTTTTGAAAACATGCACAGTTTCCACTTAAAATTTTGCCGATTCATTATGTGCCTTTGACAATTTCATTTACCTTTTGGGAGGATAAATGTAGCCCATACTCTGTCTGTACCTGAATTAGACAATTTTCTTCCCAGTTCCCAAAAAGCCTTTTAAGTACCTCATTTCTGAACAAAGAACAGGAGGGGCCTCAATGAGATGCTTTTAAAAAAGTTACTGAAACTTTTAAAATTTATTTTAAAAATCTGCTGAATAGAGAGAAAAATGATTTTAGAAAGCTCTGTTGCTCTCTCCCACATATCCTGGAGATGCTATGTATGTTTGGGAAGAGAAAGGACCAGGGATACAGAGAGATACAAAATAAAACAGTGTTGTTTGTATAAAAGTACTCAGGAAAACAAGCAGATTTCTTGGACAGGCTTTAAATTTATTTACTCTAATAGCAACAATATCTTATATGTGATAATTATATGTCTTTGAAGGCTTTCATTTCATCGTTTTTCAACCTTTGTGTTGGCTCCCAAAGTAACCACATAGGTGTTACAATGGTCAGATGACAAAACTGAGGTTAGAGGGGAAGCTGGTACCTGCATTTAATGCACTAAATATTTAGAATGGAGTCTAGAGTCCAATTCTTCAGCATCCCAGATTAACTCTAGCGTGAAGGTCATTCTGTGCTCCCCTGAAGGCAATAGAAAGGCCAAGTCAAGCTAAACCAGCAAAGAGTTGCATTGGTTTGTGTAATGGGAAACCTAGAGCTTGGGCCCATCTAGGTTTTGATTCTATTTCTCTGCAGTTCTTTCTGCTTGAGAGCCAACTTAAGCTTCAGGTTGGCTTTCCTTGTGCCTACAAAATGGTGGTCAGAAGCAACTGAGACAGCGTATTTCCTAGGTGACCCCTTGTAGGTTAGAATTTCCATTGTTATTTCATAAAAACGAGGTAGAACTTTTCTACAAACTTTCAGTAGCCGTTTCTTCTCCAGAATCAGAGCCCATGACATCCTCAGTGAATGACTAGCAAGACCATGGATTATTTTGATTAACTTGGTTGATCAAAGCTGTCCCCAAGTCATCTGGGATATCAGAGGAAGGAAGGTACCAGGACACAATCAGCGTTCTTGTAAGAAGGAAGAATGGATGAGGAGAGATAATGGTTTCGGTAAGCAACAAATTTAAGAAAAACCCATCTCAAAAAGAGACTTTTAAGGTTTGATCGGAGGAACTGACAAAACAAATGAATTCTGGTTGTTTCATTGTCTTTTATGCATTTTCCTTTTATCTTCCCGACAATTCCCTTGTTCTTCCACACGGCCCCTTTCTATAGACCCTGGGCTTCTTACAGGCACAATAGCTTTTCTCACTTTAAGGAAACCCAGGGTTTGGCAGAACTCTATCCTACAGAAGGCCTGATTCCCCACCCTTTTTTTTTTTTGGTACCAGGGATCGAACTTGGGTCCTTGCACTTGCCAAAGCAGGTGTTGAAACCACTGAGCTACATACCTGGCCCCACCTTTTTTTGTTTTTTACTGTGCTGGGAATTGAACCCAGCCCTCATTATACTGGGTGAGCTCTCTCTCACTGAGCTACCCTCAGCCCGACCCTCCTTACCCACTGTCTCTTTGAGATAGGGTCCCATTAAGCTACTCAGGACGGCCCCAAATATCGACGCTCCTGCCTCAGCCACCTAGGTAACTGGGATCACAGGTGTGTGTCACCACCTCTGCTCGTGTGCATGGCTAGACTTCATCTCTAAAGGGAGAAAATACAGAGCAGTTAGTCATAGAATTATCCCTTTCCAAGAAGGAAGGTGGGTGAGAATTGGCTGTTTTCCCTGAAGCAAGGCTTGGCAAAGTCCAACATATTGACAATGTGCTCAAGATCAGTTTGTGAGCCCTGTGCTCGCCTTATACCTTACTACTGCCCCAGTCATTACCTCTCTGAAAGAGTAGGCTGCGTAGTGAACACAGTTCTAATTGTCATCCCTGACAATGACTTACTGAGCAGGACATGTGAGGGAGCTTTCATATTTCTGTCTGGAGTATCCCTGGTGCTCTAAATGTGCAGCCTTCCTACAGCAGGTGACCACAGGCTCTAGGGACCAGTGAAAAGATGCCACAGTGCAGACAATGCCTACTCAGAGAGCAGGTTTCAAATGCCACTGGGCAGAAATGGTGAGGGGAAGTGCCTAGCAGCTGCTAATAACCTTGTGTGTTTTCAAGCAGACTCATTTAAGCAATGGAAAATGCTTTCTCCGTAGGCATCTAAAGGAGGCTTGAGACTTAGTCATTTGCATGTGGCCAGGAGGACTGATGACATAATTTGCAGGGCCCTGTACAAAATGGAAAGGGGGATCCCTTGTTGAAAAATTCAGAATTATAAGCCAGTGACAGCGGAACATTAAATCAAGCGCAGAGCCCTTTCAAGCATGGGCTCTGTGCCCCTGCATGAATCTCTTGCTTGTGAATCTGGCCATGAGGACTCCACTCCTTACAGTGACAGAACACATTTTAATCACCATTTATCTATTTCTTTTTTATTGCTAAATAGTGATGTTCTTCTAAAGCGCTCCAAAGACAGGAAATTAAATTGTTTGGATGTTAAGAACTGATTTAATTGGAGGGGCAGAGCCTAAAGGCAGATTTAAGAGAAGCTGAAAGTGCATAAATAAAATTGTGCATTCATTTTTGTTTTGGAATCAGCCTTGGTTTGTTGGAGTCAAACCTGGTTTGATTATGGGCTGATCTCTGAATGGCCTTGGCCGATGTACCGCTGATCTGAAAGTCATAGTCTTATTTTCTGTAAAGTCGAGTTAATTTGAGTGTGTACCTTCTCGGGTCACTGTAGGGATTTAAATGCAATATTGAATGTGCACTACTCAGAACAATGCCTGACTCATAGTAGTTGTTCAATAAACATTGGCAATTGCAATAACTATTAAAAGCTCCCAGGGCAGAGTTTTTGGAAAACTGGGAATGCTCCAAGAATGTCATAAGGATATCAGGCTGGTTTTCTTTTCCTGAACCCAGATACTACTACAAAATTTTAAATGTTTAATTTTTTTTCTGATAACATGCTTTGTGCTTGTAGAAAATTCTGGAAAAAAATTTAGTCAAGTTTTCATATGGATGAATCATTCAAAGATAACTACTGTTAGTTTTCAGTATATTTTGCTAAATTTTTCTTCTATAGATAAGTCCTACATAACTTGCCTATCATTTTATAGCACTTTTCCCCCCACAGTAGTGAATATCATTTCCTGTCATTAAATGGCCTTTAGCCCTTTTTTGTGATAGCACAATTTTTCTTCTACAGATAAGTCCTACATAACTTGCCTATCATTTTATAGCACTTTCCCCCCCCACAGTAGTGAATATCATTTCCTGTCATTAAATGGCCTTTAGCCCTTTTTTGTGATAGCCTATTTCTATATTAGACAGATGTTTCAAATTTGTTTCTTTATCACTAGGACTTTTAACCTGTTTGCAGTTTTTACCATTATAAACTGCACTGGTATGAATGACTGCATATATACTCACCTTGTCACCCTGACTGTTCCTTAGGAAAGAGTTCTCTCTTAGGCAAGCTGTGTTACTCAGAATGGGTGGGTCTGTAGCCTTCAGGGGAAGACCAGAAAGTCGGCTTCTTCGTGTGCATGTTCTTTCTCAAACAGCTCAAAGCATTCAAGATGCCCATGTGCAACGTTTTGGAGTAGCTTCCCTACTCTCATCATGTTCATTTATTACATTCAGGGATTACAATCATTAATTGCTCTCAATTCACTCACTTGCATTTTACAGCACAGGATTGTGACATAAATATGGTGGAAACAACTAATTGGAAGAAAATTGGGGCCAATCAATTAAATGAAAGAATATGTACCCGTTAAATGCAAATGTATTGCTTTTAAGCACACTTTCTTTCTTTAACATTTTAATTTATTTGTATATTTTATTGGTATGTATTTGCGATACATAATAATTACAGTCATCTTGGGGAATTGGTACGAATACATACTACATCATAATCATTTTTACTTTCCCTGCCCCTTTCTGCCCTCCCTTCTCCCCATGATTACACTTAAGCATTAGAAAGCAGAGGTCCTATCTGGGAATAGTGGGAATATTGTTATCCCAGTACTCTGGGAGGCTGAGGCATACATTCAATTCGTATCTGGAGAATTTAGCAAGAACCTGTCTCAAAATAAAACATAAAAAGGGTAGGAAGGTAGCTCAGTGTGAAGGCTTTGGGTTCAATCCCCTGTAGTACTACACAGAAAACAAAAATCTTGGACAACTTCAAACGCAGTAGGAGAAAATGTACCTTTCACAGTCACAAACCATAGGCCCACATGACGATGGTTCAGAGCCTCCCTTCCCTGGATGTTGATAGACCCTCTGGCTTTCTGCCTCTAGTTATTTCATTTAAACTTTAAGAATAAAATTTTTCTCTTGTGACCATGTGGAATTTTAAAATATCATTAAAAGAGAAGTCTTGATCAGGAAATGGTACAGCTCTTTTAAACATACACCTAAAAAGAAAAATGTAAGTCCATAGAAGCAAGCTCAGGTTTTTCATTTTAAAACTTGAAAATGTTTGATTCAATGTTTAGTATCTCTTTCAAGTACTTTTATGTTTATCATACTTATATAACATAAAGAAAATAACATTTTTACCCAGCTCCACCCTGAAGCTCTTCAGTCCCCTCCAATTTACCCCACGAAGCCTTTTTCCACCTGTTAAGTAAAACTCTGGAAGGCACTGGCTTAAAGAGGGTGACAAATTCTACTGGCAAGCTAAACAACAAAAATATACCAATTTCTTCCTGTTAACTGAATTCACATCTGATTCAGACATTTGCAAAGTCCATGCTTCAGTGGAAGACCTGTTTTTCCCCGGCCCTGAGACAAGTGTGTAATTCCATTCTTCTTGCCAATTGGGGTGTGGAACAGGTACATGCTATGACTCTAGCCAATGAGAACCACATAAAGGGAAATCTTAGAGTATGGCAGACACAGAAGCTTCTGGAAAGTTTTCTTCATCTTCCATAGGGACATAAGAAAGGCACATTCTTCCAGCCTTTGGATATTGTCAAACGTGTCTCTGATGGCTGGACCTGCTGCAACCATGCTGTGGCCAAGAGAAATTAATCATAAGGACAATCCAACATGTGGGAATGGCACAACAGAAAGACAAAAGGATACTCTGATGACCATAGAGCCATTTAGTTAACACGGATGGGACCTTGCTTACATGTGAGATAATGAATTTCCCTTAACTCATTTTTGTCTAGGCTTTCTACTACTTGTGTCTAAAAGTGTCCTCACTGATGATAGTGGGTGTGATGGTCACACTTTGGACTGCCATGTCGCCCTCCAGGTGACAGTCTCAGTGGACACTGCCCAGGTGGACTAGGACACCTGCTTCCCTTTACCAGTATTGCAGTTGCTGCATATCACTCTTCACCAATTTGATAGGAAACATTGAATTTAAAGTTGGTAAGGGCTGCCCATCTCCTTGGGACAAGAGCTGTCTTTAGGACTCCAGCTCCCTGCTAAAGCCTCACTATTCATTGGCTCCTAGTCTTTCCTAGTAAAGAGACTGGTTTATAGCTGCTCAATAAATAATAAGTGAATGAATAGGACTCTCATAGTGCAAACACTTTTTTGGGTTTGTGTACTTTTTCATCCCTATAAAAGAGACAATTTGATATTTCCTATACTGGTGAACATAATTAGAGCATTTCTCCTGACTTCTCTCCTTTAATTAGGTGAATCATGGAAAATCACAACATACTTTTAAAAATGATCTGGTCTAGAACATCTCTCCCAGTTATTATCAGCTCCCAAGGATTTGGCGAGGAGCTTCTCAAAGCACTCCCTTCTCCTCACTGATGTTTCCAGAACCTGCAGGTCCAGAAAGTCTAAGAAGAAGCAGAAATGTGCTGCTTAGCTTGCTTTTTCAACCCAGGTTCCCAGCCAGGCCTTTTTCTTCTACAATTTCCCAGAGATCAAGCCCATAGCTGCTTCCTGCCCCCTGCTAAGCTGGACCTGGGGGTTGATGGTTTTACTGTTGCTCAGTAAGCACACAGATTAACAGCTGCCTGCTCAGTAGCTGGAGGCCTCCCTTAAATTGAGAGGGTTGGAGCTGCACATTCCACAAGCGGTTGGAAATGTCTCTGACTTTGGTTCCTTATTATGAGAGAGTTACTGTGGCTCTGGGCTAGACAAGGAATATAGCAATGGTTTGAATGTCTTTTGTTTCCTGCAGCCCATAAAAAGCAGCCTGGCTTCCCTGCCCACACTTGGTTTGAGCAGCTGGACCCTCCACTCTGACAGCCCAACTCTCCTCTTGCCCACCCTCATTAAGTTACTTGCCACAGAGATCTTGCTGGTTATGTTTCATTTTATGGGGCCATGGAGTACCCTCAGGATGCCCTTCCTTCCCATCCACTTGCCAGGAGACCCCGATTTCAGGAAGCTCAAGTGTGTTGTTCCTGGTTGGTGATTCTTTGACCTGTACCCAGTCCACTATAACTCACCAGCCTACTGTGATAGCTTCTCTCTCTTAAATAGCTGTGACTGAACTCTGTGGTAGCTTATTCTTTTCTGCCTCCAAGGTGATTTTAGGGAATATGTTGAAATCTAAATCTCCTGCTGTGAGAGGCAGGAGCTTGGTACCAGAGACCTTATAGTTGATGGGGTATCTGAGTCTTTTTCATTCTGATTAAGCCTCTGGAGACTCATAGTCTAAACATGAAGGACAAATGGATTTTAAATTAGTTCTCAGGATCCAAAAACTCTGGCTGCAAGTACAAAGAGGTTAATGGTCTTGGAGGCATTTTTACTTACATCTCTGTTTTATAGCTTCGAATCTTTATGTGAGCATATTCGAGCTTCTAGTTGGCTAGGGATATAGGAGAAGAACCCAGGAATAACAAAATAGTGTCAGGAAAGGCAGGTGACCTGCAGGAAGATTGTGAGGCTGTCCTGTCTTATCTCAACCAGTGCACATCTGCCATGGGGAAAGGATGCTGTATGCATGAAAGCCCCCTCTCGGCCTATGGCAGTGTCTGAGGGCCACATGCAGACCAGGAGGGCTGATGTCTCACCACTTTCCTTTGTACTGTGATGTACCATCCAGTGGGCATGGTCTTGTTGCTTTAAGAGGGAAATTTTGGAACTGAGCACGTTTATTAAATTAAAATAAAGTCCTTTTGCAGATCTTTGTGCAGTTTATTCATTCAATATCCTAATTAGTGGAAGGTCAGATATAAAACACCATATACTAACAAGTGCAAACGAAAGTAACAAAACACTAGCCATTTGATTAAGAGGCATGCAGATGAAGAACATGGAGAACTACAGCAAAAGTTGTAATGGTTTTGACTTCATCCATTAGCAGCAGCCCTTACAGCTCAAAGGAAAGTTTGAGCACATCTCTGCCAGGTGTATTTTCTGATTCCAAAACTACAAGCAAGTTTTCAAGTGCCAGGATGAAATCTATGGCAATAACATAAGATGTAACAGCTCCACTTCCTGTTACAGAGATTATCAAAGACCCATTTCTGTTTTTAATGGCAGTGTGTTTTAATGGATGTGTATTTTTATTTCTCTGGTGGAAAAAAAAATAGTGTGGCCTAAAATAGCCCTACTGAGCACATTTCACACCTCCATATGAGACACCTGGGGGTTTGTATGCTGAAGAGTTCATTTCCTTGGGGTGAAAGAGAGTTGATTTGGAAATGCAGGAGATTAAGTGAGGCAGGAAGTACTCATTCAACTAAGGTAGCTGTTGTCCTGGTGCCACCTTCTTCTGGCCTCCAAGGGTAGCAGTATGAGAGAAAGTTTTGTTAAATTGTTGGATGCTAGGAAAAAATGTAGCTTATAAAGACAGAGATTGAGGTCTATGTGGAAAAATTCATCACCAAGCAGGGATCCTGGGTCTAGGTTCTCAAGAAATGAGAGTTTTGATGGAGAGCAGGGGATTGTGCTATGCTAGAAAAGTCACTTGTCTGAGTGTTGCTAGGGGCTGGTGATGGAAAAACTGGCCACTGGATGGGCTGGAGGTTGTCAGTGCCTCAGGTGGAGGCCCTCTTGTGGGGAAGGGTAACACAGGATGAGGGATCCAGCTGCTCCTGTTATGTACATGATTTTTGGATCAGGATTGTGTGGCCTGGTCCTCTCTGTACCAAAATCAGTAGGTGCTCATGGCCAGGTCAGGACTCATCAGCGGCCAAAGTAGTAAGAGATGAAGACAAGGTCCTTTTCATATATTTCTTTTGTTTCATATGCTCCTTGGCTATTTCTTCATTTAGTCACCTGGGAATCAGGAACATGCTGTGCGATCCAGGATATTCCTTAGCTGAGCCTTGGCTTGCTCATCTCTGAGAAAGGAGAATGAATGTTTGGTACAGGCTAAGCTTCATATCCGAGGTCCTAGACCACTGGTTGCTAATGAACCCCACCCTTGAACATGTGATTCTTTACTCTTGCATCTCTTCCAGATGCTGCAAACTCCTCCAAATACTAAATTCCCTCTCATATTGCATGTGTCTAATTTAAAAGGCAGTCAATTGAAGAAAGTATGGATGAATGAACCAGCCAGGCTCACCTAGCAGCCCCTAAAGTTGGTGTCCTTACATTAGAAAAATGAGACATTCAGTGGAAGAAAAAATACATTAAACTTTGTGACCAAGAATATTTATGATCCATCTGACCCCAAATCTCAAAACCCATCGAAAATGACATTTAAATCTCATAGCACCCTGAAAGATTCTGCCAACACTAGTAGAAAATATAGTGAAGAGACTGTTACTTTTTTTACCTGAGCTTTTAAAAAAAATATTTTTGTTTTAAATATGGTGTTGATAAATGATTTCCCTTCCTCCTTTCTCTGTTGCCTACAAACTTGAAATTTGATTTGCTATCCACCAAGGAATACTGATTTGCAACTTTACTACCTGGAGTTGGGGAGGGAGGCTTTGAAGCCACCAAACAAACATGTGTTTCCTATCACAGGACCAGAGAGAGTGGGGCTGGAAGCTACTCCAGGAGAGGGTATCATGTGTGATGCTCACAATGACTTATCCCACTGTACTTTGGACAGCAAGTTAGTTCTCCATGCAGAGATATGATGTCTGCTCAGTCAAGCTGCTATGTTACATTCGTAAGTCTCTGGGGAAGCAGAATCGAGCCACTCCAGTGAGAAAGCTGCACAGGGTGGTGCTGAGTGCTTCCGGAAAGAATGCAGCCAACTCTTTCTGATCCTTTGCATGAGGAGCAGATGGCGCTGATGCTCCTAGACCAGGGTTCTCACTTCAAGAACCACTGACCTAGGAGGAGTGTGATTTGCAATAAAGAAAAAAACAGCAGTGACCTAAACTCAGGTAGCTTGCTACATGCTCTGGCTTAGTTTGTTTACTCTCATTATGCTCTCTCTGATCTGAAGTGCGTGGATTATTCATCCATGGAAGAAACCCCATTTTTCCCTAGAGGCTGGAGTTCCCTGTCAGAGAGTTGTTGGGCTTGTGGTATATCAACTATGAGGAGCTCAAGATTTTGCCCTGATGGCTGTTTATGTTGTCCAGAAGAGGCAGGCTCCCAGAGATCTCACAAGGAGGCCCCAAAGAGAAGCTCTATCCAACCTCTATAGTTGCTCTGGAGAACTTTTAGCTAATGGTCACTTGTAAATCTAATAGGATTTCCTACTGGTATGAGTGACCTGGGTAAAATGCTCATTAAACTGTCAGCCAACAGAAAGGTGTCATTCCTGGGAAGATGGTCACAACATCCTGGGGTGGCAGGAGGCCATCCCTAGATCATCCTCCTTTGTTCCCACCTGCCCCAACCCACTCACCCCAGATTCAAAACCTCTTTCCAAAGCTCTTCAGAAGGTTTTATAACTCTCCTTTACCTCCACCAAGAAATTATTCTTTTTCTCTAATCTAAAATATATGTTATTGTAAATCTACTAATTCCTTTTGTTGGAGAAGATCTCTCCCGTGGAAATTGAGAATGGATAGCCACTGTGCAAGGTAAAATAGCCTTTTCTGTGTTTCAGGGCACATGCAGAATCACTTTAGAATCTATTTTTTATTTTTGTTTCAACATTTAAAACACTAAGTAGTATTCAAATACACATAGCAGGAAAATAATATACATATATCTCACAAAACGGTACATAATGAAAAATTAGTTGCTTTTCCATCCCAGATCCCTAAGCTACTTTTCTACATTAACCTGCAACAATTTCATATATTTCTTCCAGGAATTTTACAGCATGTAGTTGTACATTCACCCTTACACACACACACTTTTTTTTTTGTTTTTGTTTTTAACTTAGTGACACACATGTGGTCTCTTCACACCAATGCTATCATCATTTTTGTAAGAATAGATTATAGATTATTCTATTAGTTCTCTATTTATAGTTTTTTTTTTCAGTTTCTACTTCTGGCCAGTGATTTTTGTTTGTTTGGTTTTTAAAATTAATTTTATTGGTACATTTTAGGTATGCAGTGTAATGACATTCATCATTGGAAATTTGTACCTTTACGTAATATATCTTGGTTCTTATTTTTTCCCCATACCCCTGCCCTATTTACAAAGACTTCGTTTTCCTTTTTTCCTTTTCTCATATTAATTCCAATCACTTCTTTTCTTTACCCAAACCCTCCCACTTCCCCTTCCCCTTTGGGCTTTTTCTTCCTATTTCACATTATCTATACATTTTAATCCTTATTTACACTTTCAGTTCTCACACCAGAGAAACTATTTGATGTTTACATGTGTCCTATTTATTTCACTTAAGAGTATGGCTCACTGTGCATGATTTAGCTATAAATGTCTCTAATTTCTCATTCTTTATGGCTGAGTAGTACTTCATTTTATAAACACACACACACACACACACACACACACACACACACACACACACACACACTTTAACCAGTCTCCAGTTGAAGGGCAATTGGGCTGTTTCCAAGTTTTAGCTATTACAAACTGCTGCTATGAACGTGGATGCACATATATAGCTGTGGTAGGATTCTTTTAATTCTTTTGGGAAGATACCCAGCAGGGGGATAGCTGGATCAAATGGGACTACTAATCCTAATTTTTTGAGTTATCTTCTTACTGATTTCCACAGTGGTTGCACCAGTCTACACTCCCACCAGCAGTAGAGCAGGGTTTCTCTTTCCCCACAGCCCTGCCAGCATCTGTTATTGGTTGATTTCATGATTGCAGCCATTCTTTCTGGGGTCAGGTGGAATCTGTGTTGTTTTCATTTGCATCTCTTGAATGACTAGTGATGTTGAACATTTTTCCATATGTTTATTTGCTATTTCTGCGTCTTTGCCTGAGAAATATCTGTTTGTTTCAGATGCCCATTTTTGGATTGGGTCTTTAAATTTGGGAACTCTGATTTTTTAAAAGTTCTTTAAATATTCTAGATAGTAGACCTTTTTTTAAATGCAGTTTATTGGTACTTTTTAAGTATACAGTACAGTATACAGTACAGTAAGTATACAGCATTACATTAATTATTGGGATATTGTACCTTTACATGACAGATCTTGGTTCTCCTTTTTTCCCCATACCCCTGCACTCCCTTCACCCCTTCCACCCTCCCTCGCTGGTGTTGTAAGCAAATCTTTAATTATACTGGCAAATGTAAGATTTCCTGGAAGTAGACTTGCTGGTCCAAAGATTTGTATATTTTTAATTTAGCAGATTATGTTATTGATGTTGCACCAATTTTCACTCTTTTCAACAATGTTCAAGAGTACTAAAATTTTCCAAGCGGCAATCTCTGCAGTGTGTTCTCAAACTTATTAACTTTTGTCCAATAGGCAAAAATAATACAATTTGAGATCCGTAATTCACATCTCTCTCCTTTATAAGTGCATTGAGTACATTTTCATATGTGTATCATTTCTGTTTCTTTGAAATTTATTTCCTTCATAACAGTTTTTCTGTTGGTTGTTGAAATTTATCCAACAAGTTGTAGATCATATATATATATATGTGTGTGTATATATATAGAAAATTTTAAGTATTTTTTTCTCAGTTCATTATTTCTCTTTTGATTCATTAAAAAAATTTTTTTTGTCATGGAATAATTTTATTTTTATATTAGTTGAGTATAATTATGGTTTATCTCAGTAACTTCTAGATTTATGTCAAAGGGCTTCTCCAACCCAAAATTACAGTATTGTTATTTTTAAATTTTCATCTTTGTTTTCTTCTGGGACTTCTATAGTTTATAAGTATGTGGTTCCTTTTTAATATTTATTTTGGTGTAGAGAAAGAGGTACTACTGATAACAGCTCTATTTGTTTCCTAATATCTCTGTACCTGTCCCAACACTTCTTAGAGAATAATCTACTTTTCTCTTTATTTGTATGTAGTATAGTCATTGTAATTAACTATTTTCATTTTAATTTGAGCATATTATTTATAAAATCTAAAATTGATTGGCTTATTTGTTTTGCATAACTATAATATATTTTAATATTTGGCATCTTCTATTACTCTTCTTTTTGAGAATTTTCTAGATATTTTTGCATGTTTCATTTTTCATAGAAATTTGAAAATCAGTTTGGAATTTAAAAATTATGTTGGTATTTCTATTGAAGTTGTATATAGGTGAATTTATAGAAGAATTTAGTTTTTATAATTATTAAATCTATCCAATAATAGGATAGCTTTTCTATTATTAGATTTGTTACTATTGTTTGTCATCCAGTACTGAAGCTTGAACCCAATACCTTGCACATTCTAGGCAAGGATTCAGCCACTGAGCTACATCTCGAGCCATCATTATTATAATTATTAGTAGTAGTGACATTTAAATTTTGAGACAGAATCTCACTAAGTTGCCCAGGTTAGATTCCAACTTGGGATCCTCCTGCCTCAGATTCCCAAGTAGCTGAGATTACAGGTGTGTGCCACCATATCTAGCCATTATTGGGTTTTCTTTTGGGTCTTTTAGTATATTGTAAATTTTTGAAAATAGATAACTCAAATATGTCTTAAATTCATTCCTCTTAAATTTGTACCTTTGTTATAATTATCTTCTCATTTTGCTTTCTAATTTGTGTATGTTTTATGGTTTATTTTTAGTAAGTATCAATTATTTGAATTTTTACCATTTTATCATTTTAAAATTTATTATCTTTTTATGCAAGCAAATAATAATTTAGGGGCTTTTGTTTGTTTCTGGGTACCTGGAATGAAACTCAGGACTTTGGGCTTGCCAGGCAGAGGTGGTGTCACTGAGCTACATCCCCAGCCCACAAGCAAATAATAATTTTAGGTACTCATACTTGCACGTCTACTTCCTGTTCTGTTCTGTTGCATTGTTAATACATCTAGAACACAGTCAAATGATAGTGAGGGTAGGAGACATCTAGTCTTCCTGCTGATTGGATTAAGAATACTTCTAGTGTTTCCCTTATTCAGTATGATTCAGGCTTTGGTTAATGATCATGTTGCTTTATTGAATTAATACATTATGGTAGAATCTATCAATATTTTTTCAAAAGTTGTATAAATTTAAAAATAGATGTCAAGCAATTGAAGACTTTTAGCATAGAAATATACACTGTTGTCTTGACTTAGATTTCCAGAAAATATGCCTATTGTTTGGTCTACTTGATCCAAAATAGGCTGAAAAAAGAAGATTAAAATTACCCATCACAATTGCCTATTTGTCTATTTCTCTTCTTAGTTATTGCTGTTTTTCTTTTGCACATTTGAAGCAGTGCCATTTGAAGACTTACTAAATTGTATGCTTATTATTACTATGTGTAATGATAAAGCTTCTTTATGTAGCTTATGTCTCTAATTTTATTTTGTCTGATATTGCTATTATGATCTTTACTATTTTTTGTTTGCACTGAATTTTATGCCTTTGCTTCTCCTTTTACTTGAATCTGAAATAATTTTATTATAGGTGTGTTTTATAAGGTATTATATGGTAGAATTAAAAATTTTATTCAGTTTGAGTCTATTTTGTTTAAACATTTTTTTTCTTATTTACATTGCCAATGAACAGTTTTTGACTGTAGTTCTGTCACTTTATTTTATAATTTATTATCTCCTTCTTTTTTTTATCCTTTGCTGCATACCTTGGGTTTTTTCACTTTATATGCTGTGCTGAGTCAATGTGCTTACCTTCTAGTAATTTTTAATTGACTTTCTGGGTTTTGTTATTTAGAAGATACATCTAGTAACTTTTAATAATGTATTGAAAGCTCTTTTTGATTTGTCAACCTCAAACAATTTATCTTGAAACTATTGTGGAAAAATGAGGCTAATTATCAAGACTTCTTGGTCTCCCCTTCCTACCCTTGAAGGTTATTCCTCCCACCCCTCTTATACTGTCAGTACCATTAGTTCAGTTCTTCATGGTGCTTATCACAATGTGTAATTATGCTATTTATGTATTGGTTCACTAGTTTGTTCTTCACTACCTTCCTCACACTATACTGTACTTTCGTTTGATCAGGAAGAGGTGACACAGTTAGAGAATAAGAACAAGAATTGCAAGGAATCTTGCAAATTGTTTCAGCCAAAACTTCTTACTTTACAAGTACAGAAACAGACCCCAGGCCTGGACATACCAGCCCTGCATGATGGAGCTAGTGAGTGATGGGAACTAGGATAGGGTTTGGATCAGTGAATTGATTTGTTCCAAAAATCCATCCCCCATCTCAAACACAGCACCTTCTAACACCAATGGAGAGTTCACACTTAAACGGGACCAGTATATATAATATTTTTAAGGAATTTGTTATCACTCAGTTCCTTTTAAATAGCACAATACTTGGAAATGATTTTTAAAATATAAAATTTATTACCTTCCCCCCTTGTTTTGAGACCATCTTGTTAAATCACCCAGGCTGGCCTTCAAATTGCAATACCAAATTTAGCTTCCTGGGTAACTGGGATTTACCATGACACCTATCTAAAATGTACAATTTTTAAAAACTGTTATTTTATATGTAATTAAACTTTACAGATTTATTCTAAATTTCTTAACTTTGGGAAAGCCTAAGAGGAGAAAATATACCCCACTGAAAATTGGGGACCAAGATTCTAATAAGTAGCATACTCATAGTCATTTAGGATAGCAAGAATTGATCCCAGAAAAGAATCTCTGTTTCCTGGCAACCAGCTCAGTACTCCCTGAAGGGTACTTTGAAGGAAAGTTCAATCAATGGAAGGGTCAAATGTTTTCTTTTTCAAACGTCCATTTTGCATGTAATGGCTGCTCTGTGCAGACTTTGCCATAGTTCTTCTAATTGTTCGTAAGATTGAGAGTCCTTCTCCGCAAATACATGTGCTGTGGGTGAGAAATTACTTCCACTGAGTTTATTGGCATTTCTTAGAGCATATGAGTTCAAAGAAAATTATTACAGGTAAGATCTCTGTCTGTTAAAACACCACTGTATAGATTACACAGTGATATATACAGTCAGGAGACATCCAAGAAAAGCTCAGTACAGACCTGGCCGATTCCAAAACACTGGTCTCTGCAGTGGGTCGGTAAATCTTTCTTGTGCTTTGGGTCTGACTATTATTTCAATCTGACCAAATTCCCTGTAGTGGAAATATATACAGAGAGAGTACTGGAGTCAGAGAGAATCTCGGTTTGAGCCTGGACTTTTCCATGGCCTTGAGTAAAGTAATTAACACGGCCAAGCCTTGACTCCTTTGAGGTGGACCAAATGTAATAATATTATTTTAGAATGTGGATGCAATACTTAGAATTATATGCTTGAATCAGCTGCTTAGTAGTTCTTTGCCTGACCACAACACATTATGAGTTGTCAAAGACTAGCATGGAGGTTTGGACCAAACTGAAAACAGAATACTAACCAATGCTAAGTCATCAGCTAGGAACTTAGGCTGCTTTCTCTATCATCTCTTGAAAGCCTACATTAAGCATGTGTAATAATTCCTTGGGTCTTAGAAACATGGATTTCCAATTAAAAGAAGAAAAATGGCATCATCATTAAGTAAGTCAGGTAATAAACCTCGAGCTACTTGCGGTGCTGGCCAGCTCTGTGTACAAGCAGCTCCCACAAGGGGTTCTGTGTGTCTCGGGGGTGCTCTGGTGCCCCATTGCAAACATTAATTCTCTTATTCTTTTGTGTACTGAAAATGGTGAGTTGATGGGGACAAGGCAGTCTCTTGCAAGTTAGGCCAATGAGGAATTAAAGGTTTCTTCTCACTCCCTCTCCAACACATGCTCTACTGACTACTCATAGCGCCCTAGGCTGGTGAGCGCTGCGAGTTGGACAATCATCTGTAAATCACAACCCACCTGTCTGGTGACAGAGCTACAAATAACTAGGAAAGATTGTGGGTCTCACCTCAGCCAAGTCAACCCTGGCTCAGTCTCCTCAGGTATAAAAAAGAAGGCCTGGGCCAGGTGATTTCCAAGATCCACTTTATTCCTTTGATTCATAATTATATGAAATTTTACCCTAAGCTCCTAAAGAAATAAAAAAATAAAGTGATATAATAAGCAGCATTTAAAGTGATTTTACACCCTAATTTTCTCTCTTAAAGGATTTAGGTCGGGCCAGTCATGATGGCTTCACCTGAGCAGCCAATTTGAGCTCAGTGCTTAGGAGTCACTGCAGTGGCTCAAGATCCTCCAGCCTCCGTTACACAGTTTTCTGTGTAGAGGTTTCTCCTTTCCTGTTGCCTGCTGGTTCCTCCATATTGTTTATTGCCTGTGTTAATTCACTTTGTTTGACCTTGGCGTCATCCATCAAATTCCCATGCGCCCATTAGTGTATCATTGTTTCAGTAGGGGCTCGGCAGCTTCCAGGGATCTCTGGCCAAAACTCCAGTAACTAGGGCTGCATTTCTTCCTCCTTCCTCAAATGGCCCTAGCCATAAATGGGTGATGTTAGCGTTTAAAGGTCTCTCCCATTTGCCTCCATCGCATCTACTTTCCCCTGCAAAAAAGCAACTTCAAAAATGGAATAAGTGGTAATATAATAAGTACTATTGTGCCAAGTAAGAAAACTGAGATTTTGCTTATCAGAGAAGTGAGGTTTCCAGTCCTAATGAATTGCAGTTTTCCTTTTGAAAACTTACTGCATCCATTAAGCCCCATGTGAACTAGGCTTATAGCCTGTGGTTTTTGTATTGTTACAATCACATTGAAACAAAGACTGCAAAACCCTCTGAAGAGGGAAACACAAAGAGTTAATTCTAAACATTTCAATGTTGTTTTTTCCCCATCAGCCTTTTTGTAATGAAAAGCATAAGCTAAATGAATCTCAAGAATAGGGTAACAGAAGACTATTTTTAAAAGAGTCAATTTAAAGCAACCCTTAGACACTCTCAGGTTTGCCCAACATCCTCTCAATCTTGTCCATCTTCTACAGTAGATGCTCAACAGATCTGGAGGGAAATAGACAAACGACATCAACAAAACTCAAACCCCAAACCAAGCAAATGAGTAAGTGCAGGCAGGAAGTTCAAAATGCAGTAACCACCATGACAAATGGTAGTGAAGGGCAGAGGGTGGAAGTGACTGGGAGCACTGTTGGACATTGAAGTCTGGAGAATTGACATTGGGGAGGGAATCTTATGATGACAAGGATCTGATCTTACAGACAGTTGAACAAAGGGATCTGAGGTGAAAATGTTGATATGCTTTAAAGAGACAAAAAGCATTTAATCCAGAAGCATTCCTTTTTTTTTTTTTAGTTTATTGGTACATTTTAGGTATACAGTACAGCTACATTCATCATGGGATCTTGTACCTTTACATGACAGGTCTTGGTTCTCATTTTTTCCCCTTATCCCTGCCCCCCCTTCGCCCCCTCCTCCCCCCCC
>NW_022900916.1:28707504-28716768 GCF_012274545.1 Fukomys damarensis
TCCCACTTTCCACACCTTTAGCCCTTTTCTTCCTATTTCAGATTGTTAATTATCTCATTACAGAAACATTTCTTTAAGAGGTGAGGAGCATGGCTTCTCTGGCCATCTTAATGTAAATACCTGTTCCTACTAAGGTTTTATTTTCTATATTTTTCCCATAAAATTCATCATTCATCCCTCCTTTAGCATGTAAGTACAAGGAATTCTGTCATGTTGTTTAGTGCTATATCCCTAGGTCATAGAGTAATGACTGGTAATTAGTAGGTTCTTTCTATGTAATTATTGAGTAAATAAAGGAATAAGTGGTCATATTTGCAGGACTAAATTCCTAATATCATAAAAGAGAATTATTATACTTCAGGCTAAATACAATCAATAGAATGCAAGTGTTTATTTCTGTTCTTTCCAGAAATACCTCTGCAAGAATATAAAAGATATAAACTCACAAACACTAACAGAACTAGAGAAGTGACAGCAGCAGACAAGAGATTTCAACAAAATTGTAAACTGGGCACGGTGATATATACTGCAGTCTCAGCACTCTGGGAAGCTGAGGTAGGCAGATCACAAATTCGAGCCCAACCCAGGCAACTTAGTGACTTAGTGAGAATTGCCTTAAAACAATATTTTTTAAAGGGGCAGATTAGAGGTGGAGTTTAGTGGTTCATTGTGAAGGCCCTGAGTTCAACCCCCAGTACAAAAAAAAAAAAATTACAATGAATGATAGTTTTAATATATCTTGCTAGGCTGAAAAAAGCCAAAACATTGGTCCAAAAGAGAAAAGCTAGTTGGAAACAAATTGTTTAATAAATAGAAAAATTCAGGATTTGTAGGTATCTTGTACCTTGCATGTACTGTTCTCAGGAAGCTACTACAAGATGGACTCCACCAAAATAGGAGAAATCAAGGAAGAACAAAGGCATAGGATTGAGGACACAGAGAGGTAAAGGAAATTTCCTGGGTGAGAGCAAAGGGAAGTCCCAGCCTGACAAATAGTTAACAGACCTAGATAGCAGCCAGACCAGATGGTAGCATGAGGACAAAGGACACGAAGGTTGATGTCTTAAAGAAGAGAAGCAGCAGCAACAGCAGTTGAAAGACAGCCTGGTGCATGTGAATACACAGAGAGGAGATTTAATAGTGTTGTCAGAAGATTTAGAGTCCTATTAGTTACACAAGCGAGAAAACAAAGCAATTATCATCCCCAGGGAAAACAAAAAGCTATACAGAGAAGGAAATGGAATTATAGTTTCCTACTATGGCTTAGTAACTAAGCTATAGTAACTGAGTAATATTTACTTAATCATCTTAATAAGTTTGAGGGGGAGGATTGGGGGGCCCAAGTATTTAATGTGTGTAGGAAGGGGTTAATATAAGAAAATAAAAGCAACATTTTTCTATAGTTGGGAGTCAATATATATTATCTAACAGGAAACAATTTTAAATAGCAGTAGAAACACAATGTTTACAAGTACAGAAATAAAGACGAAAAGGAATGGCTGAACGTTGCAAGTGGCGCCCATTGGAAAACAGGATTAAGACTAGAGAAAAGTGGGACAGGGACTAAAGTTTTTCATTACAAGCTCTATGAGCCTTGACTTCTTAAGCTATGTGCATACGTTCATTATATTTTGGCATAAATAAATAAAATCAGCCAAAGGAATTCATACTTGTGTTAGTAACCACCAAAGGAAGATCTTGAAGATGTGTTTATCTTTTTAATCTCTAGACATAGAAGATGGTTAATAAATGGTGGATGAATGAATGAGAGCTGTTATGCACTTATTTAGAGCCCAGGACATATCACTGACAGCCAGTAGCATGATCTGAAGTCCTGCCACAAAAACCATTTAAGGATGTGCAGAAAAGACACCCAATTGTGTGCCCCACTACAATGGAGCCCGGTTTCTGCTCAGTTTAACCTATTACACAGTGTAAGGCTGGCAAAAATTGCTCATTTCCATAGAGCTGACTCCACAGATTTGAAAAGTCCTGAATGGGAAATAAATATGCTGCTCTTAATAAATGTCTAGTTAAGGTATAGTTAATATAGTTAAATGTGAAAGTGTATAAATGATATATTTTAATAGCATTCAGAGCACATTTCAGGATTGAGATAAATGCAAACTTTAAAAAAATCCTAACATCCTCTAAACACATCGCCTTATTGTGGCAAATGATAAATTACTAAAGAAAAATGTTACTCTGCAATGTTTTGAAGATTAAGTAGAGTATGACTGAAATTAACATTGTGTGTAAGTGAAGCTGTGACTATATCATGTCAGAGTGGTAATAAAATTGCAAAGGGGAGAGAATTAGAGTTTTTTATACCACAGAAATGGAAGTAGTTTTCATTTTAATTGTTTTTCTTTAAATGGATTGTTTCTGTAATATACTATATTCTTTCCAGTTCACAGATGTTCAGGAGGGATAAAAGAGTTATAAAATATTCTAATGTGCACTTTTAAAATAGCTTTTTTGGAACAGAAAAAGAACACCCTAAAGAATTCAGAATTTTTAGAGTACAATAAAGCACTCATACTGCAAATTTAGTGATTCACATTTTGTGATATGGAAAAACATACCATTTACTCTATGGCTGGCCTTTTAATCAAATAAATCGGTTTCATTTATGATATTCTTTCTTTTTTAAATCCAGATATCTTTACAGTTCCCATTCCTTCTTCCTTGTCTCATCTCCTGCTAGTAGTCTTTCCTTCTAGCATTAGAAGAGTCTACTTTTCCTCTATCACCTACGTGTGGCTCTGGGCTTTGCCTGAACTAATCTGGTTGGGTGGATTCATTGTGCTGAGATCTGAGGCCCTCAGCTATCCCTTTGTCATTGGTCAGTGTTCCTGGCTCACCCACTCTGCCCCAGCCCTATCCAGGGACTACTCTGTAGTCAGCTGTAGCACAGAACAAGAGGCCTGCATTCCGCAGACATCTCATACTTGGTTCCACACACTCCTACTCCCCATCATTTTCTTCAGAAAGCCATTATTTTCCCATGATTCTTCCCAAAGCTACTGTAGCCTTTGTTTTGTGTGAACAAACACTCTTTTTTATCCCCACAGTCTTCTGGTGTATTTTTGTATTTTTTTCCCTTTCATAATTGCTTTTTCTTTTTGGACACGTGTGTCAGAGCCTAATCCTGAGGCTTGAGAGACAGGAACCACTGCCCTGTGTGGGTTAGAATTCTGCTGGAGATTAGCATTGGAATTAAATGCCACTTTATTCACTTTTTCCTCACTATAATAAATATTTATTAAGCACTGACTGAGCAGGAAGCACATCACTAGGTTTATGGTGTTGAACCACGGAAACATAGGTTCTGCCCCTATGAAACTTAAAATCTGGTGGGAGAAACACATATTTTAAAAATCTCCCAGAATGAGTTCATCTATGAATTCATTCATTTCAAAATATCATAACATGCAGAGAGAAAGTTTAGGGAGAGATATGTGCATACAACTGACTTTTTGCTTGGAGGATTAGGATGAGTTTCTTTGAGGGTCATAAAAAGAAAGAGCTAAAGATACACAGGTGTCAGCCAGGAGAGGAGTGGAAAGCTCTCCACTGACGGTGCCTCAGGAGGGGAGGACTGGAGGCAGAGGAGAACAGGCCGCTGAGGCAGGAACGCAGATGAGGGGTGGCTGTAGGATGAAGATAGGTCCAGAGGGGTTAAATGGACTGATTTTCAGAATGGATAGGAGAAAGTGTGGCTACGGGGAGGGCTACCCCAATTCTCTCCCGTATCTGAGGTAAACTGGTCCTCCAAGAGTCACGGGATTCATCCTGAGGCATCCCATGGCTTCCTGTGGTCCTGCATTCCATGGCAATGAGGTGTCCTCGCCTAATAGGAACATGGCTCTCTAGATTTTTATATTAGGCTTGTCTTTCATTCTTCAGTATCCAGTTCACAACCATTTCAACTTCACCTCTGCTTTCCTCAAGAGCCAATACCCCCACCTTTGGGTAGAAAAGGAGACAATGAGGCAGCAAAGGCACACAGTAGCTCACTCTTTTTTGCGGGGAGAGGGCAGGTACCAGGGATCAAACTCTGGCCCTCATGCTTGTAAGGCAGGCAGCAGAACCACTGAGCCAAATCCCTGGCCCACACAATAGCTCACTCTTGCTTAGCATGAGAATGAGATCATCAACCCACCAAATAAAGATTCTTTTGAAGTTAGGGAAGGTGTGTGTGTGTGTGTGTGTGTGTGTGTTTTAATAGAGCCATATAGTTGTTAACAACATTAAACAACCATTAAGAAAGGGACCAATGATAGAATGAGACACTAAAGGAAAACACAAAATACAAGAGTTTCCATTTTCTGCACCAGAAAGTTGCATTTTGTTTGGTTTTGAAATTCCATCAGTCGAGCCAGAAGGTTAGGATGACCCTGCCCTCCCATGGTCCCCTCTGTAACCCAATAAAAACGTATGCTCTGTGGGAAAGAACATCATTTGGTGATATTTTATATCAGCTATTTAAAGAATTAAGTTATTCAACTCATTATTCCATGTATTATTTTCAGGCTCAGATACTTTGTAATCTTTTCCTTATAATTCAGAACTTGGTTTCATAGTGCAAAAAATGCTTTCTGAGAGTGAGAGTAAATTACTTCCTCCCCCCTTTCCTTCCTTTGTTTTCTTCCTTCCCCACTTCTTTCTTTCCTTTCTTCCTTCATTCCCTCTTTCCTTTCTGTTCCCTCTTTCCCTTCTCTCAATAAATACATATTGTTTATGACATTTAAAATATGAACTTTAGTTCAAAAGTAAAATTGTGTGAAATATCACATAACTCCACTTCTGAGAACACATAAATACATCAACCTCTAGACCACAAAGCACCTTTTTGCCTGCACTCTCTTCTCTCTGTGTTTCTAAAGTTCTCATAAATGTCCTTATGCCTCTCAAAACATTGTGTGAAATATACAGCTTTGATGATAATTCTAGCGTTGCCTTAAAATGGTTCCCCACTTACCAATGGCCTAATTTTCCCTAGTCAAGTAGGATGCAATCTTAGCCACATAGATCTTGGGGGCCACTAATCTTACCCAGTATATTTATTTTGATTCTCCTACGTCTTCTTCATATGTATGCCTTCTTTGGAGAGGCATAGGAAAGATTAAAGGTTTGATGCTAAATATGATGCTGACCTATTCCTTGAGCTCTTTCTAGCTTTTTATTTTTTTTCAGCTTTAATTGAGTTTATTGGTACATTTTAAGGATACAGTACAGTTACATTCATTGTTGAGATCTTGTACCTCTACATGACAGGTCTTGGTTCTCATTTTTTCCCCTTACCCCTGCCCTCCCTTCACCCCCTTTAGCTTTTTATTTTAAGATAGGGTTTGGCTCAGTTGTTCAGGTTGGCCTCAAACTTGTAATCCTCCTGCCTCCACAGCCAGGAGGACGCTACCTCGGATGCTGAAAAGCGGAGTGGGGAGCTTGCCGAAGCAGGAAGAGCTGGGCCCCTGGCAGCATGCTAGTGTAGGGACGTGTGACCTTATCGAGTGGCCTTCACAGACTGGGCAGAACCAATGGGTTTCTCATCAGCTCCCACCCTAGTACCAATTTCCCTGCCATTCCTGCTCATTGTTATTCCAAGTTCTATTTTCTCATCTCCATTTGCTCCATTCCCTTCCCACGTCTGTGTGATGCGCACACAATATGACATGTGGCCACACCCTGTGCTAGGGTTAAGCACACCATTATCTTTCCTTTGCCAAAAAGCACATTTATTATTGTTATTTGTGGGGCTACTAGGCAGTCAAAATGGCCCTCATAATGATTTAAAATGTTCATTTGCAATAACATACAACCTTCTGGAAATATCACAGTGTCTACCTACCGACTGCAGTAAAAAACTATATTCTGGGGAAATTTAAATGAGGCCAGTATTTCCAAACTACTCTTCTGACATTTATACCAGGTGGGCTTACAACATCAAATATTTCACTCTTTTGTATGTATTTCTATTGTTTTGTGAGTACAACTCTCTTGAATACAAGTTCTATGCTTTCTAAGTGGGATAGAGATATCACGTTGTTTACATCCTCTGAAGCTTTGCCTATGGAGACCAGGAGCTTAAGCAACATCAAATTTGATTAGGTTAAGATATCCTGGATGTAGAAAAGCAAGTAAGTGCCTTACTGAAAATCTTTACCTCCTTTCTGCTAATGTGTGAAAATGCAAACCTCCTATACAAATTCCATGGCTGTTAGACTCTTCCATTTACCAAACTTTTGTTACATGATGAATTCCTCCCATTCAGATTTTTATGTATGCTTTTATTCTGCAGGAAACATTCCAACTATTTTTAATCATAAGGTCTGGATTTAAACTGCTTTTCAAGGAGAAACCCCCTCCTTGTATTTTCACATTTGTAATCAGAGGATATAAAGCAAGGTTCTAAATCTTTTGGAGCCAAGAAAATTGAGTTCTAGGGAGCAAACAAAGTGAACAGTGATACCCAACTTACAACAGTCCTTGGCAGAGCTGCAAAGCTGAGAGGCCTGGGTTTGCATTACAGGCAGGGTCTGGCTTGAGCATGCCGGTCCCTCTATTGCTGGGGCTCCATGTAGAGGGCAAAGGAGCACTGGCTCAGAAGCGCAACCCACTGTGAGTGCAGATCTCACTAGGCAATGGCTCACTGTTGCCCACCATTGTCCCCAGACCTGGTAGATTTGTCCAGAAGACCTGGATGGGTTATTATCCAAGTATTCCTGGACTAGAGGCATCTTAGAAAACCATAGACATTAATCCTTTCATTTACTATGAGAGAAAAGGCAAACAAGAAGCCCAGGTTCATAGAAAAAAAGATGAGAATTGAGACTGATTTTGTGCTATTGGCCTTTAGTCTAAGACTCTTTCTGTGCCGGTTCTAATAACTCTTCAGCCTTCTACCTCCAAAATGAGATGTGGTTAATCTGCAGTTAACCTGTTCACTGTTAAAGGATGATCACTGTCAACTCTGGGCACTGGACTTCTCTAGCCAGGGCCTGGTTGTCTCATCAGGTGACATAACACCCCCCCAGGATCCCAAGCCCAACTCTCTTTCCTCACCACCTCGCTGTAGCAGGGCTGTAGCCCTCTCTAGTTCTCTCCTGGTAGAAGCCTTTAGCTCCTCATCCACAGCCACTTGGGGCATCAGGCTGGTTTGATTTCCTCTGGAAATGAGCAAAAGCTCATTGAATATTTTCTATCCACTCTACATGGCTCCAAATCATAGCCCATGGCCACAAGAACTGCCAGCTCCCTCAACAAAATTGGGAAATTTGCGGACCCCATGAGAGGCCTTATTTATTACCTCTCCCAGAGAAAGCAGACTGGGGCAATAATCGTCAAAGTAATATTTACCCCTTAATAACTGCCTATTTTTATACTGGTGTTAGAGGTTAATAGCAGTGTTATTTACTCCTCTGCCAAAAAGAACTGAAGGATGTGAAATGTAGCAGTCAATAATGCTGAACAGTCAGATAAATAACATTCATATTATTTCCTGACAAATCCTTCTGCAAACCAGGGATATAAATAACCCTAAGAAAGCAGTTCCTGCATTACAAGTTTACTGATGTGTAAAATGTAATTTTAAAGAGTGCTTTGAGCCCTAGAAGCATTCGATTCCATAGCTATATACACTGGCAGACAGCCCCCATGGCTGTACACACACACACACACACACACACACACACACACACACGTGTGAGCCATCTGGGGCACACATCCACTCTCAGATGTACGGGTTATCATGTATACATGTGAACAGAGAGGCGGCGAGTGGGCACAATCGTTACCTCCCACTTCCTCCCCACTCCTGGGATGTGCACTTTTCTGCTTCTCTTCCCAGCACACCGATTACTCCTCCTTACTCTCCTCCTCTCAATGCTCTTGAGTTAGAGCACACGAAGGCTCCATCCCAGAGTCAGGCTTTGTGCTCTGATACTTTCCTCTGTGATCCCACCCATTCCTAGGGCTGACGATTTATAAACACCTATCTCTCTGGTCCTCCATCTCTCCAGAACCCTAACTCCTAGATTCACAGGACCCATGACGTTTTTCCCTCCTGAACATATAATAGCCATCGCAGTCATGGTCTGATGTCTTCCCCAAATCAGCACCACCTTCAATTATTCAGTGAAAGCACCTAGCTTTTTCATAATCTTTCTTTTGTATTCACTTGTCCCTACCCTAATCTAAGCTACAAGCATGTCCTGTAAACTTCTGAAAAACATGGAATATATGGAATCCACTCATCCACCTTCTTCCTCCACCAGTCTCCCCAGTCCAAGTCTACTGTTTTCCTATGTTTCCAGCCTCCATTCTAGACCTATTATCCATTCTCCTCCCAGCAGAATGAGCTTTTAAAATGTGAATCCAAATGTTCCTCCTTGGCTTGCAAAGCTCTGTGTGAACTGGCCTTACTCCTCTATGATCTCCTCTCTTACTCCTCCCCTTCTTCCCTGTCCTCCAGCTACAATGCCTCTTTCTTTGTTCCTCAAGCAGAACAAGCTTGTTCCTTCTGCCTAGAATGCTCTGGACACAGGGTTCCCAAGGTGGCTCTGTCTTGTAAGAAAGCCTTTCCTGGCTGTCCGTACACCCCATCCAAACACATGTCTACTCCTTCTCATCACTATTGCTATTTTCCTCAAAGTATCTGTGGTTTCTTAAAATTATGTTGTTCATAGATGTGCTCATGTGTATGCTATTTATCACCATTAGACCATAACCTCCACAAGAGCAGGTCTTTGCCTCTCAGGGCTTAGGAAGCAACCAGGCAGACAGTAGGCATCTGCTTTTGTTTCCTAGGGCCGTCATAACACAGTATCACAGGGTGGCTTGAACAACAGAAATTTACTTTGGAAAGTTTCCGGGAGCTGCAAGTCTGAGATCTAGGTTCCAGCAGGTTTGGTATCTTCTGAGGTCTTCTTTACTTGGAGATGCTGTGTTCTCCCAGTGCTTCACACGTCTCACATGGTCTTCCCTCTGTGTGTGTGTCTGTGCCCAAATCTCTTTTTATAAAGACAACAGGAATAGTGGATTAGGGCATACCCTAAAGATCTAATTTTTTTTTCCTTTTATTGAGTTTATTGGTACAATCTAGGTATGCAATACAATTACATTCATCATTGGGATTCTGTACCTTTACATAATAGGTCTTGATTCTCATTTTTCCCCTTGTCCCTGCCCTCCCTTCACCCCCTCCTCCCCTCCCCATTTGCAAACACTTTATTTCCATTTTTTCAGTTTCTCATATTTTTT
>NW_022900916.1:28717659-28718949 GCF_012274545.1 Fukomys damarensis
AACAGCAAAGTTCTGTTGCTGTTGTGGTACCTGGCACCATTTTTTTTATTAGCATCTTAATCATCATCTGGAAAGAGAACATTCTAGAGTAATATCATTAAATGTAGCTCTGATAAAGCACGGTCCCTACTATGTATTATAAAGCAGGTACTAGATATTTTACATTCACAGAGGTATGATACAGTACCGTCCTACATCAATAATACTAGATTCAGTTTTGGTTTGAAATTTACTTTGTTTGCAAATAAGATTGCTACCCCTATTTTTTTCTGGGCTCCTGTCACATGGAGAATTGTTTTCTATCTTTTCACTTTCAGTCTATGGGCTTTTTGCACTAGGTGTGTTTCTTGTATTCAACTTATTGTTACATTTTGCTTCTTATTCCATTTTGCCAGTCTATTTCTCTTGATTGGTGAGTTGAGGCCATTGACATTGCTGGCTATAACTGATATGTACTGACTTATTATTGACATGTTATTGGCCTTTTGTTGACTCTTTTTACTTTTTCATCTTCTTTTAGTTTCTTGCCTTGCCTACTTGATTTGCTCTGTTGGGCCTCATGGTGTTGTTGCCTTCATTGTCTTTTTCTAGGATCTTGTTTAGAAGTGCTTGTAGTGCTGGTTTATTATTCATGTAGTTTCTCAGGTGTTCTTTGTCGTGGAAATGTCTTATTTCCCCATCCATTTTGAAAGAGAGTTTTGCTGGATACATCAGTCTAGGTTGGAGGTTGTTCTCTTTTAGTACTTGAAATATCTCATTCCAGGCTCTCCTTGCCCCAAGGGTTTGTAATGAAAAGTCTGCTGTGATTCTGATGGGCTTTCCTTTGTATGTGATTTGTTTCTTTTCTCTTACTGCTTGTAGTATTTTGTTCTTCTGTTGGGTTTCTGACATCTTGATTATTGTATGTCTAGGTGTAGATTTTTTGGGATTGTAGCTAGTTGGGGTCCTATATCCCTCAGTTATCTGAATGTCAAATTCTTCCCCTCTGTTTGGAAAGTTTTCTGTCATTAATTCTGTGAACAGCTTTTTAAAGTCATTTGTATTTTCTCCTGCTACTTCATGTATTCCTATCAGTCTTATGTTATTCTTCTTTGCATCATCTAGGAGTTGTTGAATCGATTTCTCATGATCTCTTACTGTTTTTAAGAGACCTCTCTTTTCATGGTCACTGACTGCAATCTTATCTTCTATATCTGAGAGTCTATCTTCGCATTCTTTTATTCTGTTGCGTACACTTTCAACAGAGTGTTTAATCTCCTGGATATCTGTTTGAATCTGTTTTATGGATTC
>NW_022900916.1:28719505-28766117 GCF_012274545.1 Fukomys damarensis
GCAATGCTTTACCCCAACTGATACAATCAGCAACACATTAAGATCAAGCACAACTTGGACACCGACCACCTGTGGTAGTCACTAGTCTATCGCCCTTAAATCATTTGAATTAAATTGAAATCAAGAAGCAGTCCAGAACATGTCTGCAGTGAACAAAATTTCAGTATAGTGTTTTTACCATTTAATGGCTCAGACAGAGTGAGGATGGAAGACCCCTGATCTCAGTTAGCTGATTGCTGAACCCCATGACGCTGACTGACCTCAGGCTGCAAGGCCCAGATTGAGTTTCCCAACCTTCTGAATGGTTGAACTCCACAACATTCTATTACAGGTTTCCCATGCCCTTTCTTTAAAGTTGTTCAAAGTTGGGAATTCAGAAAAATACCCTTGATGACCACCTCTGCCTCTCCAGAGTGGGTCCAAAGACTGGCACAGTCAGGAGGTCTGAGAGTGTGTGTGGGGGGCATGGGGGTTCAGGGGCACCCGCGCGGCTACCTTCCCAGTGCTTGAGCAATGGCATCTGGGTCGGGAGCAGGCGTGGTTCTCCTTCCCGCAGTGGATCGGGGCCCAGGCTTCCTCCCAGCGCTTGAGCTATGACTGCTGGGTCGGGAGCAGGCGTGGTTCTCCTAAAGATCTAATTTTAACTTAATTACCTCTTCAAAGACCTTATCTCCAAATATCATCACAGTCTGAGATACTGAAGCTTAGGACTTAAGCATATAAACCTGGGGCCAGAGCAGGAGGATGCAGTACCACCCGTATCAACATCTAATAAACATTAATCATGGTGATTAAAGCTAACCTGATGGTAGTCTCATTATGTGCTGGACATTGTTTGAAATACTTTCCATGTATTATTTTAATCTTCATAGACACCCTATAAAAATATCACTATGATCAGTTCCATTTTTCAGACAGGCAAACTGAGACACAAAGAAACTAAATGACCTGCTTGAGGTCACAAATTATAAGTGGTGGGGCCTGTTGATTCTGGGATCTGTGTCCTTTATTACCCCTTTCCCTGCTCCTTTTATGTAGAAATGTCTGTTGAGTGACTGGATGGAGGGGAAGTGTAGCCAGTGTCCCACATGCTGCATGTGCACAGACAGCAAGGCAGGCATGTGCCTCAGGCAGTCCACACTGGCCCAGGGCACCTGCTTTAAACCTCATGTTACCATTTTTAAAGATGAGATGATTTGAAGGGTTGGGGATGTAGTTCAGAGGTAGAGCAGTTGCCTAGCATGTGCAAGGCCCTGGGATGGATTGCTAGTACCTAAACAAAACCTGTAAGAATGAGTTGGAGCCAATAGAGTGGCTGAATTGAGTGCCAGCTTTGGCTTTGGCTCTAAGGTTCCCTAGTTATTTTACTGAGAGAGAAAGCACACCAAATCCTGAGAACAGAAAAATGGTCAAGAGCTAAGTTTTAAATACAGGTCTTATATGGACTCTAACGATGATGATCATTACCTAACAAAGTGGACCGTGCCCTGGACAATGCCAGCAAAAATAGGAAAAAGAGAAACGGGAGTATCCTGCAAGGATCCACATTCTTCCCCCTCCCCCTCATTCTCAGTTTACCCATCCATTCTGGGTTATGCCCAACAATTTCATAAAGTCCTTACTGAATTTCTACTTCCTACAAATTAGGTGGAAGAACTTGTTAATCCTTGAAGTCACTGTGTCCATCCTCCAGCAGAAAAACCCAGGAGATGGATGCTTACGTGGTGCTGAAATGCTGAGCACTGAGGAGGAAGTTTGTGTTTCAAAGAGAAGGGCTGGAGATATGCAAAATAGTTAGCGCATCTTATCCCTCCCTCCCTCCCTTCCTCCCTCCCTCCCTTCCTTTCTCGCTTTCTTTGTCTCTACTTATAAGGGCACTAATTCCATCATGGGCTCCACCCTTATGACTCATCCAGCTCTAATCAGCTCTCAAAGGCTCTGTGTCCAAATATGATGGGAGTTAAGGATCCAACATATGACTCTTGGGCAACACAAACATGACAGTCCATAGCAGTCCTCCACCATCATATCTATTTGTATTTGTGACTCTCTAAGTCTATATTTGGGATTGTATTTATTTTTCCATTTCCTATCTGATTAGCTGCTTTACCTGGTTTCCTACCCTATTGAATAACAAGAACTTTTTGAATCTTAGTGTATTAGTCCAACATATATAGCAAAATTTTCCTGAGTCATTTGCCTTCTGATTTATTTTACATAGCTTTTTGTGTAGAAACTTAAAACTTACAAAATTAAATGTATCCATTTTTTTCTTCATCATTTATGGCTTCTTGTCTTGCTTAGGAAGGTCTTTCTCCAAAATATACAAATTTAAGAATAGGCTTTTTTCCTTAATCTCAAGATATGTTGGTGCTCCAAAACAAATGATGTGTCCCATTACAGCTTGGATGTTGACCCAATAAAATCTAGAGCTCTATTAGTTTTCCCTTAAAAAAATCAAATATTAATGGAATTAACACATCCTATTCTAAAAACTCCAGGCAGTTGCACTCTGGCATCTTGTGGATCATTATGATCTCTTCTATAAATTTCTGAGAATTAAAAAATATTGGTCAAAAAAACCAGCATCCTCATGGATTTGTAATCAGTGAATACAGTAAGTGCAGAGAGTTGGTGGCTGTGTGCAGAGAACATTATTTTATACCTCTTGTGGGAGAAGTTGAGAGGATCCTGTTTAAAAAGGCTGCCCCAATAAATGATTTACCAGGGCAGCCAGAGATCAAAGAAACTGCTCAGAAACTGCATCTCAGGGCACCTAAAATTCAAAGTTTATGGAAGTCCCCAGAACCCCAAACCTTTTATGACTTTTATATTAGCTAACTGCTAAATTTTCAAAGCACTGTAACAGCAGTAGGTTTTAATAAGAGCTGTATGGCTCAATCCCTCATACCTTTAATAAATGCAAAGCATGATGCTGCTGAGATACATTTTGAAAATATGGCACATGTCATGAAAGATATAAGCAGCTGCAAGGCTCAGGCTGGATGGGGGAAATTTTAAATTTTGATGAGGAAAACATCAGCATAAAACAAATCCCACCTACTAACACAGTAACAGGAATTCTGCCTTAGATATAACATCATAGCTAGAGTTTACACATAAGAGCACCATGAAAAAGCTAAATAGCTCCAGAAATTGGAAACTGAATTTAGAACGCTACATAGTACACTGGGCACTGGCTTACTCCTGATGACTATGTGACAATGATAAAAGCTCTCCAATGTCATTATAGCTTTAGAGTTTCCCTAGAGCTTGTTGGTATCTCTCCTCCCAGACAAGCCTTGACTGAATATAAAAATGGAGAACCAAAAGGCTGGGGATTTAGCTCAGTGGTTCTACTGCCTGCCTTGCAAGCACAGGGACCTGAGTTCGATCCCTGGTACCAAAAACAAAACAAAACAAAAACGGAGAACCAGAAATGGTGGTTCTCAAATTGTATTCTAGTGATCCCTTAAGGGTGGTTCCTAAAATCTTTTTGGATGATATATAAGGACTAAACTTTTCATGATAATACCAAGACACTATTTTTTTTTTAAGCTCTTCTCATGTGAATGACCACTAACAGGACTAAGAGGAGAACCACCCAGCTGAACACTGCTCATATTTCAGAATCATAAGCAAATGAAATCATTGGCATAAGCCACTGAGTTTTGAGGTAGCTTGTTTTGCAGTATAGATAATTAGAATGGCATGTCAAGGATGAATATTGAGATGAGTGGTACTAGTGATCTTGATTGAGATACCTCTAATTTTTCTCAGGCACTTGGAAACTGAGTCTCCAAGGTGAACTCATAAAGGATTATTCAGAGACAGAGATCAGAAGAGCTGATTTCTTGAAATGTTGATGGCTCAAATCAGAAAATAAAGCTATCTGGCCAGTCACGGTTTCTCTTCCAGGACAGAGTTGAAGGTGATTACTTTGCTGACATTTGTAGATTTCTGCAGATGAATAACTTAGAGGAAATTCATAGAAATCATGATGAAGAAGATGATGATTGTGTGATGAGGATGGAACTTGACTCAGGGGTTTCAGAGGCCTAAGCCAAGAGAAATGACCGGTGTAGTAATAGGGAGAGTACAGGGTTTGGCATTAGAAAACCTGGTTCAAAGTCTGACTTCATAATTTTGGACAGGTTGTATGTCCCTTCCAAAGTTCTGTTTCCTAACTGCCACATGGGAAGTACTCCCTGCCCCTTCCCCTGAGAGTTTTTACATAAGGGTCAAGTAACAGGATGAAGGCACTCTACAAAGTGCTACACAAAAAGGAAGAAGAGTAAGACATGTGAGACAGTTGCAAGAACTTTCCGATACTTAAGAAGTTAGGAGAAAAATACAGCATATGATCTTAAAGGCCTTTTTGCAAAAAGTTTCTGAGTTTGCTTGTGGGAGTTGATGAGCATGCTGCCTTATATAGCTGCTGGCCAGGAAAGGTGAGGTGGCCCAGCAAATAAACACAGGCTTCCTGATGTCCAGACAGTGTAGCATGTTCTGTCTTTTTATCACCACCATGTATAAACCAGTCAGTATCTCTTAGATGCTCAACGCTAAGCTAATAACTAGGGGTGGTGGCTGAAGAAGAAAAATAGCCCCTTATTTTCTACCTGCACTGGTCCCAAAGATGGCCAAGTCCTGATTCCAGGATACTGTGGATGTAGTAGGCTATGTGGCAAAGGGGAATTAAGTTTGCACACGGGATTATGGTTGCTGTCAGCCGACATTTAAATGGGGCAGGTAGCCTGAGTTATCCAGGTGGATCTAATCTAATCACAGAGGTCCTTAAAAGTAGGAGAGGGAGTTCTAGATTTGTACATGGAAAAGGGGGCCCTAAAGCAAGAATAGGAGCAACCTCTGGAAGGTGGGGAAGGAAAGGAAAGGTGTTCTCTCCTAGAGCTTCTAAGAGGAATGAAGTCCTGCCAACACTTTGATTTAATCCCATGAGATCTACCTCGTTCCTCTGAGCTCTGGAATTGCAAGATAATAAATTTACATTGTGTAAATCACCAATTTTAAGGCAATTTTTATAACAGCAATGGAAAATTAATGTATTAGCTGACATATTCTTAAACAAGCTACCTTTATAGGAGGACTGGGCAAAGGAATGGGAAGGTTTGACCCAGTGCCACACATGATGTCAGGGAAATTTTTGGTTCATTTAACGTGATAAGTTCAGAAGCCTAAACCCGCAGGCAACAAGCAAAGTACAGAAATGTTCCCTTTTGTGAAGCTACATTTGTATACATGGGAAGAAGTATTATTTGTGGCAAAGTTAACTGTGTACCACTTAGCATCAACTTTATGTATCGGTTTGTATTTTCCCCTCCCCAGAATATAAGCTTTGTCCTGTTCACTACTAGAATTACAGTGCCTAGAATAACTCCTGCGTCAGAGTAAGTGCTCTTAAAAGTTTATTAACAAATTTGCACACACAACTAATTTTTGTTACACATATGCATTAATACTAGAAAATAATTGTGGGCCAAAATTTTTCACTCTTTTGTTAGCTCTAGTATTTGTATACAGAGAGCAATACCCAGCATTCAATAACATTTGTGGAATGAATGAATGATTTAAAGTATGATATACATTGGGCTGGGGATTTAGCTCAGTGGTGCTGCTGCCTGCCTCGCAAGTGCAAGGTCCCGAGTTTGATCCCTGGTACCAATAAATAAACAAAGTATGATATACAAAGACGCCTGCTCTTGAGGAGTTTGTGAAATTTGTTTTTCTTATTTGTCAAGATAGACGCTTAAACCAAAACCGAACTTGCTTTTCTCTCCTAATTTTTCTGTAATTGGCAGTACTTTGTCAAGTTAGTATGTTGCAGAGGAGAGGGAAGAAATGGGGAGAAACCTGGAGAAATAAATAGGGTTACTAAGTTGATGACATTTTTTCCCTAGTGCTATGAGGATTAATCTACACAAATAGATTATTTTCTGAAGCAATCGATTTCCATTTTCATTATTTTCATATATGTACACATAGTTGTAATTTAACCATATTACATGCTCATCATGAGTCAGGAAACAACAGACTCCCAGGCCTCCTAGTTCTGCTCCGTGTCTGTTATAGCTTGTGTCTAGATGTCCCTGCAAAGCCTCACGCAGTCATAGCTAGGGGCTTTTTTCAGAGGTGGCTGGATCTAGAGTGTGTGATGCTGATATTGATTTATTGGTGCAGTGCTAGGATCAAGGGCACTAGGATTAAGGGTATGAGTGCTACCCACCCTAAGTAGCCTGGATAAGATAAACAGAAAGAGCTGTGGTTGTCCCTTGCTGCTTTGCTATCTTCTGTCTGCTATGAACTGTTTCTCCTCTATGATGTCCCTCTGCCATGTCACCCTGCCTTGGAGCCAGCCGAATATGGACTGAAACCTCTACAAACTGTGAACTAATTAAACCTTTTCTCCTTTAACTTGGGGTGTTTGGTATTTTGTCTCAGCAGTGAGAAAAGTACTAAGACAACAGAGATAGCCACAGTTAACAGCTCCCCTTCGAATATCTTAATTGAAACCAGGCTTGGTGGCACACATTTGAAATCCTAGCATTCTGGGAGACCCAGGCAGGATAACTGCAACCTGAAAAATAAAGAAAAGAAAAGCAGCATTGGGGGTGTAGTTCAGTGAAAAAGCCCTGGGTTCAAACCCTAGTACTGGGGATAAAAAGTAAAACTTTCACCAACTTGTTGGGGGAGAAAGAAGGTATTTTGTTCCACTGCATTTCATTCCTGCAGCCAGTACCAAAAAAAAAGTGTTTAAAATGTACCTTTGGGCTGGGGATTTAGCTCAGTAGCACCACAACTGCCTTGCAAGCACAAGGTCCTGAGCTCGATCCCCAGTACCACACACACACACACACACACACACACACACACACACGTACCTATGAGTTGTGACTCCAAGTAGAGAATGGACTGTCATGTGTACAAGAACATCTCTTACTTTCTTCTAGTGCTGACAGCAAGCTCTGGCTGGGGCATTTGGTGGTGAGTTTTGCATGAATCCAAGGCCACAACTGTCATTTTACACAACAGGGCACAGAGGTCTCCACCGCATGTTCTCCAGTGTCCCCCACCCTAGGATCCTTGGTCCCCTGGCCTCTGTCCTACTGTCCACATCACTTTGCTGCAGATCAGAGGGGCTGACATTCCAGGAACTGCCAAGACTTTATGGCATTTAACAATCTGTCCAGAGAGATGCTAATCCCAAACATGGGACCTCTCTGCCCTCCTGGAAGCTGAGTCAGGCTTTAAGCATCCTATGCCATTAGCTCCATTTGTGCCCGTGATTGGAAGCAGAGCCTTGTGGGGAAACCTCTTCAGTGAGTAACTGCAAAACTGTGGAAGTCAGGGCAGGGGAAGCTGAGTTTGCATCCTGGCTCTGCCACCTGGTTGCTAAAAGTCTCTCACACTCCAAGTCTCCTTCTTCTGGGGATGAAATGGAGATAGAATTATCTGCCATTTCTGGCATACAAGGTTGTTATGATGACTCTGAAAAAGTTTAAAGACACTTTAGAAAACATAAAGCACCAAAAATGACATCTGTTTGAGTTTTGTTCTTCTTGCTGGTTTGTCTTCCAGAGGGAAATACATCTGCCCATAAAACTCTTCCATGGTAAAGGGACGCTGATATCAAAACATGTAGCTCTCTTGCGTCACTTTGCTGTTCATGTGCCTTTTAAATCACTTACCTTTGATTTCCTTTCTTCATCCTCTTTCTTATGCTTACTTGATCCCTCTCCAGGAAAACTCATTTTAATACCAAGCTTTATTCCCCCTTCCCAAGTAGCACCATTTGAAAAGAAATGGAAAGAGACCTATTTAATGGATGGGAAAGTAACCACAGGGCAAAGATGAAGTTTTCCTTCTGTTCTTCCAAACATTACATTTATTATCTCTGGGAGTTTATAATGTTGAGGTTTTACAGCAGGGACTGAATTTTTGGACCCTTAATATATACATCCTCTTCTATGATAACAGAGCATTTACATGGCATGTAGCCACTGAATTAAAGACCACATTTCCCAGCCTTCCTTAGGTGTGATCACGTCACAAAGTTCTGGCCAACGGGAGGTGAACAGAGCTGATGTGTGCAAATTCTGGGGCCTGAAGAGAAGGAACTTTCCCAGTCTTTCTCCTTCCTGGTGGTTGGCAGGCAGATGTGATAATGTTTGGCAGAATAGTCATCTCAGACTCCGAGACAGAAGTTGTGAGTTGAGGATGCCAAAGGAGACATTAGAAGGAGTGTGGGTCCTGGCTGCTAAGCTATCCTACTTTTCACGTGAGAAAAACTCGTTTCTCTTCAGCCTTCTCTCACTGTATTTGTGGGACTCTTCTACTAGTGGCCTGATGTACATGATAATAGAAGTTATAAAGAGGAATACTCAAAAGTCTACAGCTTTATACTTTTTGAGCTTAGGAAATTCTGTTCCTGCAAAAATTCACAGGTGTTCTTCTACGTCTTCCTCTTTACTATTATTACTATTACTATTGTTACTATTATTATTATTATTATTATTATTAATATTATTGCTACTGCTATTGTTACTATTACTGCTAATAAACCACGGGATATAAACAAGGGCAACAGAAGAAAAAATAGTTAAATTGGGGCTCATCAAAATTAAAAATGCTTGGGGCTGGGGATTTAGCTCAGTGGTGCCGCCACCTGCCTCACAAGTGCAAGGTCCCGAGTTCGATCTCTAGTATCCCCCCCTCAAAAAAAATTAAAAATGCTTGGGGCTGGGGATTTAGCTCAGTGGTGCCGCCACCTGCCTCACAAGTGCAAGGTCCCGAGTTCGATCTCTAGTATCCCCCCCTCAAAAAAAATTAAAAATGCTTGTGCATCAAGGAACATTACTGAGAAAGTGAAAAGAACATGTAAAAGGAGAAAATAATTATGAATTATATGTCTGTTAAATCTAGTACCCAGAATACATAAAGAACTCTTTGAACTCAACAACAAAGTGATAAGCAACCTAATTAAAAAGTGGACAAAGAATTTAGGTAGACTTTTTTTTTTCAAAGAAGGTATAAAAAAGGCCAAAAAGCACATGAAAAGATGATCAACAGCATTAGTCATTAGATAAATATATACCAAAACCACAGAATGGGCTGGGGATTTAGCTCAGTGGTTCTGGCGCCTGCCTTGCAAGCACAAGGTCCTGAGTTTGATCCCTGGTACAAAAAAAAAAAAAAAAAAAAAAAACCACAGCAACATACCATTTTATATACATTATACATTTATATACATTTTCTATACATTCAGAAAGAGAGAGATAGAAAAGATGAGGAGAAGAGAGGAAAACAGCAAGTATTGTGTAGGATATGGAGAAATTGAATCTTCATATACAAATGGTGGGAATGGAAGTCAACTGCTGTGGGAAACAGTTTGGCAAGAAGTTCAGCAAGAAGTTAAACAGAATTACCATATGAACCAGCAATTCCACCCCTGTGTATATACTCAAAAGAATTTTTTTAGCAAAACATTTATTGGTACATTTAAGTACACATAATGACAATACTCATCACAGGGAGTTTGCACCTGTACATATCACGTACTCAAAAGAATTTAACTCAAGTGTCTGCCTGGCAACTGCAAGGTCCTGAGTTAGATTGCTGGTACAGAAAAAGAGAGAGCGAGAGAGAGAGAGAGAGAGAGAGAGAGAAATTAATAAAGGTATAAGATCCCAATGATGAATGTAACTATACTGTATACCTAAAATGTACCAATAAACTCAATGAGAAAAAAAATTGGAACAAGTACTCAAATACATGTGCATACATGTTCATGGCAATATTATTTATAGTAGTCAAAATGTTGGAAAAAATAAATGAATAAATATATGGTCGTTTATATATGCAATAGAATATTACTCAGCAAGAAAAACGAATGAAGTACCAACACATGTGAGAAACAGATGAAGTTTGCAAACACCATGTTAAGTAAAAGGAGCCAGATACCAAAAGGTCACATATTGTATGATTCCATTAGATATCTAGAATAGATAAATCTGTAGAGACAGAAAGTATATTGGTTGTTGCCAGGGACTAGTGGCAAAGAAGAATGGGGAAAGTCCCTTTGGGGATGATGAAAATGTTTTGGAATTAGAGAGGTGTTGTTTACACAACATTTTGAATGTTTTAAATAGTTCACTTTCAAATAAAATAGTTAATTCTATTTTTTGTGAATTTTACCTAAGCTGAAATCTCCCCCCACCCCCGTATCTCTTCCTCCCTCTCATTCACACAAAGCCATAGGGGCCCCCAAAACTACAACAGGGCTGTTTGTCTCCAGAAAGACACCCAGCAGCACAGGAGTCTGCCAGAAACAAAGTCACAAGCCATCTAAGCAACTAAGCCACTGATGAGCTCCTCCCCTCCCGGAAACAAAAAATTCTCCTCCTCCACACCATTTATTAGGCTCCAACCTGCTACTTGTCAGCTAGCATTTGTTGTACAGGGATCCAGGGTCCCCTGGCTTCCTGACTCCTGATTTACTATGTTAAGGAGAACATGACCAAGGCTCCAAGGCAGAAACTTCAAGTTGAATACCTGGGTTGTATTCAGTGGCAAGTGGTCTGCAAGCCCACCATAGAGAGACCCTCTCCAAGAGGTCTTGTTTCAAATCTAGCTTTGTCACACATTTGCTTAACATGGGACTAAATAACAGTTTCCTTAATTCCAATATCCAGAAATGAACTGCTTTGCAAAACCTCAGTTGCAGCCCACTGGTCAGAGGATGACCTTTCCCCTGATGAATGTGGTGGCCTCCTCCTTGATCTCCTGAAGCTACCTTTGCCCTCTTTCTAGCCAATTGCTACACTGCCTGGCACTGTCAAGCTTAAGTCACACTGCGTCACTCCTCCAGAGTTGTTGTCTCAAGCTAAAAGCCAGGTGTTTACAGGGGTTCTCAGTGTCCTATGTTCCCTTGAAGGTCCTGCTTTCTGCCTTTCTCAGCCCTTTGCTCATTGCACTCTAGGTGCAGTGGTGCCTTTGTGTTCCTACGTTGGGGCCTTTGCACTGACTCTTCTCTCAGCCTCAAAGGTTGCTTTGTCCTTGTCTCCTCCAGGTATCCACTCAAATACCCCCTACCAGTGAGGTCTTCTCATCGTGGCCTCCCTTATCCACCTTCCTTGCTTAGTCTTTGTTTTATATTGATTGTCGTTAACACCAACATTTTTTTTTTTTGGTACTAGGGATCGAACTCCGGACATTGCTCAGGTGTCAGAACCACTGAGCTAAATCCCCAGCCAAACACCACATTTAGTACCAAACATGATCTTATTTATTTTATTGTCTCCCCCTAAGAGGTAAATTCCCCGAGATGGCTTTTTCACTAATGCATCTAAAGTACCTAAAATAGTTCTTGAGCTGGGGGATTTAGCTCAGTGGTTCCACTGCCTGCTTTGCAAGAGCAAAGTCCTGAGTTCAATCCCTGGTACCAAAAAAAAAAAAAAAAAAGTTTCATGACACACAATGGGGGGTCTGTAAATATTCAACAAATGCATGGATAGTTTTTTTTTTTTTTTTAAGAACAAAGACAATGGAGGGGGCTGGAGTGTAGCTCAGCAGTGCAGTGCTTGCCTAGCATGCATGCACATGGCCCTGGGTTTGATGAGAGAGAAAGACAGAGACAGAGAAAAGGAAAATGGATATGATAACATTATACAATGTGCAGTGTTGTATTATTTATATCAAAGTGATGTTTACCTCGATACACCAAGGCATATACCAGTAGTTCATAATATTTAGAGAAAACAACAGCACAAATTAAATTTTGCACTCTGCTGAAAGTGTCATGAACCCCCAAGGATAGGTCTGATAGAGTCCAATTTCAGAATCTTTCCCCACAGGCCACTGTTTAGTAATCGTCCAGAACTTATCTCATCAACCTGAACGGAACAGATTTCAGATGAGCAGGTTCCTTAATGGCTGTGCATCCGAGGAGCTGGGGCATTTCATAGCTGGTGTGGGATTTTATGGACATATCAAGTTGGCTTTTTATTTGATACCACAAAATTAAATTAGGAATGAAAGTAATTTGGTCCAATGGAAAAAAAAAACTAAACTCCAAGTATAAGGGGGTGGAGGCCAAATCTGAGAGGTCAGGACTGCCAGGGAGGTTCCTTCCTACAGCCTTATAAATAGAAGGTAATTTCTAAAATGTCAAGGGTTTCTCTGCTCAATTAAAATTATTTGTAGCACAAATGGCTGAGACGAGGGAGTGCTTTAAGCCAGGGGAATGCAGTAACAAGAGTAATAAGCCCCCGGTTAGTGTTGTTTGGGAGAAGACTTATTTAGATGCTGGAGACTTTCCATCACGTCAGATGCCAGAAGAGGCCAGTGATAAAGGGAGCCGAGCTGCTGTCCTTCAGATCCCTTTCCTCTTGCTTCCACTTAGAAATAGGAAACAGCCAAGAGCCATTTTGCAACTGCAACAACTTTATTTCCCAGCTTCGTCTGGAAGAAAGAGCCATAACTCAGCTAATCCACACTTAGGACAGGTTGGGGAATGTCTGCAATGCTGCAGCCCCGAGCTAAGCACACATAACTTCTGCGTTTCAGACTCTGTGGCTGTCATCTACTAAAGGATGAATTTTGCAAATATTATGAACTTATCCATTTGGGAAGCAAAAACAAATATCCGACAGACCTGGCTTTTGTCATAGATAAATAGTTCTTTACATAGCAAGCCCAGGAGTGTTCAGGCGCAACCTTGCAATGTCCAATGAAGTGTCAAGTGAAGCCACCGGCATTATCATTTATTGTCAACATAGACTGTTATCACTTACAGCCATAATCAGAAAAATGACTGATGACTGATACTGATGGCAATGATGATTACTCTTGCAATAAGCTTAATTAAAATAATAAACTGCTATTGTATGCAGCTTACTTGTGGCACAGGCAGGATAATGCATACATGACACAAGGAAGCCACCAGCTATCATGGTGTTCATATTTCAATCCTGACACAATCTCAAGGCATCATGGGAGACCTCTGCAGTCCTCTCCTTTCTCTCCAAGGCCCGCATTTCCTCATTCCTCACGCACACGTAGTTGTTAGCATACAGCGATGGCAAGAGATCCGTTTGTTTATTGGGTCTTCTTCAAATTCAGGCCCGCAGAAGGTGGGCACTGTCTCCTCCTGATGGGCCTCCCCATGCAGCTGCTAACTAAAGTCTCTGGGGATGGCAACTTCAGCTAGGTGCTTTTCCCTACCTTTCCCAAGCTCCTCAATCAGAGGAGAGGGGACCCCACCACCACCACTCAAGAGAAACGCTTGGCAAACCAGTTTGAAAAATTGGGCCATTTTCTTCCCAGAGATTCTTGCTGCTAATATTTCCTCTGTCCCTTCAGCAGTTGGGGCACAGGAGAGACAGGAGGGGAGAAAATAAAAACCTCTCAGGAACTTTAGAACCACCCAGAAAGCCGGCCTCAAACCCAGCCCTGCATCCAGTTCACATAATTGGTGAGGGCCTTAAAAACACAAGCAGCCCTCATCCACTGCAGGAAGATCAAAGGAACATTTACCCACTCACTTAACTCAGAAAAAATAAAACACCCAGCACAAATTGTGGGCTTTTAACTATCTTGTGGGACCAAAACCTAATCAGAGTGCGGAGGACTATAAACATCTAGGAAGGGAAGCAGACAGTCATTAAAATTTGATTATGAGACTAGCAGCTCTGATAGGGCCTTATGGGCTCGTAGAAGAAAGACCCAGGACTGACAGGCCACCTTCCATGCAGATGATTCTGGGTGAGAGAGCAGAGAGCGGGAGCAAGAATTTGCAGCCATAGAGCCACTGCTTGCCTCCTGCCAGGAGGAAAATTGACCTCAGTGATTCATGGATTTTTCTCCCTTCTACTCGTTTACAAAACATTCATTGTCTGCTAATCATAGCAAAATGCAAAGTGAGCCAGGTGGATGGAGTGACACACACAGCTGTAATCCCAGCTACTGAGGAGGCTGAGGCAGGAAGATAGCAAGCTTGAGCCCTGCCCAGGGAATTTAGACAGACTCTGTCTCAAAATTTAAAAAGGACTGAGGATGTAGCCCAGTGATAGAGTGCCTGGCATCCATAAGGCCCTGGGTCCAATCCCCATTTTGTGAATAAAAGAAAAATGCAAACTTTCCCATGGCCTGTTATAGTACGTTTCTTCGGCCACTAGAAACAGGAATTTGCTTAATTCTTTAGTTATTCATTTATATTGTTTTTTTCAAATGAAAAGAGATTCATTTAGATGTTTTAATCATTTTGTGACTGGATGCTGAGCAACCAACCCAGGCTTTGGGGCCGAGCTGCAGAGTGAGCATGGCACATCTGAGCTGATTTCCAGTGTGGCAGGGAATGGCTGGGCAGTTTACTCCTTGACCACAGTCATTAATTTATTGAACCAATATTTATTGAGCATCTGCCTTGTTCCCTGCTCTGCTCTGGATGCCAAGTGGTGCAAAGACCCTCATCTCCATAGAGCATGTATTCTGGGAGGGAGAGATACACAAAGAGTGTACCATGGTGATCCCAAGATAGGGAAGGACTTGAGGAGGGCAGGAAGTGGGGAAGAGGTGTCACATTCTGATGGGAGGGCCAAAAGGAGATAGTTGAGTGAGGAATTGAGGAAGTGCCTCTTGGAGAAACCAGGCCTGGAATCAGGAAGCCATTAGTATGAGGAAAGAAGAACAAGGCTGTCCTCCCAGAATGCTACCCTATGACAGATCCCAACTGTTGCCTCATTCATTCAGCAGTGCCTTCTGTTGACACTCGTCTGATTGCAACAGTGTTAGATATATTCAGGCCATTAGATTGCGGTGTCTGTATTCCAGATCCAAAATCCTCTCCAAGATCTAAACAATTCAAACTAGTCACTCTAAATTAAAGTCTTACCTGCAGTAAAGCAAAACCATACTTCCTGTCTCCACCCCTGGCCTATCAATCAGTTCTATGAAGTGCCTTTTCCTTGGCACTGTTAACATTTTGGACTGGCTGGACTTCTGTTGCAGAAGACTACCCAGAGCATTTAAGGATGTTTAGCAGCTTCCCTTGCCTCTACTCATAGATGCCAGGCGCACCTCCCCAGCTATGACACCAAAAATATCTCCAGCCTTTGCCCAAGGGACAAAATTGCCCTGTTGAGAAGCAGTGATCTAACGTGATCTGGATTAACTTTGAAAATACTTGCAGTGAGAAATTCAGAGAAATCCCAATGCTGATTAGTCACATTCATTCAGCCACTCTTTGTGGAGCCCTTCTGCTATAGTTTGGATCTTTAGTGTCCCCCCAAAGTTCCAGGCATTAAAGACTAGGACCCCAGTTTATGGCACCATTGAGAAGTGGTAAAATGTGGGAACTTGTAGAAGAAAATTAGGTAACTGGGCATGACCGTGAATGAGTTATTGGGACACTGACTTCTCCTCCTCTCTGATTCCTGGCTGCTACCAGATCACAACTTCATCTTCCATGCACTCCCGTGATGTGGTACTGTCTCATTGTATGTAACTATGCAACTATGCATAGCTATGGTCAGCAACTATGGCTGACGAACTATGGCCTGAAACCTCCAAAAGTGGGCAAGAAATAAACCTTTCCTCCTTATAAGGCAATTGCCTCTGGTATTTTGTCATAGTGATGGAAAGCTTACCAACATGCCCTCTTAACTTCCAGGGTCAGGATGATGAGGTTCTAGGTTCTATCGAATTTATCTGCTACCACCTGACCCATACATACCAGAAACTTCTTCTTTGGCCCGCCCCCTGCCAGAGCTTATGTATTCTCCACATGGTTTCTGTGAAGAGATCTGATCCTGGCAACTCCTCTCTTTAAAAGATACTGATAACCCTGTAGGACGGAATCCCAGTGCCCATACCCTTCACAATCTGGCCTCAAGCCACCTGCCCACACCTAACTCCCACAGTGTACTGCTTCACACCAAATGGTACAGCCATTCTCTACTTCAGTATGTGCCTCCCAAATGTGGTCATGCCCTCTTGCCCTAAACTCTCCCCTCACTCCCCTCATTGTCTGTTCTTCACTTTCATGCAACAAAGATTTATTTATCCTAATGCCTAGCTCCAATTCTATCTCTTAAGCTAAGTCTTTCTCTACATTCCTCTCAAACCTTTCAAAACAAATGGCTTCTGGAAGTACATTCACTAGGTCACACTTTCATTACTGCATTGTATCTCTCACCTCACAGGTCCATCTAGCCAACAAATGTTTGTTGAGCATGTGCCATATACTCTTCCAGACCCTGTGGATGGGATATAAATAAATTTGACCAAAAGTATTGCATTTGCTGAGCTTGCCTTCTAGTTAGGAAGCTAGAAAATAGTGATCAAAACATCAAGCACTACATTAGGATTTGGGAATAGAAATGAACTGAGCTCAATTCCTGCTTTCAAGGAGAGGCCGTAAAGTGGGGGTTTGTAGGAAAAGGAGTAAAGAGCATTTCAATACTGTGCTCAAGTGTGGGAAGTCCCCAAGGTCACACAAAGGTCAATGAGAGACCAAATTAGGGAAGGCTGCAACTGTGAAACTTCTGAAACTTTAAGCCTCTGAGAGGGTCAGGAATTTTACCAGTTAGATAAAAGGCATCTCAGGAAGACCCATCCTCCAAGGGAAGGAAAACACAATTCTAGAAATGCTTAGGTGGACTCTTCATCAATTTACCTCAGGCTAGAATATTCCCCTTTGTTTCTTTTGTTCAGAATATTCAGAAAACAGGATTGAAAGCCCTGAGGCCACAACCTTTCCTGATTCATGTCTGTTGATGGGACTTCTGGTTGTATATAGGGCTAAAGTAACTGATTAAATACTTTCATCCTTATTAGGATAGACTTTAGCTCTACGTTAAGTTCAGTCAAACTTTCATAATGCCACCAGCCATGGATTGAATGTATATGATCCTGAAAAATTCCTATGTTGAAACCTAACCCCGATGTGACAGTGTTAGGAGGTAGTTGCATTTGGGGAGTGATTATGTCATGAAGGTGGAGCCCTCATGAATGAGATTAATCCCCTTATGAGGAGCTGAAGATACTGGAGTATACCAAGTGAGACACAGCCAGAAAGGGCCGCATATAAGCCAGTAAACCAGTAAGCAGACTCTTACTAGACACCAAATCTGCCTTGATCTTGGTTGTCCTCAGTCTCCAATACTGTAAGAAATAAGCTCCTGCTGTATATAAGTGACTGAGTTTATAGTATCTTGTCATGGTACCTCTAATGACCTGATGCCACCTTGAGGGGATATCCAGGAATCAAAAAGGCTGTCTCCCATGCCTTCCCACAAAGCAGGAAGTACACAAAAATATATAAAATAAAAGTCACAAATCATTCCAAGAGGCTGACAGTGAATGAATACAAAGGCCCTTTGGGCCCCCACCTGCCCCTCTGTCCCCATTGGTCTTTCCGAGTTCTCACTCACACCTCAGCCTGCTCATGCTGCAAGGATATGTGTTGACTTCCATTTCCTTGAAATAGTTAATCTTTGCAAGTAAGGTTCCAAATGGGAGGTTTAAACTGGGGGAATCAGCTCAATCTGTGTGCAGGTCATTTAAGAGCTCAGTCTCATCTTTGAAATATAGATTAACCAGGAGAGTATGAGTTCAGCATTTCTATGTAATGTTGTTTCATTGATCCTGCAGGCCAACTGGATGTGGCTTCAGACGGATACCTAAAAATTAGTTTTAAAACTTTCCCATCTTTTAATATTTTATAACCTGTCAGAAAATCAATTATGGACTCTGCCCCCTTTCAATGCTTGGTTCCATGGCAGCCGACATTTAACCAAAGTGAGGCTCTTTCCTCTTCTTTACAAAAAGCAATGGGCAAGTTCAGAGTGAATGATGACTTCGGGGAAATTCTTGGATTTATAAAGATTTAGAGATGAAATGAACAGCTTTGACCTGCCAGGTCCACAGTTTAGGTTTCTTTTTTCTCCTACAACAGCCACAGAATGGTTTCCCTAAACCCTGGAAAGATCAGGGATCCAGAGGTTTGTACTGTGGAAACCCAGCCATAATTTGAATGTGTCAGATATCTTGATAAATTTTTTCAAGCTCAGTGAATCACAAACAGCTTTCTCCAAATCCTATCCTTCCTCTTATACATATGGAGCATGATCTTTCAGGTTCAAACATAAATTTCTTTACTTTTTTTGGAGTAGAGAGGACTTAAAAGGAGGAAAAGATTAGGAAACATGTCAAAATGATTTTTATTTTCCTCTCTGTCTTTTTTGTACTTTGTAAAATTTCATTTATACACATGTTGACCAAGGAAAAATAAAGTTGTTTTCTTTTTTAATAAGACCTTAGGTAAATTTACAAGCACAGAACCAAGAGCCTATGATAAAAGAAAGCAAATGTATTACTTTCAGTATGGAGTGAACAATAAAAACTCCAACCTCCACAGCATGAGTACCCCAATCACTTCTGAGTGAGTGTCCATATTCATCCCCAGGAACTATAGTTTGTCCTATAAAAATAGGTGTATTAAGCACCATAAATCCAGATGTGAGAAAGAGAGAAAAGGAAAGAAAAAATCCTGGATCAGGAAGAATAGGATCAAAAGGGGGAGGTGACAAGTCAGAAAAAGTGGACCGAGTGAGGTGGCTGCAGAACTGATACAGTCAGTGTCTACTCAGTGTTGGGGAAACGGTAGCTCATAGCACCCCCATGCTTATTGTGGTCAGCAGCAAGAGCAGCACACAACCTCTCACCCAGCAATGTCCACAGCACAACTGCACGTTACTCTTTAAATGGAAGTAAAACACCACTATCTTTATTACACTGACATTTAACAACCACTAGAAACTAGGGACAGATATCCACAAGTACGGCCTTCGGTATGTTAGCCTCCACTCCCAGAATATGAATAGCGATTATCTGCCTCTCTTCATGATTTCCAACAAACTGTAGCCTGAAAACCAACAGTTCAGTAGTCCAACCATCAGCTTGCCTTCCATGTCTCCTAGCAGCTAAAAAGCTGGAAAAGTCCTTCGATGAAGGTCATATGTTTAGCCTGGGACGCAGGGAAAGTAAAGTAGTTGCTGATAGCAGGCACTGTGGTGGCGGAAGCCAGGCAGGAGTCACTGTGAACTTGAGTTTACTTAACAGAATCACAAAGAATATGTTCAATTTCTGCTTTCCAGTCACCTGGCTAGTTGGTTTTAAGAACACAAGTCATTTTTTTCCTTACTCCAAATTTCCCTGAAGTGCATCACTAGGCAAGCTAATCCAGTTGTTTCTTTGCTTGCATCAAATGAAGGAGCCGCAGTACTTTTCTCTTCTTATTTTCATTTGGCAATGTCAGTTTACTTTGGCCAGTGAAGAACGTCCAACTATCTTCTTGCTTATTAAAAGGGTGCCATAACATAGTTCCCAGTCTTAAATCTACCTCTTATTGTGGGGCTTTGGGCAAATTAACTAAGCTCTCAGTATCTCAGTGGTCCAATCTCTAAACTACAGAAGGTAATAATAGTGGAGTTATTACAAGTAATGAACATAAAGCATTTAGAACAGTGCCCAACATGGGTTCAGCACTTTATGTTCACTCTGATTCTTTCAAATATCCACATATATTCTTCAGAAGCTGTTATGTACCAGGCACTGGGCTGAACATCAGAAACAGAAAAGCGAGACTGTCTCTGGAGCTTATATTCCAGTGGTATATTAGGATTATAATAATAACAATAATAATGATACCTAATGTTTAGTGGGAGAATAATAAACATAGTTTCCTTTGATCTTCATAACAACCCTAAGAGGTAGGCAAGGATAATATTTTGGAGGAGCGGAATCACCGGGCTTCATGGTCACACAACACAGCTAGCAGGTGGCACAGCCAGGGCTGGTATGAACCAACACAGCTCCCGATTCTCAGTCTTAACCATGTCTTTTCATTTTAGTGGAATGTGAGCTATTTTCAAATAATAACCATGGTTCCAGGGAACAATACATCCACCTCGTCCCTCCACATTATTCTTAAAGAACCATTGCCCTGCTTCCCATTTCTTTTATACCAGGCACTGTTTTTTTTTTTATTATCTGCTTATTGAACATGATAAAATTCAACCACCTAGTGTAAAACATTTTCCCCGCTGGTCAGAATAACAACTCAGCATCTGAAAGAACATTTAACATTGTACAGCGTTGGGCTTCATGCTGGGAGACAAGCGCACATCCCGAGACCTACCCTGAGCCAATCACTGGAGAATGGCTTAATTGGTTAATCATATAAATTACAATCACTTAATCATTTTAAGCACCATCAGCCAATTAGCTCAGAGTTATGGGCTCTGAAGTAACAGTTATGCAAATGTTTGTTCCACTGCAGGCTATTAATGGCCATATTTTCTCTATCAAGATGACACAGACTGATGGGTGGGGGAAGAAAAGGAAAGTGAGCATTTGTTAGTTTAAACTTCTTTCCTGTTGTGTTATAATGAAGCATTCAGTGGGGAGAGGCATTAAGTGTGATGATTTTTTTTCCCCAATACTGAGGATTGAACCTAGGGCCTTGTGCTGCAAGTACTCAGTCACTGAGCCACATTCCCAGCTCTATTTTTGTTTTAATTTGAGAGGGTCTTGGTAAATTGTCCAATCTAGGCTCAAACTTGCAATCTTCTTGCCTCAGCCTCCTGAATGGCTGGGGTCAGAGTATGTTCCACCATACCTAGAGGAGATTTTGTTACCTTACTCAATTGGTGGGGTGGGAAGGAGGTCAGAGAGAAATGCCCAGGAAGAACCCGCTAGGAAATCATTGACTCAAGACTGCAGGAGCAGGATCTTAGCAGAAAGTGTTGGCTTTCCTGACCACCTGGAAGACTTAGTTATGTTTACAGGTAAGAATCTGAGGAGCAAAACAGAGGCATGACTTTCACTGCTGCCTTTTAGCCAATAGGCAACAGAGTGTCCACAAATAATGCAAGAATGGATTGAGTTCAGATGGAGTAGTAATATAATAATTACTATATAATACCAACGAAGAATATAGAACTGCTCTGGAAAGCAGGATACATCAGCAGCAAACCCAAAACTCTAAAGAATTTCTGGATCATTGTAGCACTAGAGTAGGTGTGTTCTAGTAGTACTAGAGTAGATAGTAGAGTAAGCTCTATCTATCCACTGCCTGGTGTAGGGCTTGGCAGATAATAGCTGTTCAACACACACACTTGTGAATGAATGAATGAATGGTCAAATGTGAATCTAAGAACCCAGGAAACGAAGGAGTTCCAATCTGTTCGATGCAACCAAGTTCTGCAAACATGCATGTGCTCACTTGTAAACATGAGTGGTCCCTGAAGGGCAGCCTTCTGCTTGCTTATGTCTCCCACAGCAGCTATGGCAGAGCTCTCTGTTGTGTGCTCATTTGAGTGGGCTGATTCGCTCAACAGCCTTCAGTTATTCTTGTAAGTGTTGTGATGGCAAAGAACAATCAGAATATCGCAGGTAGAATTAATTTGTCCAGATGTGCAGGAAGTGACATGATTTTGTGGTTTGCAGTCAGTCTGTGACTATGGCAATGTAGTTTCTCTTCAGGGAGTGCCTTAATTCTCCTGAGACATCTGCATTGCCTGGGTTTTTTTTTTCTGATTGAAAATATATTAACATAATCTTCTTTTCGTCATTGAGTTTACTGGTACATTTGAGGTATACAGTACAGTTACATTCATCATTGTGATCTTGTACCTGTACATGACAGGTCTTGGTTCTATTTTTTTTTTTTGGCCTGGGTATTTAAATGAAGGGTAGTGGTTGAGGATCTCTTTCAATTTTCTAAACACAAACCTAACATGCAACACCTTTGTTACAGAATTCTATTCAACCACTTGATAATACATATAGGATTTATATGTCAGAGGGCAAGCAAGGAACTAAGGGAGAAGCAATGAACAGCCCAACTCATATCATATGACGACCAGCATTGAGAAACACAGGGAGGAGAAGGAAGGCTCAGTTACAGAGTACTTCCTGGAGGAGGTGAGGTTCCATCCAGGGAGAGAGGTACAAAGAGATAAAGGCAGAGAGCTTGGAGGAGAAAACTTGGTATCATCATCTGTTCAGACATAGGAATGTCTCAATAATCCGCATTGTTAGGGTACTGATGTTGTTGCTATAAGGCTTTCTGTTTACAATTTGAGGATTTTAATTACCTTAAGGAAGTAACTGGCCTGGTTTTATCTTGTTTACATATGACCCAGAGATGTCTTGCCCACAGGCTGGGGTAGGAAAAGATTCACAGTGGCTTTCGTGTGACCTGAGCCAATGACACTGCTCCCTCTTTCACCTTGCTTTTTCTTCCTCAAACAGGGAAAATGATATTGACCTGACCTACCACTGTTGTGAGGAAAAACTGATTTAAAAAAGAAATATATATATATATATAGATAGATAGATAGATAGACAGACAGAGAGAGAGAGAGAGAGAGAGAGAGAGAGAGAGAGAGAGAGACAGTGAGTATGCCGAGACACTGAAAACAATGGATGGAAATGGAAAATTGGACCCAAATCACATAAAGAAGTTTTAAAGATTTTCCTCCTTCTGCATTTACAACACTCTATTATTGACTTTAGATTTTTTTCTTGCACATAATTAGTCAAAAGCCAGTCTAACACTCTCTAAAATTCTTTTACAGGTTACACACTAGCCAGAGTCCATGTTCCTCAGGACAGGGTTGTTGACCACTCCCATGTTTGATTACTTCTCTTGCAGTTTTCATGCTTACTCAGCTTGAACTAAATTTATTTGCCCTCATAAATTGAAGTCATTTTGTGTGTCTCTGGGAAATCCTCCCATCTTTACCCCTCCCGCAGTAGGTTCCTAACTTCCTAAGGGACTTAATGAGGTCCTTATAGCGAGGCACTTTTCTTAAGAGACTTTAGTGATTCTGCCTGTGGCACCTAAGAGACGGAGTCAGCCCTTAGGCCCAGTTTGGCTCCAACTCCTGCCTTCTTTCGCATTTCAGGATGGAGTAGAGACTTTCCCAGCCATTTTGTAACAGTATTTTAAGTCCAGTTTGATTTGTGTAACACAGAATCCTTTGGGTCTTAGTTTGAGTTTCCTCAGAAGTAGGCCCAGCGATAAGGATTCAAAAGTAAATAATTTACTTGAGAGAAGCAGGAACATCAACAAGGAAGAGGGAAAGGCAGCCCGGAAAGGGTATGAGTCAGCTGCTGCCCTCAGAGCTGAGTCTGGGAAATGGCGCAGTCCACCAGAGCGGCAACTGAGCTGGGGCATTTAGACAACAACTCTTGTCAATTGTCAGTTGAAAGTTGCTGGGTTGTTAATCCCTGGCAAAGAGCTGTGCATAGGTAGTTCCAAAAAGAGCCCTTGGACTCCAAGATTTCAGTGCTGACAATTTAAAGGCATCTGTATTCTGGAGGACATGCTAGCTGGTGGGGTCTGAGGGGGTATGGATGGGACTGGCAGAGCTCCTGCTACACTTTGCATCTTAATCTATGCAATGTCTTGCCCAAGGGTGCAAGATAGAAGGTGCTTCAGGGAGGAGGCTATGGGCTCTGATCTTTCCTTAGGTCATTTGGACTCACAGTTGGCAATGAGCCCTGAGCCATGCCTTAGTCACGGCTCTGGCATCCAAAAGGGCCCAGGATTGCAGGCTAATTATAGCACAATGATAAGCTTATTACAACATGATCACAAATGTATACTGTGGCTGGAGAAAAAAGGGCACAGCAGCCTCTTAGTTTTCCTTATCATCACTGATGAGCAGATGCTGATCCCTGCCACGATCCTTAGAGGAGAAACAAGCCTGGGGACCAAAGTCTGGGACTTCTGCACCTACTCTGCCATCATGTGGAGTAATCACCAAAACAGGATGGACAGTACAGGGGAGGAGATGGGAGCCCCTGAGCCTCCGAGTTACTAGTCCAGGAGGCACTCTACCGGTGGGCTTCTTGTTCTTTCACTTTGAGGCACTCTTGGTTTTCTCTCAGTTTATGAGGCTTTTATGATCTTTTTGCCCAAACAGATCCTAAACGACACAGTGTCAGCCCAGCTGATTGGTGATGAGACACCTACTTCTATATTAGAGTAATTGTGTATGTGACTCTGGATAGAATGAATCAGGCTGGTAGCCTGTTCCCACATCTTCTGCTCTACTGTTAAGCTTCAGCTGCCATAAAAGAATGGGTCCCTTAAACACTAGCAGTCTGGAGCCTGAAAGCCCAAGATCAGGTCTCAGCAAGGACTCAGATCAGGACTCTTTGTGGCTTGTAGATGGCCACCTTCCACTGTGTCCTCAAGGCAACCCCCTGTGCACACTCTCAACACAGATTTTTAATATTATACAATGAAATGTTGAAGAATATTTTCCCCAAGACCAATGTATAATATTTCAAAATTATGCCTGGATGAATTACTTAATCATTGTGAAAAGTGATACCCAAAATTTTTAATGTAGATGCTCTCTGATAATGGTTTGAGACTCTACATTGCAACTGACATTTAAGAAAATGCTACCTGTTGAGTCTCGGTGTAGCATTGAGGAAGAATATCTATAATTATCTTAAAAGCCAGTGATACCTCTGTAAGAATACATTTTCTTTACATTACTTTACACATTAATGTTTTATTTTAGAAACTGGACATGGTAAACATGGTGGCACACACTTGTAATTCCAGTACTTGGGAGGCTAAGGCAGGAGGATTTCATGAGTTTGAAGCCAGGCTAGGCTACATGGTGAGTTCAAGGCCAATCTGAACTACAAAGAAGATGTGGTTTTTCTATAAAATGGAATATTACTCAGCCACAAAGAATGAGAAAATAGATTCATTCATAGGAAAATGGATACATATTGAAGATACACTCCTAAGTGAAATAAATAAGGCACACATGTGTAAATACTGAATAGTTTCTCTGGTGTGAATAATCTGCAATAATACAGAAGATCCTAATAAGATTACTGACATTGAGAAATGGGAAGAAAGGAGCTAAAGATGTAGGGAAGGTGGGATGGGTAGGGTAAGGGTAAAAAGGGAAAAGAAAAAATGTGAGATAATGAAAAGATGGAAATTAAGTGGTTGTAGGGGAGGAGGGGGTGAAGGGAGGGCAGGGACAAGGGGAAAAAATGAGAATCAAGACTTGTCATGTAGAGGTACAAGATCCCAACAATGAATGTAACTACTGTATCCCTAAAATGTACCAATAAACTCAATTAAAGCTGAAAAAAAATGAACTACATAGTGAGAGCTTGTCTCAAAACCAACCAAAAAAAAAAAGAAAAAGAAAAGAAACGTGGTAAAAAGAAAGGTAATTTTGATAAAGAAAAAATATTTGCAATTATTTATGATCAGTGGTATTTATGATCAATTTATGATTAATATTATCAATTTATGAATTAATAGAGAAATAAATTTTCAATTTTAAGGTATAATATGGCAAATATTGACAAATTTAACCTGTATAAGCAAACATTTCTATAGTTCTCAATAATTTTTTTGTTTTGTTTTGTTTTTTGATACCAGGGAATGAACTTGGGTCCTTATGATTGTGAGGCAGGCAGCAGAACCACTGAGCTAAATCCCCAGCCCCTAGTTCTCAATAATTTTTAAATAAAGAGATCTTTAAACCAAAATGTTTGAGAATTACTGACATAGATGAACAAAAAAAACTCTCTGAGTAGCTAGCTGAACCTGAGTTCTCATCTGTAAATACCAGAAACCCTTTATCTAGCCAGTTTCAGCAGAATATGAACTCATTTTAGAATGTGAAGTAGTGCCCCAAAGTTAGATGTTTCCTTGAGCACCTTTGTGAAAAAACGCTCCAGGGCCAGGGATTTAGCTCAGTGGTTCCACTACCTGCCTAGCAAATGCAAGGTCCCAAGTTCGATCCTCAGTACCAAAACAAAATAAAACAAACTGCTCTAGTCTTCTTACCAAACTCTCTTCCAAATCAGAGCCTCCCATAATTGGAGAACAATGCAAAGAACTCAGGGCTGCAGCTACAAGTGAGATTGCAAAGTCAGGTTATGATGATTCATGAAATCGTCCAAGCAAAGAAAGGTCATACAAAGGATGCCTGGCAACCCAAATGTCCACTACAGTAACTGCTAATATGCTCCTTTTGTTTGGGTCAAAAGGAAGGGTGAGCTCCAAGCTGTAAGTGAGGGATCTGTCTCTCAAATTCAGTTAGTTTGATGCTGGACTCTACCTCAGAACCAGTATGTGTGAGAGTTAGTCCTGGCTCTCAGTGTAGCTGGAATAAGAGAAGCCTAGAACATTGGTGTAGCTCAGCTCCAGGTGTGCCTGTGAGGGAGTTTCCAGAGAAGACTGGCATGTGATCAGTGACAGAGAGACCTATCCTCAATGTGGGCAGCATCACCCAAAAGGCTGGGGTATGGACACAACAAAAGCAAAGAGGAGAAGCTTCCAATTGCACACACTGGACCCTTCTTGACTTGACTGGGTGTTTTCTTTGTTTGTTTGGTTGGTTGGTTGGTTGACTGGTTGGTTGGGTTTTTTGCTGCTGCATAACCTGTGGAAATCAGACTCCAGATTCTTCAGCCATTGAACATGGGCTTGCATCACTCCTGGGAGCTTCTAGGTCTTTAGTCTCAGATGGGGACTGTGTCATTGTCCCTCTTGTTCCAAGACTCCTAGCTCCTTGGACTAAGAAGCCACTGGTTTCCTGCTTTTCAGTATGTAGACAGCCATTTCAGAACTATCCAGCCCCAGGCTGTGTAAGCCAGTCCAATAAATCCCTTCCTCCACTCCTTCTCTCCCCAGTCTCCCCTCCCCCTTCCACTTCTTTTCCTCTTTCTCCTCTTCCTCCTCTTCCTGTTCTTCCTTCTCATCTTCTTCCTCCTCCTCCTGTTCCTCCTCCCCCTCCTGTTATTGGGGATTGAAGCAGAGCCTTCCAATTGAGCTACAACCCCCAATTAATTTTATTTTTTATCTTGAGACAAGGTCTTGCTAAGTCACTAAATTGCCCAGGCTGGGTTCAATTTGCTACGCTCCTGCCTCAGCCTCCCAGAGTGCTGGGATTACCCACCCATATGTCCCACCAGACCCAGCTAAATCTTCTCTTATATAGAAAATCATGGTGAAAATGTTTTGAAGTTTGAAAAACTTCTGGATTCCACATTGCATTAGTCAGAGGAAGGGTTCTGTTCTCCTAGAGAACCCTAACTTTAAGCTCTAAGACATCTTCACCATGGTTGCTTCATAGAGGTCTTAGAGATGCCAGGACTCAAGGAGAGAGAAACATTTTTTAAAAAAAATAGATTTATTATTATTTTTATGACAAAAATGAACACTTTGTTAGGGATGATTCAAAAGCTATGGAAAAGCACAAAAATAAAAATCCCTTATTGCTTCATCATAGAGTGAAATATACTATTGATATTTTAATATATTTCCCCCCATGTGATATTTAAGTCAGAAGTAAGTTCATACTGTATGTGGTATTTTTTAACCTTTGGAGCTTTCATATCAGGATCATCTTTATAGGTTAAGTATTAATTTTAATATTTAGTATTCTTAATTTAGTAACTACAGATTATTCCACTGGAAGAAAATAATTTATTAAATGATGATACATTGCTTTAAAAATAGATGCCATAAATATTACCCTATTTTGATGGCCTTCTCCCTCTAAAACTAAAGACTCTTCTTTATATCCACAGTACCTAAACATAGTAGACAATCCACAAAGCTTGGTAATTAATGAAACACTAACATAATGAACAAAAAAATGTATTTGTTCAGCTCAGGTGTCACATTCCAAGGCCCCAAGATTTGGAAGGTATTAGGGGGAAAAGGAGAGAACATTCCAAAGAAAATGTGTTTTGACTTATGATGGTCAGACATTCAGCCATCACAGGAGGAAGACCCTGAGGAGGGACATTTGACAGTGGCCACCTGCAGGTATGCTGCAGGACACAGAGCTGGAGCAGGCGGTGACTTAAATGGCACCATAATACTAAGAAGAATTATAAGTAAAAAAGATCCATGATAAACTCCTGGTTTAGACTTCTTACATAATCGAAGTGTGCCATTGCTGTCAATAAGGAGAATGACTGGAAAATCATGCCATTGTTTATTCTTAGTGATGCGAAGACAGGAAAATGGGGGAGAACAGAAAAGTAATGTGGATATCTTTATTTTTTTTTTAAAAAAAGCAAAGCTCATTTAAATAAGTGGCATTGAATAACTGAAAGCTTCTGTTAACCTTTGACTCGAAGAGAAATTCTTACTACTCATTTTCTGTGTGCCTAGGAGGGAATGCAACCTGCCCTGTCTGTCTTGTGGCCACCGCACCCCCTACAGCAGTACTTGGCATATGGTAGACACTCAACAAAGACTACCTAAAGAAGCAAAGGAAAAAGACTCCCTTGCTTTTCTTGTGTAATCAAGCCACTGTGCATTCTTCGAAAGTCATGATACTAAAATAAATGTGTGTCTTTGAATATAAAACACTCAACTCAGGACAACAAATAACTAAGTTTCCATTAACTGTGCTGGCACAAGAACTACAGGGACCAATGGCACAGAACCTTCCCCAGTCCAGTACTAGGGATTGAACCAAGGGCCTTCTCAATAGCTATATCCATAGCCCTCCTTTTATTTTGTATTGTGAGACATGGTCTCACTATTGCTAAATTGCCCAGGTTAGACTCAAACTCTCAGTCCTCCTGCCTCAGCCTCCCAGAGTGCTGGGATTGCAGACATGCACCACCATGTCCAGCCGTCCTTGAGGAACTCTTGACTGATCACTTTATGATGTCAGTGCTTCTCAGGCTTTATTGTACAAATGAATCCCACAGGATCTTGTTAAAATGAAGATTCTGCTTCAGTAGGTCTGGGGTGGTGCCTGTGATTCTGCATTTTTAACCAATTTCCAGGTGGGGCAGTGCTGCGGGCCTGAAGTCCTTGGGGGTACAAAGCATCCTGGTAATTCTGATTGTATTCTGGAAACTGGGAAGATGGCTTTGTCCACAAACAGCTTTGGAGTTTGATTTCTTTGCCATGTAGACTATGCAGACTCAGCTCTGGTCTTAATTCTACCCAGAGGTGTTTTGAGGTCTTGGGAAAGACTAAGGTGGATGCAGTGTGGATGCTGACGGGACATGCGACATTTCCATAGGCGGCGCCAATGACAGAGCGAGAGTCTCCTTGCTTCCCACCACCGGAGACAACTGCACACATTCTCACTGTCACACCCTGATGAGCTATTTCATAAATCTGCTTGGTAGTCACTTAAAATATAGGTTCTTTCCCACGGAAAAACTTCATAGCGGATGTGAAGCTTAACAAAATGCAAAGGATTTTTTTCTTTCACATCATAAATCTGCTTCTTCAGCAACTACCAACTTTAAAATGATCTGTCAGACTTTGCATAATTAAATCTCAGTCTCAGTGACAGCGAATCATTGCTGGAACAGTCGGTAATAGAACATGGAATGTGGGGGTGGGGAAAAGTCTTAGTTCTTAATTTCTTTTACCTCAGGCTAAATATTCACATCAGAGAATGGAGGTAGAAGGAAATAAACTGTCAATTTAGATCCACCGAAAGAACATTTATAGGGAACAAAGTGGGGTGATCCTTGCCTACAAGGAGTTTATAGTCTGATGAAGACCAAAAGACCAAAAACAAAACAGAGTTTACTAATGGTGTTTCTAGAGAACCATCCAGATAATGATATGATAAGTTATCTCATGGAGTCATGAAAATAACATTTTCAGGTCATCTACCATTGAGCTACAACCCTGGCCCCTTTGAGTTCCCTTAACACTCAGCCACCCTCCAACTTGGATTATCTTCCCTCAGAACTGTTCTTCCTCTGAGATTTCAAATTCAAATATAGTCACATCATATTCTTGTTATCCTCTACTTCCCCTGCACCCTACTGTAATCAAGCACCTCCAGGACCTACTATATTTTCAGACAAGTGTGGTGATTCAGAAAACATAGGGACACAGGTACTGGGGCTTGTCTGTCTGGGTTTGTGTGATCTTGGGCAAGTCACCTAACTCTAATAGGCCTCAGTTTCCTCATGTGAAAAGCGGAGATAATTGTCTCAGTCACATTCTCATCAACGGGGTAAAATGCCTGACACCTACAACATAAAGAAGGAGAGATTTATTTTGGCTAATGAGTTTTAGAAGATTCAGTCCATAGTCTGCTGGCTCTAAGGAAGGAAGCGTATGGGGGAAGTGTCTGGCAGAGAAAGCTGCTCAGTCATGGCAGTCATGAAGCAGAGAAGGGAGGAGCTGGGAGGGAGATAAACCCCTCCAGGTCACAGCCCCAGTGACTTGCCTCTTCCAACAAGGCTCCACTGTGGATTCATCGATGAATTAATCCACTGATGAGTATATTGCCCCCATATCTAAACAACTTCCAAAAGCCACACTTCTGAACATATGAGGCTTTGGGGGGACATTCTAGATCTGAACCATAACAGTAATGAAACTGATTCACAAGGTTATTGTGAGGATTAAATGAATCTGGTAATGAATGTAATGAATGTAAAGCACTCAGTCGCTGGCTCCTAAGAACCATGCAGGTGTTTGCTGTCATGCCAGTCACTGCTCCTTATTCTCACAGCTCACCTCCAGCTGTATGGCTTCCCTGGCCTCCTGACCAATGTCAAGTTTCTGGGCCATTTGTGTCTTTACAATGTATAGTCTTGAAGAATGGTACTCTTCACCCACACCACCAGGATGCCAAGTGTTATTAGAGACACGTGGACCTTTCTTGGTGCATCCGTCAGACTCACCATGATCTCATTCTTGGGAACTGTTCTCAATATGCAGACTAGTCCTTGTGAGCTCCTATCCTCTGGCTGATGGCTGATCTAGGAGTGGACGCCTGGCCCAAGCTGGACCTATGAATCTCTCTCCCAGGAACTTGACATTTGAGTAGAAGCCCTTGACATTAGCCTTGTTAGTGGTAGAACTTTAGAGACATTGTCCCTGACCTCTTCGTTTGAGGCCCCTAGCACTGCTCAGCCTCCTTCCCTGGGATTCTGTTGAGATATCCCCATGTATTTCTGACAAATTCTTCATTCCTCATATGCTGGATAGAGTGCGTGTCTATCTTTTATAAACCAAATGAACCGCAACTGCAGTTGCCAAGAAATAATTACAACAAGTGGTTCATAAAGCAGTGAAATCTCTGATGACCCCTCACTACAGTGTTTATTTATTTACATCTTTTTGACCCCTTGGGAATTGACCAAACAACAGTTAAAATGTTCTGCACCTGGGACCCTCCACAGCTCCTCTCCTCACTCGTGCAGTGGTCCTCAATCCTGGCTGTACACTGGAGCACCTCTCCCCCTTGGAGATGACTGAGTCTCAGTGGGTCCTGGGTAGTTGAGTAGCCGGGGTTGTTCAGGTGTGCACCCCAGGTTGAGGACTGCTCCTCGTCAGATTAACACTGTTCTACACAAGCTTTTCTATCCTTGTTGTCTTCTATATGGGCTTAGAAGATGGTGTGCGTCTGCCCTTTGCCAAGGCTAAGGTTCTCACTGGCGAAAGCGGCCAAATCCAGCTGTGTTCAATTTCCTGACTCCTGCTTACCATCTTCAGGGCTCATTGCCCTCCCTTCCTTCCTGTTCCTCGAATCACTATCCTCAGATAGGCAGTCTGCAGTCTAAAGGATCCATTATATGCTAACCCAAATGAGAAGGCACTAAAGAAGTTATCTGTTCTTCTGAGCCTCACATTACTCGATTATTGCAACTAAGAGTTTTAATGAGTAAGGCTACGCAATGATACGACACAACCCATAATAGCCAAGATGGGGAACCGACCTAGGTGTGCATCGGTGGATGACTAGATAAAGAAGATGTGGTTGAAAAATGCAGTGAGTATTTACATTTTAAAACATTTATTACAGTAAAAGTCACATTGCAATTAATGCCCCTCAGAATACTCTCCTTCACTTTGAACATGCTTCATGCCATTGACCTTGCCACTTTCTGAAGCAGTTCTGGAAGACCTCTTCTGTGAGTGTCTTTTCATGGCTGCCTCAATGTCCTGACTCAATTCAAAATGTTTACAGCACTTTCTGCTAAATAAAAGCATCAAGGTATGTCCGCATCTACCTTATTTACTGGAACTGGCACTGTGTGACTTCTGGCTCTTCCTCAAAGTCAAGATGACCACAAAAAGCAAATATTTTGAATCAATTGAGAACATTGAGGGAGCCTTAACAGTGCAACTAAAGACACACATGAAAGAGGACTTCCAGAGCTGCTTCAGAAGTGGCTAGAATGATGGGAAAAGTAGGTTTGAAGTAAGGAGGAGTATTTTGAGGAGGATTAATAGAGATGTGTCTTTTACTAGAATAGTTTTAAAAATTTAAATATTCCATCATAATTTTTTACCACATCTCATACACAGTGATGTATTATTCATCCCTAAAGAAGAGTGAAATTATGCCCATTTGCAGGAAAACAGATGCAACAGAAAATCATCATGTTAAGTGAAATAAGCCAGATTCAGAAAGACAAGTATCACATTTTTTCTAATATGTGGAATCTAAAAGAAAACCAAAAAGAGTATAAAACTAAAAGGTATAGTATTATTAGATAAGAGAAAGAGAATAAGGGGGAGGAGGAAGGGTAATAGTATGAATATAATAAATAAGTGCACATATGAAAAACATTTAAAAATTTATGAATATTATTCTATGTAAATTTTATCTCCAGAGAAAACAGATCTCTATGTACATATTAAACTCTAGTCAATGATGTGCATGCTAAAATATTTAACAATGAAATGTACTGATATCTTAGGGCCGGGGATATAGCTCAGTGGTTCCGTCGCCTGCCTTGCAAGTGCAAGGACCCAAGTTCAATCCCCAGTACCATGAAAAAACAAAACAAGAAATGTACTGATATCTGTTACTTACTTTGAAATACAACAACAAAGGATAAAATGATGGAGTCCAAATGGTAGGTTTGTGGATGTTCATAGTACAGCTCTCGATTTTGCCATCTATTTGGAAACTTTTATAATAAAGTGTTTGGAGATTTTTTAAAACAATAAAATTAGTAGCAGACATAATAAAGTACTTAGTACATACCAGGGCCTGTTCTGTGGACTTTTCATATATATCTTATCTAATCCCCACAGCCTCCCTAGGAGTTAGGAGATATTATTGCCATTTCAAAGATGAAATGCTGAACTAAGATGCCCAAGGACCCACAGCTGGAACATGATGGACACGGGATTCAGGAAGATTAATAGTAGACACTTTGTAACAGGGCAGTGGATTTTATTTAAGAAACAGATACCTACATGTTTTGTCTTAACTTAGTTCTGTATGTATGGTTAACAACGAATTGATTTTTAATGACAGTATGTCCAGAATTTCTAAATTAAAACAAAAATTAAACAGCTGCTATCCCCTGACCTACAATTACTTATTTCTGTAGTAATAGCCTTTTTAAGAATTAGACAGAATGTGGGAGGGTAATTGACAGCATTTTATAGTCTGCTTGAAGGCCAACAATTGTCTAATCTAGCCATGTCATATACTAATATTGATTAAATTTGATGCTCAGATTTTTCAGCAAATGAAAAAAATTAAATCTATTCATATCAGCCTATGAAGGGCCATTTATGGAATTCTTGCTGTTTGTAATTGACTGCTGCTGAAGCCGATACTGTGTGGTACAGTTACCCTCTATGATTATTTTCTGCTTCCCTTAATAAACCACAAGTTACACTTGTAGTGCTCAGGGAGAGCACTGCTGACCACTCCAGCCTGCATGGTGGACAGTGGAATCGCCAGGTGAACACCAGCAAGGCCAAGCTCAGCCCTCTGCGTTCCCATGATCATAAGCACATTGGCTACAAGAAGAAACTGACTACTGCTCAGTTAAGCAGAAATGAGACTGTCACTCACTGGGGTGGAGACTGAGAATTGCCTTATCTAGTCTTCAATAGCAATTTGGGTTTAGGGAAGTTATTTTACAGTTGTAATTACAAAGGGAAATAAGCTCTTCTTTTGCAATGTTACCAAGTGCTTGTCCTTCCAATATAAACTTGATAAATCGCCCCCGAGAGCAAACACACTGGCTGGTCTGCTAACTGGTTTTATTACACAAATACAGGACTGAAATAAATGCAATTTAATTGAGGCAGCACCTTAACTAGGGAGATGGCTGTCTATCCCCATGACCCTATATAAACTTTTTGATGAATAGGATACCTTTACTAAGGAAAAATTTCTTTTAAACAAGAATACCACATTTCTAATCTAGAATTTTTATTTAAAATTAGATTTCATGAGGTAGTATAAACATACATTAGCCAATCTCATCTGTGTCCTGCAGGATCACTGGAGACAAATGTCATCCCATGACAAGCTGCGGGTCCTGAGCCGAATGGGGAGAGCAAGATTCCTTGAGGCTGCTACTTCAAATGTCTAGAGTGCAACCTCAAAGTACATCCCTTCATTTTTATGTGCTCCACTTTTATCTTCTCATAACCAGTGTTTTCTCAATAGAATCACTTGTAAGGAGAGCTATTGGGAGAGATGCTCTATAAGACCAAAGTAGAGTCATCGATTCCTAGAACATTGGTCAGGACCTGAGCAGCCATACTGTCCAATCCTTTGACAGTGTAGGAAATCAACAGTCAAGGATGTAGAATAATCGTCCAAAACCATATAGTCACTTTCTTGCAGGGCTGGAGAGTAAAGCAGGTCTCTGAAGCCACAAGAAAAAAACCTTTTCAGGAAAACCTTAATGCCAGGCAGTATCTAATAACAAAAATCACAACTTCCTCCTTAAATCTGATACATGGCATTTAGCTACTATCTCAAGAAGAATGTCAGCTAATAGTCAAATGGTACGACCATTTCTTCTCGAAATGGGCACCACTGCCATGTCTATGTTAAACAAGACATCCATGATATGACTTTTACTAAGCATGTGTAGTTTCTCCAGTGCTACCCTGATCAGTAAGCTTATAAATGGGATTCCCATCACCTCCAAATAAATTAGAGGAGCAGAATCCTTACACAACCTTCTTCCTGAAAATTGTCCTTTAAAGCTCAGACACAAGAATGAAACTAAGAGTCCACATCTCCCAAATATTTCAGAAACTCTACACCTCTGGTGGCCTAGTAGGAAATCATTTGCAGAGAGTTGAATTGGTGTGCTAAGAGCTAACCTTCTGACCCTTGCCATAAACAAATAGTAAAGTTGTCTTTTGCTAGTCAGTATAAAACTCCCTCTTGCTGCTCCAAAAACCATTTGGAATTGGTCCAACTTACATATCTGTTGGCTGTTTAAGAAATAAATTAAGAGGTCAACAGAGAAAACGAGACATCTCCAGATGGTTGTCTAAATGGACAACAGTAAGAAGAGAGGAATGAGTGGGGGAAAGTTAGTCATGATGAAACAAAAAGGAACTAATCAAGACCACCAAACCAGAGATGCCTAGAGTCACCAGAGGAGGGAGCCTGTGATAATGAATATTTGTTAAATGGAAAGTTGAAAAAAAGCCCAAATCAGTAAGATTGAACGGTGCTTCTTAAAGGGCACTTTAATTACCTAGGAGTCTAATTCAAATGCAGGTTCTGACTCAATAAGTCTATGATAGGATCTGAGATTTTGCTTTTCTAGCAAGCTCCTAGCTAACGCTAATGCTGCTGGCACTTGGACCTCATGTATCAGGTATTGCTAAATTTTGGTATGGTTTGAGCTTGCTACCCAAGAGTACATGTGTTGAAAACTTGACACTTGGTGTTGGGAGATGGTGGAACCTTGAAGAAGTGGGCCTAGTGTAAGATAATTAGTTCTTTGGCGGTACTACCCTTGGAAGGGATAGATACAGGTCTTGTGGACTAAGTTAGTAGTTCTTGAGAGACTTCATGAATATAAAAGAACAAGACTGATCTCTGGATCTCTCCCTGGCTTGTGTTGCCATATGATCTTTTCCACATAAGCTTTCACCATGAGTAAAAGCTAGCACCATGCCTTAGACCTCCCAAACTGTGAACTAAATAAATTTCCTTTCTTTTTTTGGTACCAGGGATCAAACTCAGGACCTTGTGCTTGCGAGGCAGGCAGTGGAACCACTGAGCTAAATACCTGGCCCTCTTTTCTTTCTATATGTACCCAGCTTCAGGTATTTTGTTATAGCAACTGGAAACAGACTTATACAAGTATTTAATAGTTCATGTGTCTGACAGGACACTGTAAGGGTAGGCTTTGGATTTCTTGACACTGAGGTTCAATCTCATTCTCCTAGACCTTTTTCTTTCTACTTCTCTATATTTCTGGCTACAGCTTTGGCTACTGCTGAAAGATGCTTTTTTTTCTAGTGCTCATATAACAGCTTATAGTCATAATGACTATAACCTGCTTCTTTGGTCTCATCCAATAAGTGAGAACATATAAGCAAACTCTGTATATTTATTATCCTTACTAGACCAGCTGAGGTTGCATCCCTACCCCTGAACCAGCGCTGGTAAGAGGAATGAGATACGTGAAATATGCTTAAGCCCATCAGGCCCCATCCCTTTAATTGGGTAAGGGAGGAGGGTCCCTAAAGCACAAGAACTTCGAGGAGAAGTTCCCAGATTTTTAAAAAACTGTGTACTATAGTAGGGGTCCATGGAAGAATGGATTCTGGGTAGCTGGTCAACAAGCATTTGGTTATAAGAGTTGGTGAAGAGTGTAGACTCTGCATTCTTTGCAAGTCTTGGGTTCTTCCAGGCCTGAAGCTTTCATTCTGTGTTTACAAGGTCATTTTGAAGACTTCATACCTACAAAGTTGCTACAAAATGTTATCTTCCACCCACACTCACAAACCATTCAGTAAAGATGGTGAGACAGAAATAAGGTCATTCATGTTCAGAAATGAAGTCAGCTTCCCAGTCTACTGCTTCTGTACCATGGACCCACTTCCTTGCTCCTACCATCCCTGCTATAAGGTGCATATGTTTTCTTAGCGGAACCCAGTTAAATGTACCTATCCTATGTTTCAAATTCCAAGATGACATTAGCTGACCGGATAAAACTTGATGTCATATGTGTGCAGTGTGAGAGGTGTTCCTTCTTGTACAGGGTCCATGATTGCATTTTTACCTGGTATCCTCTGAGATCTCAGCATCTTGAGTCAAAGGACTGAGCCCAGTAATGGGCTTGGCGGACTCATGATGAGTCCCTGTACGAAGTCATTTGGAGACAGAGAGCTGTCAGAGCTCCCTCAGGCTCCTCAGTATACTGGTGGCCATGTACCCTCACCCAGAGAAAATGCTAGCCCATGACTGAGGGGAAAATGGACTTCTAGTTTAAGGACTACTTCCCAAAGGCAAGTTTTCTTTTATTGCAGTGTGCACCCCCCGAATATAGAAAAGCATGCTGCTTACACATCTGTTTAGAACTTATTTCACTGAACCTTACTGTCATTTTTTCTCTCGACTGTATTGCACTTTCCTCAAGGGAAGAACCTTTACAATACCACACATGGCTCAGTGCAGATATTAAATAAACATATTGGAAGAGAAGCTGATGGTTAGTGCAGTTGCAAGCCCCCATTTAGTTCTTGCACAGCCTCCTAATAGGAATATTCTACAAAAGCATCGCTTATGCTATCACCATTCATTCACTTCAACTGCTTTTGATATTGAAAGATACTATTAGAAAGAGTGATTATATTCAGCCATCGGTAAATATACTCTAAAAATGGAAAACAATAATAGAACCATGGACTGAGAACTGATTAGATTGAAACATAGATTTTCTCCAAATTTATAACATCCTTCTCCAAAAAGGGAGGGAAGGAGTAAGAAATTGGGTACTGAGAAATTGTTCAACTACTAAGCAATGACACTGAGTACTGTTACCTCTTTCATCTCCATCCTCGTATATTAAAACTGAAGAGTCTTTCAAGGATTGCACTGTGGTGTCTGTATATTTTATCACATCTCCATTTGGGAGGCAGCCAAAGCAGTTGGCCACATTCAGGGTGGGACCCTGCCACAGTTTGGCACAGAGGCCAGAAGCACCTGGACTGCCCTGTCAGTGCAGGCTGCATCCTCAACTCTGACAGAGGATCACTTTGTTTTGTACCTAGAAGACCCTGGTGCCAAGGGGGACTTAGAACCATCTTTGCTCTTTTATTTTTAATCTCCCTCCCCCAAATGGCAGGAAAACTTTAAATTTCCATGTTAAAATGTGCTCAGTTGTGCTTCATAGTGGCTTAAATTATTTCACAGAGAACCAATAAGAGAATAGTTTTAGGTATAAGCTGAGATAGTAAAACTTTCCCGGAAACAACCTCTACTGTAAGTTGTGAAATGTGCTGTTTTGCTGAGAAACCACTGAAGGCAATTTTCAGCTCTCAGATCTGGCTGAGGAAGGAAGAAGTTAAGAGCAAGGAAAGGGAGAAGTTTGGGGGTTTTCCTCCTCAAAATGAGCAGTATTACATGGAAAAAAGACACTGAAAATGGCATGAGTTCACATAGTTCTGCAGTGCAGATGGATTTCAGGTCCTTCAGCTTCCGGTCCGAAGACAAGAGCGACAGGAGAGAGGCCTGGAGAGCTTCCCGTGGGTGGAGATTTCAAATGGGAACTTTCTTTCTGTACCACGGTGAAGAGACTGTGAACTTTTCTTGGTTACACCTGTAACAGATATAAAGGCAGAGAGAGTTTAATAAGTTAGATCCCAATGAAAATGAAAGACTATCTTTTTTAAAAAGCAGAGTCCTTCTTAAAAAAGAACTCTCTGTGTTCTTGATCTGCTCTTACTACTGTTGTTACAAAGCCAACACATGCTTACAATAAAAATTGAAATAATAAAAAACATACAAATGAAAATAATATTTCCTTTTTTCTCCAGACCTGAGATGTGCTAGATATGCTTTTTGCATATCTTTCTAGAGATGTTCTATTGAAACATAACCTTGAGTGTCCCAGTCCACCAAAGCCCCAAGAGATACGTTTTCAGTCTCACTTGCTGAAGTAAAACTGGCTTAGCTTATTAGCCATTTCAGAATGAATGCATTTCCACAGTATCAGGGCTTTTTCACACAAAGTCATATGCCAAAGCATGATTTGGAGGACTGGTAGAGCCAATAAAGTTCTTGGCTGTTTACTGCAAAGGAAGTTGCTCCTTTCTTCAGAAGAGCAGAGTGTGTCCTTGATGTACTCCAAAATGTGAACTGTTGTTATCTATGGAATGATGACAACTTTTATGCTTTTGTGTTTTCGATCTTTTATAAGTTTCCACAAAGAATGTATATTGATTTTGTAATTTAGAAACAAAGCTATTTTTAACAGCTTTATTGAGATGTAATTCACATGCTATACAATTCATCCAGCTACAGTGCACCATTCAATGGTTTTCGTTATATATTCATCACCACATTCAACCTGAGAACATTTTTATTGTCTCCCAAAGAAGCCCCATAACTATTAGCTGTCACTCCCCTAAACCCCCAGCCCCTATTTTCTGTCTCTCTAGATTTGCCTATTCTGGACCATTCTTATAAACAGAATCTTACTATATGTTGTCCTTTGTGGTTAGCTTCTTTCATGTGGCATAACATACTTCAAGGTTTCTACACTTTATAGCAGTATATTATAGCAGTTTCTTTTCTTTTTATTGCTGAATAATCCGTTGCATGGATATATTTCATTATATTTGTTCATTCGTCAGTTGAGGGACATTTGGGTTGTTTCTCTTTGTTGGTGATTAAAATAATGCTCCTATGAACATCGTTTACAATCCTGTGTGTATACACAATTTCATTTCTCTCAGATGTATGCCTAGGAGGGAAGTGTTAGGCCGCATTGTAACTCTGCTTAACCAGTTGAGGAACTGCATATTGTTTGTCCAAAGTTGGTGTGCTCTTTTGCATTCTCACTAGCAGTGTAAGAGTTCTAATTTCTCCACATCTTCACTGTCTTAGTCACTTTCTCATAGCAGGGACAAATGTGCAACACCTACACTTAAAGGAGCAGAGGTTTATTTTGGCTCATGATCACCTCCAGCGCCAAGAAGAAGGGCCTGGGCAGAGGAAAGCTGCTCATGCCATGAAGATCAGGAAGCAAAGAGGGAAGAAAGGAGTTGGGGAGGAAGATACATCCTTCCTGGTCATACCCCCAACGACCCACTTCCCAACAGCAAGTCAGCCGTAGCCCCCCATGATCTAATCACCTTCTAAAATCCCGAGTCTCTGAGTGCACGAGGCTTTGGGGACATTCCAGATCCAAACCACAGTGCTCACCAACATAATGATTACCTGTCTCTGATGCTAGCAATCCTAATGAATATAGAGCTCACTGTGGTTGAGGTTTGCATTTCCCTTAACAGCTAATGATGCTGAGGATCTTGTGATGTATATGTCTGCCATTTGCATCGCTTCTAAGGAGAAACATATTAACCTCATCGCCTATTTCTCACTTAGGTTGTCTTTTCCTTATGGAATTTTAATAGATCTTTATATAGTCTAGATACGTTAGAACAGGATTAAATATACAATTTTCCAAAATTTTCTCACATTCTGTTTTTTCAATCTCTTGATGGCCTTTCGAGGCATAAAAGTTTTTAAATTTGGTGATGTCCAGTTTACCCATTTATGTATCAGTTGTGCTTAGATGTCCTATATAAGAAACAGTGCCTAATCCAGGTCACAAAGATTCACCCCCGTTTTCTTTCATTTTCTTACATTTAGGTCTTTGATTCATTTTGAGTTTTATATACTGTGATGTATGAGGTCCAACTTCATTTTTGCATGTGGATTCCAGTTGTTTTAACACCACTTAAAGAGCCTTTGTTTTTCTCTTTAATATTGTTTTGGTACCACTGTCAAAATCAATTGGCCACAAATACAAGGGAGTATTATTTCTGGTTTCTCAATTTTATCCACTTACCTATTCATCTATCCTTAAGTGAATACCCTACTGTACTGATTACTGAACTTTGCAGTAAGTTTTGAAATTGGAATGTGTGAATCCTTCAAATTCATTCCTCTCTCTTAAGATTGTTTTGGCTATTCTGTGTCCTCTGCATTTCCATACAAATTTAAAGACAAGCTCATCAATTTCTGCAGAGTCCCCTGGAACTTTGAAAAAGACTGCGTTGAATCTGCACATCAGCTTGGGAATTTTTTCCTTCTTAACAATAGTATAACTTCCTATCCATGAACATATGTGTTTCCCTTTATTTATGTCTCCTTTATTTATTTTTGTTTGTTTTGTTTTGGTACCGGGGATCAAACTCGGATCCTTGTGCTTGCCAGGCAGGCGCCAGAACCACTGACCTAAATCCGCGGGCCTATTTATGTCTCCTTTAATTTGCTTCAGCAATATTTTGTAGTTTGCAGAGTATGAGTTTTGCACTCTTTCATCAAATGTATTCGTGATTGTATTATAAATATAATTATTTTTAATATTATTTTTGTTTATTGGAACTCTATAGAAATCGAATTAATTTTTGTGTATTGATCTTGTATTCTGCAACTTTGTTAAATTCATTTATTGCTTTTAATATTTTGGGGTGGATTTCTTAGAGTTTTCTATATACAAGTTCAAGTCATCTGAAACAGAGATAGTTTTACTTCACCTCCAATATGTGTGGCTTTTATTTCATTTTCTTTTCAAACTTCCCTTTAGACCTTCCAGTCTAACAATGTTGAATAAGAAGTGACAAGAGTAGATATAATTAGCTTATTCTTGATTTTAGGGAAAAAAATAGTCTTTCCCACTAAAAATGGCATTAACTGTGGATTTTTCATAGATTTTTTTAAAATTTATTTATTTATTTTTTTATTTTGAGATAGGGTCTCATTATGTAGTTGAGACTGACCTGGAACTCACTATGTAGCCTAGGCTGGTCTCGAATTAACAGCGATCCTGCCTCAGCCTCCCAAGTGCTGGGATTATAGGTGTGAGCCACCATGCCCGGCTCTTTCATAGATTTTTTAAAAAATCAGCTTGATTTCTACTCCTGCTTTATTGAATGTTTTCACTACAAAGGAGTGTTGAATTTTGTCAAAGGCTTTTTCTTCACCTATTGCAATGTCATGTGGCTTTTATCCCTATTCTGTGTATGTGATGTACTATGCTAATTGATTTGTGGGTGTTAAACCATGCTGGCATTTCTAAAATAAATCCCACTTGAACATAGTGTATAATTATTTTTGTATATTGCTTATATTTTGTCTGACTTTCATGTCCATATTCAGAGATACTAGTCTGATTTTTTTCTTGTAATATTTTGATTATAGTATCAGAATCTGTTAAATAAAATACAATGCATTCATATAGTATATTGCTTCATGCAATTATGTGGATAACATCACAGCCATAATTTTAAACAAAAGAAACTATCCTGTAAGAGTATAGATTCCATTTGCATAAGGTTAAAAAAAAAAAAGCAAAACTAGTTTGTGTTAAAAATCAGGCCGGGGATTTAGCTCAGTGGTTCTACCACCTGCCTTGCAAGCTCAAGAACCCAAGTTCGATCTCTGGTACTGAAAAAAAAAAAAAAAAAGTTAGGAGAGTGGTGTCTTTAGGATACAGTATTGTTTAATAGAAAGAAGGGGACATAGGCGGACATCTGGGATTCTGGTAACATTCTGATTTTTAACTGTACATGTGTTAAGCAGATGAGTTTATTTTGTGAAAATCCAATGAGCTCTCACATTGCAGTTTGTACACTTTCCTAAATGTTACACCTGAGCAAACTGATGAAAAGAAGGAAAACTGAGCATTTGGGAAAATGGGTTAACTAACAAATATTTAATATTTTCTACCAGGTTTTTGCATATGATATACTTCTCACTCATTGTATTAAGGTAATTTTTTTCTTTGCATTAAATGCTTTCCTTGTTCATATTTTCTCTATAAGCCTAGACATTTCACTCATAATAGGTCAGCATGAGAATTTAACTTTTTCTTTGCTCCGAAGTGTGGACCCCTTGGCCCATAATACCATCTGAGTTTCCCAGGGCTCTATGTTTTTAAAATCTCCCCTTTCCCCAACAACCCCATAGTGCTCAACACAATGCTCAGACACTGAAATGCTGCAGCGAACACCACTAGAGCTGCCCCTCAGGAATTCACTGTAAAAGGGTTTCACTGTACTTTGTAAGGCAATTTGAAATCCTTCATGATAAAAGGTTCTATATAAAGAAGGTAATATAATGGACTTGGCTTTCAACTTCTTTCATTTAAGCCTTAACAGAAACATGAATCTACTATATTAGCATCATAAACCAATAGGTGCTATATAAATGCTGAATAGAAATATTCTGGGTGAATTAAAATGCAAATATAGCTCTGTATTAGCTAAGTGCTTTACCAAGTAGTATGCAAATGTTGATTAATAAGGCAATTATATTCAATTAAGATAATAACAGTAATGCTATATTCTTCTATGTTCTTTCATTTCTCTGGGTACCCATTGTTTCAGTTATTTGGTGTACTTCTGCCACCTAAATCCCAAGCCTGAATGCAAACTTCCAGAGACATCTATCTGGAAGAAACAAGCTTCATTTTCTGTACCAAACAAACGCTGCAGCCAGTATGGCATAGGCTGGGACAAAAGAAATCCTCTAATACAAAATATTGACTTGATGTTTTAAGCAGTGAATGATATGCCAAAAAAAAAAAAAAATCAATCCCAGGTCCTGTGTAGTACTGCTCAGAGTGACTGTTAGGCTTTTTTGGTTTCTTTAGAGCCTAGATTCCCCAGAACTTCCCAACATTATAATCACCTGGCATCATCTGTGTCATGTCCATATCATTAAACACTTACTGTCCTTCACCCTAGATGGTGACCAACAGAAATACATATATGCATACGTACACACATATGTATATATACACATACACTTTAATCTTTAGATCTATACAGATCTATACAGAAATATATTTATGAAGAAATCCACCTACAATTATTTGTTTTGCACATGTGTCAGATGACGTACTCAACTTGGTGGGTGAAAAAATGGCATTTCTGTTTCAACCTCTCATTTACTGTGCCTTACATAGCCTTGCTCTGATGGGGCGCACAGTAAGGTTCTTGCTAGAAGTCAATATTCTCACAGCACCAGCCTTGTGTATGACGTAAGATAAATCACACATCCTACTCAAGAAAGTTTCAGATTCTACTTTAGATGGGCACACACGTGCAAGTGTGAGAAAGGGTCTCCAGCCCAGAGAAGATACTATAAAGAGAGAACAGTGACAGCTGTTCAGTATCTCACTGAAAATAGGGCCAATCTTACATGAATCAGGAAGGGTGGGATTTATGTCCCTGAGAGGGGCCACAGTGAATTGTGCAAGCCTCCACTGCAAGGAAAGCATCGGATAAACACTAGTCTCATCTCTTTTCCTTTTGGTTGTAACATCATAGATATTTTAACAAGTAACAGCATACTCTGCAAGAAGGTTGTTAAAAGTAGTCCCGCTGAGTGCAATGGTACATGTCTGTAATTCCAGCTACTTGGGAGTTTGAGGCAGGAAGATTGTGAGTTTGAGGCTAGTCAGGGCAACCTAACAAAACTCTGTCTCAAGGGGTTGGGAATGTAGCTCAGGGGTAGAGTGCTTACATAGCATGCATAAGGCCCTGGGTTCAATCCCTAGCACCAAGGGAAAAAAGGAATATAGTCCAATAGATTTCAAAGCTTTGCTGAAAGATACATTCACATGAAACACCAAAAGGAAGCAAATAAAAGCCCCTGGATGTTCCCTAGGCCTCCTCTCATTCTCCTCCAGTCCTCCAAAGGGAGCCCTTCCAGCCTGTTACCACTACTCTGCTCTAGCAGGGTGAAGTTGAGGTCGTGAGTTAGACCCACAGGATCTGTGGTGAAGTTTCATGAAGAAGACTAGACCTGAACCAGGTGTCGTGTGTTCACTAGACTCTGCATAGGGATTGTCTCTCCCCAGGTTCTGTGCTGGGAAAGGCTTGGGAGGTAATCACTCTAGGCACATCAAGCAGAAAGGGATGAAGCACAGAGAACTCACTGGGTCACTAACAAGTCACTGCAAAGGCTAGAAGAATAAGTCAGGGAATGTCTAGGAGGATGACTGGCTTCTAGGTCACACCACAGCAGCTGTGAAAAGACGTAAGGAAACAACCAGAAACTGAATTGCCACCATAATAGCTGCTACCACAGCCCCCACATCCACACGCTGGGTGTCAGTGCCTGCCTGCCAGGCAGCAGCACTGGAGAAAGATGGTCTCCACTTCTATCTTCAAATTTGTATGCAAGTGCCTCTCACTGCAGGATGAATCCCATCCAGCAGCACAGCTTCAAAGGAGTCTAAAAACATGGCTTCTGGTCTTCCAGCTCCGTGACACAAGAATTGGGCACAGAAGAATTGGGGAGAGGCAATGTTTGGGAAAATTCTGAGCAAGACTGGAGCTAAAACAAACCAGGGGACAGTTTCTGGAAGTCGAAAGCTGCAGTCGTGCAGTGGCAAAGTCAGCAGGAAGCTCTGGCAGCCTTCAATGGGTAAAACAGAGTGTATGGAATCTCCTCCCCAGGAAAGTTTAGGGCAGTCCTTCTTTCGAAGATGTGAGATGTAGTCCTTGATTTCTTTCATATTTTGGTAATGAGAGATTTATGTTTACTGTGAAAAATTAGAAAGAATATTACCCCCACACCCAGAGATAATCACATATTCATGAGTACTCTTTTTGTTGAACATATTTTAAACTAATAATGGAATGAAAGGAAAATGTGATATTGCAGAGGAGGTTTGAATGGGGAGGTCACTAAAGCAAAGCATCAGGCTATCCTTGCTCACTCTCCTCATTTGATGAAGAGGGGCAATGAAGCTATCTAGTCCATATTTCTTCATCCTGCTGTGGGCCATGTGTACAATTCTTATTAAGACTCCAAACAGCGACTCAAAGACAATATGACTTAAAAAATGAAGACAACAAAACTGAGTTGTGACAATTTCAGTCCCTTCATTATTCCACCCTCTGGCACTTACTGAGAGATTCCTCAGGGGCCAATGCAGTGCTATGGGGGGGACTAAAACAGCCTCATATGGGCAGACCCTGTTCTTAATGCACTTATCTTTTTTTGTTTTTTTTTTTGTTTGTTTGTTTGTTTGGTACCAGGGATTGAACTCGGATCATTGCATTTGCAAGGCAGGCCACTGAACCACTGAGCTAAATCCCTGGCCCTGCACTTATTATCTTACAAAGGAGATGAGAAGAGACCTTTCAGTCACTCTTGTATATGTGTGTGGTTCTGGGCATTAAACCCAGGAGGTGCTGAGTTATGTCATCAGCCCTTTTTATTATGAAATGGTCTGTGTTGTCCAGGCTGGCCTCAAACTGGGGATCCTCCTGCCTCAGGCTCCTGGGTAGTTGGGATGACAGGCACATGCCACATCTGGTCTTGCAGTCACTTTGAGGCACTTGTTTGTCCTTCATATGAAATTGGCCATGATTCTTAGAAAATTTCTTCTATAATTTCTTACCTCTTTGGTTTTCATTATAAAAAAAGTAGGAAGCGTAGAAAGAACTGCATGTCATTTTATATCTTCCAGTACAAGAGCATTTAAGACATGATCTCTAATGTTCTTCTAGTCTAGGCATATCCATCTTTTTTTTTTTTTTTTTTTTTTTTTTTTTTTT
>NW_022900916.1:28771643-28787541 GCF_012274545.1 Fukomys damarensis
CCGCTGGGTGATCGCAGACCCCCATCTTTTTATTTTTTAATGAAGCAAAAGGCAGTATCCCCTGTGGTTTGTAGTGAGAGTTCATTATCAGAGGAACACTTGGTTTTTAAATGGTGTAAACAGAGAAATCCTGTTCTCTTGTCACTTTCTAGTTAAGATTTCCCCATCTTGATCCTCCCTCCCCACATATCGATCACACATTGCATGCTTCAAAGTGTTCGCCTAATCATTCCACTTTTTTCAAGAGAGTAGCTAAGTCTTTACATGCCACAGGTTTCCTATTACATTTCCTTCGCCTTAAAAAATAACTTCAAAGAGTAAATCTGCCAATAAAGAAACCACCCACACCAAATATCCCGAATGGAGTCAGACTGTAAGCCAGAAAGATGTAGCAAAAACGTGTGCGCTTCCTGGGGTCTTGAACCTGGGTCCAATGTGAACACAACCAAAATCTCAGCCCCTTGCTTCCCCCACACTTGACTCAAACCTGAGATCCCATCTACATGTATTGGAAGTTATTTGGGGATTATGAATTCCAAGCATGGTTCAACGTCTGATCATTTTGCTGTTGTTATTCTGTTTGACCCTTTGTAGCTCTTATTTGAGGGGCGGGCAGGGTAATAGCTGTTAAGCAGATGGCTGCAACTGGCTCCCAGAGGTGAAGGTTGAATGAGACATTCACAGAGGTTCTAGAACTCTGTGACTCACCTGGCTTGACCCTGGGCCAGGAATGGAGGTGCTGATTATCTCCATCCTGATTTTTTTCTGAGAGCGGCGAGTAATAAATATCAGTTGCTCTTTTTTCATATGGTATGGATGATATCCATTCATATAAGAGAACATGAAAAATAGTGTGCACTAAAAATGTATTCACAGGAGCCAACTCATGCGTGCTTAGAATTAAGTTGTAGCTTCCAGTCCATTTGTCATTTTTTATGTCCAAGTTTTAGTAACAGGATGTTTTCAAATAGTTTATATTTCTCTTGGAACATCTTCCCTAACCAAATGTCCCACTAGTGTTTGCTGTATTTGGGCTTCTTTAATTCTTGTTGTTTCCAACAAAGAGATTCAAGCCATTTCTTCAAGTGAAACCCTGCATTTCTCCATCAGGAGAAAAATGATTAGATCTGTGGGAATTTTACAGAATATATTAAATCTTTGACCATTAAACATTTCAGTTACTTGGAATGAACATGTAAGAAACAAACTACAGATGATATTAAAATGTATGTTTGATGAAAATGCTAAAACTGGTATATGTTTTTATATTATTTTATGCAGTGCCTAGTTTCTCTAAGCGAGTTGTATTTATTAGGCCTGTTTTTCTCCCAAGCCCTTTCATTGTACTCCAAAATATTTTTTTTCTAGTTCACTGCAGAAAATTTGGAAAATATAAGAAAATATAAAAGCACCTAAGGTGTTCAAACTTGTTTCTCATTTTTAAAAATGTTAGTGAACATTGTTTGAAATCTTATAAAATTTAAATTGTTTTCTAAATTAAACATTTCCTGATTATAACCCAGATTTATTTTTCTAACAGGGATCTTGCTCCAGCATTAAAGATCTCTGATGCCACACTCCAAATGAAGCAGAGTTCTAGAAGGACATCTTTTCAGATAAGTGGCCAAAAAGATGGGGCAATGGGTGGGTAGCCTCATCCATCTCCTTGGAGTCAGGTTAAACCATTATCTCCTTGTTAAAGTAAAAGTCTGTGAATAAAATCAACACTAAAGCCATGCACGCCATTGAAAAGATTACCAGTAATAGTAGGATGTATTTACAAATTAGAGAATGAAGCACCAGCCTTGGCTGTAAGGGAGTCTGAAGGGTGAGAATTTTTTGAGTTGGACTTATCGGTGCTCTGGGTAAAATGCTGTTTTTGAAATGAGGGACACGAAGGGAGTGTGAATACCAGTAGACAGCCAATAGCATCTGCCAGTGACACACTCACAGGGGCATTCGGGCAAATCCGAGACGCCAACTGAGGCCCTCTAACCCCACATGCCAAGGACTCTGAGCTACGGAGGAGTTATCACATCCACTTTTCCATATGAAGTTGAAATTAAATCAACAAGACAGTTACGTTGTAGAACTGTTCAACACAAAAATAATTTCTAACAGAGTCCATGGAGTTTTCACAGACCCAAATCATGTAGATATATTTATGCCTAAATTCACCTCCTATTTCCAGCAGACATTTGAGAGCCAAGTTTCTGGAAGCAAATTCTTTCAAGCTACAACTATCCTTAAACCCAAAAAGGTTTGTTCTAGAGCTGTAAGTTTTTCATACAAGCTACTTTTAATCTAAAATGTCTAGTCAGGCTAATAAATATCAGGTAGGCAAAGTCTATGTTTTAGTTCAATAGTTTTTTTGAGGGGGGGTTTGGTACTGGGGATCGAACTCAGGTCCTTGTGCTTGCAAAGCAGGCGGCAGAACCATTGAGCCAAATCCCCAGCCCTCAGTAGATTTTTGTTTTGTATTGATACAACGTAGTTCCATGGATTTGTGTAAAGATGACCTTAATCTTCCAGAAAATAATTCATTTAATGTGCTACAAATATATCTTAACATTAAAATTCTTTCTAATGATAAATTTCTACGACTTTTCCTTAGGCCCACATATTCTCATTCCAATAAAAACATTCTTCAGATAATACCTAAAACTTTGAACCAATGCTAAACTGAGAAGTTATTAATTCATCACCACCTTCCCATTCTTCCCTTCTTTTTCTTATTTATCACTTTCAGTCCTTCACTTCAGCCTGTAGCTCAGGAGAAGCTTAGAAGCATAAAGAAGATATCATTTGGAACAAAAGTTGTCACAACGAGGTTTTGTTTTACAGCGGCCTTGCCCTTCCTTGCTCTTTTCTGCAAAAGAATAGCTAATTGCCTACAGTTTCCAAGATCTGGGTTTAAAACTCCACCATTTCTGGGCCATGCCTATTACTGGATGAGATAACTGCACTTGGCAGAGGCACATATAACTGTTTGATGGCAGAGCACATTAATTTGTAACCACTGCTCACAGAATGAAGGAAATGAAACTGCTGTCCTCCTGGGAGAAGCCACTTAGGCAAGAAAATAAATAAGAGAATTTTGATTATGTTCAGAAGTCTTAGGCTTGTGCCCAGGGATGCTCCATCTCTAAACTCTTGTCATCTGATGTTTACATAAAAATTCTAATGGAAGAAAAAAATGCTCATAGTTCTCTGTACATGTGTTTTACATTTTAAAAAGTTAAGCATTTAGGTAAGCCACAGTGTGCATTTGCTCATTGTTTCATCTTATTTTATGAGATAACAATATAAATGGCCCAGCACTGTGCCTGGCACATAGTAGGGTTACCTAAAAATGCCCTTTTTCTTCCCTTTTCCCTCTTTCATTTGCATCTCCTTAGAAGTCATTTTAAGAGCATCTAGAATTTCAGTAGAGTCTGACAGAGACAGAAGAATTCTCCTAGTCCCCACTATTTTCTTGGACCACCACATCTCATATTGGTTGGTGTGATGAATGCATATCCAAGCTGTTTGCCCCTTCTCAACCTCCATGACTAATTCAACAAATAGAGTGAGAGATGTACACCTGAACACCTAAAATAATAATAATGATACTGTATGTCAGGGACTGCTTGAGAATACATCATAATGATAACCACTATCAGTATAGCTCGTTGTTATGGAGCATTTATTATATGCCTACCATTACCAAGTGTTTTTATATACTGTATATAATTATTCACCAAGTGGGTCCAATAAAGTCAGCTTTAATTTAGACTCATGTTGCCCAGATAGGCCTAAAATTAACAATCCTCTTGTCTCAGCTTCCAGAGTAAAATTACAGATGAGAGCCACTACGAGGCCTGGCTAAAACATTTCATTTATGGCCTTTAAGCAGTCTATCAGAAATTGAGCAATTTCAAATACATGTCTCAACAGGTCACTTTCAATTATGCAGACAGTCTTGATTTCAGGTCTGATAAAGTCCAAGGCAGACTAAAACAAAACTTCAGGCTTACATCCTTCCCAATTAAATCTGCCCAATTCCCTGATGGTTTCCCTGCTGCCATCCACAATCACTGAAGATCAGCTGTGCCGGACTTCCAAGGGATGCCCCCATGTTTGGTCAACAACCTCCGCTTTTTATTCCAGTTAGCTGGCAGCCTTACAACCAACCTTCCCTGACTAGAAGAAGATGGGCAATAAATTCTCTGCAGAATTTATTGTTGGCTGCCACAACCTCTGTGTTGGCCACAGCCCAAAGGATCTGGCAGCCATCAGCCACTGCTCTCTACCTTCCTCCAAGGGCTCAGGCACTGCGGTTTTGTGATTTTTTTTTAACAAACATCTTTATTTGTGTTAAGGTAGGGTTGCAGTGGCTGAAGTTGACCTAGGAACCAAGAGTGGGGAGAGGGGATTTTTGCAGGAAGGCATTTTGAGGACACCCTCACCTGCTGCTGTGAGGGAGGATCCTGCCTTCTCCTGTCAGGTGAGGTGGGGCTGTCATAACTATAGGGCAAGTTTAATACAGAAATCCTCTTGGGCCAGGGATTTAGCTTGGTCATACCACTGCCTGCCTTGCAAGCGCAAGGCCCCGAGTTCGATCCCCAGTACCAAAAACATACAAAACAAAACAAACAAACAAAACCCCAGAAATCCTCTTAAGACCAGTGAGCCCCTGGCCTTCTCGCATGTAGTGTGCTGGGGCCATAGCTGTGGGCCCTCTCAGTCTCCTCCCTGAGGGATGTACTTGTTTCTTTCGTGTGTAGGGGTCCCTCCTCCACATTTCTATTAGGATCTGAACCTACAGGATGAGACCCTTCTTCACATACATTATTGGGTTTAATCTTCACAAGTCTTCTGAGGAAATATTAAGATCCCTGCCTTATCAATGAGGACATGGAGGGAGACTGAGTAACTGTCCTAGGTCACACATTTAGTAATGCTGTTACAGGTTTAAAACCCAGGTTGGGGCCTGGCGTGTGGCTCAGTAGTAAAGCAGGTATACATATGGCGCATAAGGCCCTAGGTTTGAACACCAGCACAGAAACAAAGCAAAACAAAAATCCCAGGTCAGTATGACTCCAAAGGTCATTCTTTCCACCATACCCAGGCAGAGAAGAAGGTGAACTGATCACTGCACCAGCAGGGCCCTGAAGGGGATCTGGCTTTGCTGACAGGGCTCCCATTGGTTGCACTGAAAGAGGCTGTGAGGGATGACAGGACATGGGGTCTCAGAGGTGGAATCAGGCCAGCCCATGAAGACCTCAAATGTGGGATATGCTTATAAAAAGTGATGAGGAAATTTGAGTTCTGCCCTAGATAACTGGAAATCCTTCAAGTTTTCAGCAGGCAACTGACTCAGTCATTCTCTGCCTTGGAAGACTGTCCAGATGGTAGATAAGGGAAACGTAGTTGCAGATACAAACATACTGAAATGGTCTAAGTAGAGGTGGAAAAAGTCCATACACGGCTGGGCTCATAACACAGGCCTATAATTACAGCTATTTAGGGGGCTGAGACAGGAGGACCATAAGTTTAAGGCTAGTTTGGGCAACTTAGACTCTATTTCAAAATAAAAACTTTTCAAAAGACTTTTGATGGTGGTGTAGCTCAGGGGCAGAGCTCTTGCCTGCCATTTGCAATGCCTGAGGGGGCCAAGGGTTTAGCTCAGTGGTGCCACTGCCAGCCTTGCAATGCCCGAGGTTCAATTCCCAGGACTGGGGTTAAAATAAAAAGTCCACCTAGGCAGCCAGGTAATACTATGAGTCTGGGGGAAGAGGGATCCAGAGGAAAAATCAGCAGCCTGCAATGCTGACTATTCTCCACACACAAAGAGAAGAATCCCGGCAGAGACAGGAAACAAATGTGGGTGCTAATAGCATGGGTGCAGGGCTGGGATGGGTGCAGGGCCAGGGACTTAGCTCAGCGGCTGCGCCACCTGCCTTGCAAATGCAAGGACCCAAGTCCAATCCCCAGTATGGCGGGGTGGGAAGCATGGGTGCTATCCATGGTGGCCTGGGTAAAGGCTTGTCTAAGGGGTTCCCCAGCAAGCCTAGCCCAATTGGACAAGAACAGAGAGGCACTGAGCTCAGCAAAGTCGAGTTACATGTGCTTAGCAAAACTCTCTCCTGCAGCATTAGGTAGTGACTAGCTCAGGACACATGTTTTTAATGGATTCCCAGGCTGCTAACAGTTAATGTTATTAATGACCTGTGGAGAGTTCAGATCCCTGGACAAAGGCTACCTGCAAATCTTGGTTATTATGTTGAAAGCAGGCAAAATGAGCCTGGGCGGTTTCTTTTCTTTTCTTTTTTTTTTTTAATGTAGATTCTGAGGGCCAGGGATTTAGCTCAGCAGAACAGTGCCAGCCTTGCAAGCGCAAGGTCCTAGTTCAATCCCCAGTGCCAAAAAAGAAAAACTTAAACAAAAATGTAGATTCTGGAATCTTAGGGTGTGTGTGTGTGTGTGTGTGTCTTAGTTCACAGTCATATCATTTTCTTTCCACATTGAACAGACTTCTTTTCTGCCCGAGTCAGGTCGCATTGCTAAAACCAAGGAACTTCCTGTCAAGCCTAAGGATCTTCACTCTAAATCAGATTTTACTTCTAAATTAGTTCCACGAAACAACATTCATTAATCTGGATGAAGATTAAAGACGAGGTCTCCCATCCTGATCCCTTGAGATCCTTCATCACCCACCTTCTTCTTGCTTTTCCAACCCCAACCCCAACCACTTTGTAACTTCCACTTCACCCAGCATCGCCTCTTTGCACCCTAGGGCCATGGAACATTGTGTTCTTTCTGCCTGAGGCACTCTTCAAGTGCAGCGCCTTTGCACACCCTCCCTGCCTCGTCCCCTTTTGATCCCTGGCACAGGCCACACCTTTTCCAGGAAGCTCTCCCTCGCCTTTATTTCCTTCTGCCTTCACACCACCCCTTCACAGTGCATTTTCGAAGTATTTCCCCCTCGATTATAAAAGTTACTCACACTTGCAGAAAATCTGGAAAAAGTCTTAAAAGGAGGGAAAAAAAATCACACTAACCAGTTGGAGTTAAAAAAAAAAAACCACTATTAACATTTTGATAAATTTCTTTCCAGTATTTTTCCATGCATATATTTGCATGCTCAGAAAATGAAAAAATAAAATAATGATGCAGAAAAAGACAAAGAGAATATTGATAGAAAAATTCAATGCACTTAGTGTTTCTAGGTGACTGGTAACTTTAAAAAATAACTTGGAAAGTTTAAAAATCAAATTGCAAGGGATTTTTCTTAGCACCAGTTTAACAAAGGAGTGTGCTAAAAAATGAGTGCTTAAACAAATCCAAACAGTGTGTATTTTACTTTTTAATTAGCATTTTATCGTGTCCTAAAACTTCTCTTTGCAAATGCACTTTTACTCCATAATCCTGTTTTATGAGTCTCATTACATTGCAGTCTTTGCTTACTTTTTCGTACCTCCATCACACTGCCAGTTTATTTCAGGCAGAACCTGTGATTTTATCATTTTATATCCCATAACTACCACAGTCTGACTGACAGTGAGTATGTAAAAAGCTGAATTAATGAAAGGTTACTTCCCTCCTTGGATTCTTTAAGCCAACCAGCTACTAACTTTATTATCTGGTGCTGAGGTCCCCAGGACTATGCCAGGGTCCACAGGTCTGGGATGCTGGCCACACTACCCAAAGGCCCCCTCAGGATGAAGGGACAACTCTGACTGCAGAGACTGCTGCTCATGGAAAGCCCTTGGAGATTACCTGTTCTAAATAGAGTCACTTCATGCAAGGTCACCTCCTTTCCTGAGGTGGCCTGCATTCATTGATTGGTCCATGGAGGTACAAAGACATGGGGATGCTCCAATGGGGACCAAGTCTGAAAAGTCCTGCTTCAGAATTCTCCTTCCATCTCTTGAGATTGTGGCCATTGAGATGTCTACCTCTGCCTCATCATGCTTCCTTCTCCTCCCTTCCTTGGGTGTCATCCCACATGTGCCCCCCCCAGCAGCCTTCTGCAAGTTCATCTGTGGTTCAGAGAGAGAAAGAGCATCAAGAGAGCATGACAAAGCTTCTGGAAATTAAATACATGATAACAGGCATTTAAAAAGCAATCAATGAATTAGAAAGTAATTGACTCTCACAGAAAAGAGAAAAATCCCCAAAGAAATAAAAGTGAAAAAAAGTGGAGAATCAATTCAGGAGGTTTAATTTCTGAAAAGATACGACAGATTAAATGGATCAGGCAACTACTGAGGAAATTATACCAAGTTTTCTCCTAAAGAGTTTTCAGATTGTATGGGTTTAAGGCTCCTCATAATGAAAATGACCAATAATAAAGCACATAATCATGATCAGTTCTGGGGATAAAGAAAACATCAAAAAGCTGAGAGAGAAGTGAGGGAGAAAGAGACAGAGAGGAGAAAAGAGAAAACAGAATAGCATCAGTATTCAATACAGTATCAGACTTCTCAATAGCAATTCAAGCAGTCAAAGGACAACAGTCTTTTAGAATTATGCCTTTGAGATTCTAAGGCAAAATGCTTTCCAAAATAGAATCTTATGCCCACCTGAGTTTTCAATCAATATGGGGAAAGAAAAGCAACGTCTCAAAATGTACTTTTCATATATCACTGTTCAAGAAGTTACTAGGGGTATGGTCCTGATAGTCAATAAAGGGAAGGTATAAGGTTAATAACACTTACCAAGCAAAACCTTGAGGGTTACGTGTAGAGCACAGCGAAAGAATTCCTAGAAAGACAGGGTGGAGGAATATGAGAGGACTGAATTCCAATCTTTGATGCAGCAATTTAGTGGGCAATATCTACAACTGAAAAATAAAGGAGGAAGATATAATGCTGTTATTGAGAGGTAAAGGTCAATAACAGGAGGAACAGCTAAAGAGATGAAATGATTTTCCTTTGGGAAGCAGGAATTGGGAGGGGATTGAGTGGGGAAAAGGACTATGTTGTGTTTTATAAGTCTTGTAGTAGTATTTGACTTTAAAACTAAGCACATTTACTACCTTTATATAAATGAAATTTAAATAGGCAAAAGTCCATTAATATGCCAGAAATAATTTGTAAATTGTGGCTAAAAGTGATCCCTTTATCCACATGGTTAGAAGTGGTCTTTCTAGAAAGAAAGCAAACCCCTCTGATTTGTCCTTTCCCTCTGCAAATGGTTTTTAAGCAAAGTCTTGAGAGCCCATCAATCTACCAATTAGAAGAAAATGCAAAAGGAACAGCAGGAATTGTGAGTGCAAGGAAACAGTTGCCACCCATAAAATTATTGCCTTCACTAAATTAGAATAAACCTGTCAGGACAATGTTTAACTATCTTTATGTAAAAATCAAAATGGTCTGGCTTCAACTGTCAAACAGACTCTTCCAACTTGTCTGTGACAAAGTGCTCCCTTAGTACTAAATCAGATGCTTCAAGCTGCATTTGCAGCCTGGGGAAGTGTGGTTGCCAGGTCCACAAATTCAGGGCGTCTGCCTTTCCACAGCTGCATCTTGAACTTTAGCAGAACAGCCAGCTCATTTAGCTGGCCCGTCGGTTGCAGCAGGCAGAGTGGATGCTGTGCCCGCAGAAAAGCCACAAAGCAAAATATCATTGCACCTATTGTATTGATCAATAACATGAAATAAAAGATGTAGTTCCTCCACTTGGATGAAAGACAATTTTCTGTGGCTTCTCACATAGGCTGGAACTTTTACAAATATGTGTCTTCAAAACCACCAGATGAGACAAATAGGTACAATACTAGTTATTTTTATGTGCTGCCTCATCCTTTATACTACGTATCTTGGATTGTTTTAAAGTGAGAGGGCAGAATGGAAAGTGTGATGTATATAGAGCCCAAGGGAGAGGGTTAACATGGTATGAAATGGAGAATGGCCACTAAGAATGCTGGGAAAGGGAGGGAGGCTGAGAGTCAGGTGCAAACTGCGCTGGCAGCCCCTATCAGGAACAGGGACTGTTAGTGTCACAACTTCACTTTTCCAGTTGACGAAGCTCTTCACAGAGGGATGACCAGAACTAGAAGAAAGATGAGCACTAACAAAAGATGAAATGTGTCTAAATTTCACTGTTTGATAATTTTTTAAAACAGCTTTAAGATATATGAGAAAAGGAAAAAATGGAAACAAAGTCTTTGTAAATAGGGAAGGGTGGAGGGGGTGAAGGGAGGGCAGGGGAATGGGGAAAAATGTGAACCAAGATAAGCCATGTAAAGGTACAAGATCCCAATGATGACTATAACTGTATTGTATACCTAAAGTGTACCTATAAGCTCAATGAAAAGATAAATTAAAAAAATATAATTACATAGTATACAATTCACCCACTGAAAGTGTAAAATTCAATGGCTCTTAATATATTTACAAAGTTGTTTCCTTGGTACTGGGGATCAGACTCAGGACCTTGTGCTTGTGAGGCAGGTGTGGAGCCAAGGAGCTAAATCCCAGCCCTATATTTACAAAGTTGTACAGTCATCATTATAATTAATTTTAAGACACTTTCATCACTTCCCATAAAGCCCCATCTCCCTTAGCATGCATTACCCATCCTCCTTTCCAAATTCCTGTTTACACACACACACACACACACACACACACACACATACACATTGTTCCAATCCACCACTATTCTATGTTCTGTCTCTATGAATTTACCTTTTTGGTTGTTGTTACTGGGGATCGAACTTTGGACCTTGCACTTGCAAGTCAGACAACAGAACCATTGAACTCAATCCCCGGCATCTATGAATTTGCTTTTTGTGACCTTTATTTATTTATTGATTGATTGATTGATTGATTTTGTACTGGGGATTGAACTCGGGTCCTTGCATTTGCCAGGCAGGCGCTGGAACCACTGAGCTAAATCCCCGGCCCACCATTTTTTATTTACAAAATGCAATATGTGGTCTTATATGGCTGGCTTTCATAGTGTTTCATAGCATAGTGTTTATCAAGGTTAATCATGTTGAAGCATATCAATACTTCTCCATTTTTAGGACAGAATCATATTTCTATGTATGTATGACAGATATATATATATATAGTGAATTATATATATATGATATATATTATCATATATTTATATATATTATATATATAGTGAATTATAGCGGCTGCGAATTCTTTGCCACTCCTCTTATGGAGAGGCGGAATGTATATCTTTTTGCCTTAACCAAGCCCTATGACTTGTTTCATCTATAGAAATCTAGAAGAAGTGACACTATGTAATTCCTGAGGCTGAGCTTTGAGAGATGTGCAATTTCTAGTTTGATGGGCTGGAAATGCTTTACCTTGGAAGCTAATGTAGGCCACATGAAAGAGAACTAAGGTGTCCTGGTCAATGGGCAGGACAGCTTCCAGACAACAGCAGTGCCACCTGCTGGCCATGTGGGTGAGGCCCACTGGGGCCTCCTGCTGACTGCAGCCTCAGCCAACACCACATGGAGCAGAAGAACCATCCAGTTGAGCCCAGCCAACCCACAGAGTTGAGAGATAGGACCAAAGCTTAATGTTACTTTAAGACACTATATGTTGGGGATGGTTCATTATGCAGCAATAGATAACTAAAATGATCCCTGATTTATATTTACTATAATGTGAGACCAAGTCAGAATTCTGCTCATCTCTAGTAAAAGCAAAGTGGAACAGTAATAAGGCTTTCTGTTTCCCGGGCAATTCCCAAGAGAAACAGCCTACTTGGCCGTTGAAGAATTAATAAGAACAATGCAATAAAGTGGGACAAACTATGCTAAGTCAGCAGCATCAGTGACAAAGTGTACAAAACCTTATCATGCCATTAAGATAAGCAATTCAATTACTACAATATGTACAAAGTGGAATAATAAACTTGCAGTTTGATGTGAAGGGTATATAAAAACAGGGACTGAAAATGAAATTAGTTGTATATGGATATGAGTAACAAACGTGTAACATATTCAATGTTTGGGAAATGAGAAGAGGGCTTTCTGTGCTCTGAGACCACATGAAAAAGAAAGGATTGAAAGACACGCACCTAAAATGACTCAGACTATCTCCTGGTACTCCTTAGAGAGCTATTTTACTAAATAGGTGAACAGTGATTATATTCAGTCTATTAGACTTTCAGGATTTTCTGGCAGGCATGTCCAATTTGTGACTCACTTTTATTGCCCCTCCCCCATGTTACACAAAGATAAAAAGGAAATTTTGTTATTAAAAAAAAATAAAGGACACTCCTCTAGGGCTGGGGTTGCAACTCTGTGCTAGAGCACTTGCCTACAGATCTGAGGCCCTGTGTTTATTCTCCAGCACTGTAAAAAAACAAAAAAGCATATGCTCCTTCATATATTTTGATTACATTCAGCATGTTGGGTTTATTCTGATTTTTAGAGTGTGCTTTTGTCCGTGCATCTTTCACCTGCCCCTCTGCCTTCAACATGATGCAACCTCCCATTTAATCAAACTCCTGCTAACACCATCTATGTGAAGTCTTTCATTTCTCCTAGCAATAACAAATCATTACCATCACTGTATTCTAATGATACTGTTAAAAAGTCATTATAAATAGCATGTCACCCTTTCTCAATTTCTGGTGAAATGAAATAAACAGTAGTGGGGTTGAGAATTTTCCATTCAATGTGTCCTGTAATGAGTGAAACATGGTTTCAAGCATGAAGAAAGGCTACATAGCGTGATCACTCTACTGATCAAATGGACAGAAAATGGGTAAATGGGTGAGTATGTAGATTTGCCTTAAACTGTGACTTATGGAATATCATCCTAACAGCTAGGAAGACAGAGAGGGAAGCGTTAAGTGTGGCTTGGATATCTCTCCATAAGAAGGATGTAAGCATGGTGATACTGTTGGAAGGAGAGGCTGGAGAACCCACTTTGAAGGGTACTCTTTTAATTTAGGTTTCATGTTTACTTAGGCTGGATTCTGAGGTGTGGTTCTACACTACAAAAAAGCTAAAGCTTCCCTTAGTACATCCACTAGAAGAATTACTAGCACAATTAAGCTTGATTGATTCTCCAAGGTTATTGGTTGGTGTTTGGTGGTAATATCTAATGTGTCCAAAGAAGGCAACTGGGACTAAGAACAAATTGACAAGGTCTGAAACTCTACCACTGGGCAACAGCAAGAAAGCATCAGTGTGATACAGCACTGGGTATAGAGTCTTCTGTAGGACAGCGTTTCTCCACACAGTGTCTGCCCTCCACTCCTTGGAGATCTAGATTCAACTGCTTTGAGGACAGATACTTCAGTAGGTTCTAAAATTGTCTCAGGAGGGTTTTTTTTTTCCTGTTGTTGTTTTTGGTACCAGAGATAAAACTCAGGACCTTGAACTTTTGACGTAAACAGGGGCACCACTGAGCTAAATCCCCAGCCCCAGTCTCGGGAGTTTCTAATGAACAATCAGGATTAGGAAACATTCATTGTTCTAAAAGTTTAAATTCTTCCCCAGACCCAATGACAAGGACCTCAGTGTGAACAGAACACTCTGACAACAGAATAAAAACATCGTTTGCAAATGAAGAAAGCCATATTGTATATTCATTAATTCAGCTGACATTTATTGAGTGCATGTGTAGTGACAGGTCCCATGTGGGGGTCTGGAATATAGTGATGGGCAGCTCTTATAGAATTTATATACGACTACTTATGGTATTAGACATTAAATAATAAACACATGTAGAACTACAAAGTATGCTAAGTGCTACGGGGTAAAGGACAAGATACCGTGATACAGAAAAGCAGTTTAGATGCAGCAGAAACAGAAAAGGGAAGCAGGAGGCAAGCATCCTTTAGATTGAGAACTAACTATGTAATTCAATGGTACATGCACTCGAGGAGTTGGAGGTTTATATTTAGGTTGAGCCACATGAAATTGATGATATTTAACCATTTATAACCTTCAAAATAGCAACTGTGCCTGCATGTATTCAAGGCAGGGCAGGACTAGAAAATATGTCCTACAGTTCCTCAGACCAGGATTGGATTGGCTACAAAATTAGGGCAACTATAGCAATGGGTAGAAAACTTCAACTGGCAGGACCCGCAGCAGCCCGCTGGTACCATGCTGCCTGGCCTGGGGGGGCTCTGCTGCTGCTGTGCCTCCTCCCCCGGGAAGTGGGGATGCGGGGAGGACTGTGGACCTGCAGATTCACCTTTTACAAGTCTACTTGTTGGAGAAGAAATGATGGGCAAATACTCTAATCTTTCCTCAGAGAGTCATAAGATATCACTAACTGAACATTCCAGTATGCCGGTAGAAAAAAATATCACTGGAAAGTTCTTCTGTTATCACTCTCACCTGCCAGTACACAACCTCAGGGGGTTTGAACTCAGTCAACGTGACTTGGAAAAAGGATGATGAGCTACTTAAGAATTTTCCTCTCACTCTAACAGGAAACACTGTATACTGAGTACCCCAAACAAATGGGAAGCTATTTTTGTCTCTTTGAAGAAGAAAAAGAACAAAGGTGAACGTTTGCTATCAAAGTTCCTGAACTTCATGGAAAAAAACAAGCCATTGATCACTTATGGGGATGACTCTACTGTCCTGGTGTGTAAATGTCCACGCTGCTTTCCTTGACATTGGACCTGGTACGGGAGTAATGGGACTGTACAGGTTCCTATTGATGTTCACATGAATGATAAGTATATTGTGAGCAGAACATACAGCAATGAAACAAAGCTCAAGATAAAGCATCTTCTGGAAGAAGACGGGGGTTCCTACTGGTGCCACGCAGTATTCTAGCTAGGCAAGAGCAAGGAGCAGCTTGAGCTTGTTGTGCTGAGCTTTTTGGTGCCCCTCAAACCGTTTCTTGAAATAATTGCTGAAGCTGTTGTTTTAGTGGCTATTATTCTGCTCTGTGAAGCGTACACACAAAAGAAAAAGAAGCACCCAGATGAAGGAAAGGAATTTGAACAAATTGAGTAGCTGAAGTCAGATGATAGCAACGGTATAGGAAATAATGCCCCCAGGCAAAGGAAAAATGAATCTGTGAGTCCATGAGTGGAAAAGATTACATCAAGCACCATAGGAAGATGTACAAAGACTGTGATTCAGCCTGTAAGAGAATCTGAGTTATTTATTAAAAGATGAAAAGTTGGGCCAAGGATTTAGCTCAGTGGTGCTGCACCTGCCTCGCAAGCACAGGTCCTGAGTTCAATCCCCAGTACAAAAAAAAAAAAAAAAAAGATGAAAAGTTTATGCAACTTGCACATCAGTAGCTTCATAAATAATTTATGCTATCTCAGATCTAAAGGTATATTTTAATTGTGTAAGTGTTTTGTACTACAGCAAGGTAAACTGTATGAAATATGTTCTAACTCGGAGTAGCTTTGTCTTGGTCTTCAAGGGATATCAGCAAAATCAGTAGCAGAAAAGCTACCTGCAAAATCAGTTACTAGTTCACAGAACAAGTGTCACTAAAGACCTGTTTATAACCAAAAAACTTATTAAAAAGAAAGTATTTACCATTTGTCTTATTAAAAGTTTTTTTTCTAGTCATGCTTAGTATGCATAGAATTTTATGTAACATTCATCCTTCTCTGATATTGAAAAACTATCTTCATTAGGAATTGAATACTTTGTGCTTTTGCTAATGATAGTTGCAATCTCTACAAGTAAGACATGTCTTTCATCCATAAATAATGGTTTAAGGCAAGGAAATAAACCTTGTTTTTAGCTGGTTATGGTGGTGTACACTTTAATCCCCACTATTCAGGAGGCTGAGGCAGGAAGATCACAAATTTGAGACCAGCAATTTTGTGAGACCCTGTCTTAAAAAAAAAAAAGAAAGGCTGGGGATTTAGCTCAGTGGTGCTGCTGCCTGACTCACAAGTGCAAGGTCCCGAGTTCAATCCCTGGTACAAAAAGAAAAAAAAAAAAAAA
>NW_022900916.1:28787733-28793206 GCF_012274545.1 Fukomys damarensis
AAAAAAAAAAAAAAAAGAGCTGAGGATGTATCTCAGTGGCAGACCACTTGGTTGCCTACCCCATGCAAGGTTCCAGGTTCAATTACCAATACCTGAAAAACACAAAAACAAAAACAAACAACAAAAAAGATTTTTAAAAAAATCTGCTTGCTCCAAAGCATGGTTGCTATGAAAGCAGCTCTCCCAGTCTTTCCCACTTCAAGCCAAAGTGCTACTTACCTTTAAGTAGAGCATTTTTATTGTTGAATCTGTTGTTTTATAAGTCCTGGAGCTCAGCCTTCTCCAGGTGTAGATGTATTAACACTTTGGGTCGCAGATCCCTGTAATTATAGTCATATTGTCTGCTGGATCCTTCTATGGTTCATGGTTTCCTGGTGTCTTTGATTTTTCTCCTTTTTAAACTAAGCTTTTTGTATCCATGGCTTTTTAAATATATAAAAATGTGTTATTAATGCTTTACTTGCATTGTCCCCCTTTTTTTTGGGTACCGGGGATTGAACTCAGGACCTTGGGCTTGTGAGGCAGAACCACTGAGCTAAATCCCCAGCTAATGCTTTATAATAACAATTCTTTTGACTGAAATCCAGAAGTATTAAGGTACTTTTGTTTTTATTTTTGCAAATGCCTTAAGATAGTATCTTGAAAAGTAGGGTGGTTTCTACTGCATATATAACTGAAATGTTTTGTAAGTGAATTATAACCCAATCAAGTGAAATTTGGATGTACACAGAAGTTACCAATAACTTTACAGGAAATATGAAAATTGTGCCGCAGTACACTAGATTAGGTGTCCATGGTGCCACAGACCCCACTGTCCTGCTGTTTGCAGGGCAAAAGTTAAGAACAACCAAAAGCAGAGAAGGGCTTCAGATGGCCACAAAAAAGGCACAGTTCTTGAGGATTTAGGGATTAAAGCTTGAGGAAGAAGAATTCAATGAATTGGAAAAAAATGCTTTATAGTAATTTGTACCATGGGTATTAGCTAAGGAAATAAGATTCTAGTAGTGAAAATTAGGTGATATCTTAACTAATGTTTACCCATATTAATAGCAGGTAATATACACATACAATAGTTACTTGGAAGCTGCTTTTTATTTTGTGGTAAAGCATGTCAACTCCACAAAGGAATTGTACTAGAAAATAACTCCTTTTGCTTAACTTTATTCTTGGGCCTCGGAGCTTTTTGTTTTGATTTAATTTATAATATGACAAAAAAAGAAAAAGAAAACTTGCAACTCCACCTTATTAGAAGCAGCACTGGAGTTTTAGCAATATGTTTAATGTTTCTTGAGTTCTTTTGATTTTAAATACCCATGCTTGCTCTCAAGGCACTGAATGGATGATTGGAGAAATAGCTAAAGGTATATTATCTTCCCTCCTAAAATAGAGGTGGAATAGAGGATGCTGTGTACATTTAGGCCTGGGGCGGGGTGTGTGTGTTTCTAGATGAATCATCAGGGTTCTTCACGTGGTTGTGCACCGACACCATCATCAATACCATCACCAGCACTGCACTGGGGGTAAAGTGCAATCATGTTCTAGTTACTGTGCAAAACAAGCCAAATTTAGCAATATGAAACAGCACTCCTGTGTGTCCATGGGTTCCAGGGGTCAAGTACTGGCAAAGGCACATGAAAGTTATTCTTCTCTGTTCTATGTCTGGGGATAACTGGATTGCAAGGGGCTGGAACAGTAAGAATTGGAAGACCCACCACTCAGATGGGTTCTTCACTCATTGTCTGGTGCCTGGGCTGGAATAAGCGGATGGCTGGCTCCACTGGGGACAAGGGTCTGGAGCACCTCACATGGCCTAGGCATCTCATTGCCTGGCAGCTGAGTTCTGAGAGAAGAGGCCCCAAAACGGAGCCTGTACAGAGCCAACTTTCCAAGAGCAGCCCACCCTGCACCACTCTTCCGGAACTAAGTTCAGAAGCCACATCACATTCCTTCTGCTGTTCTTTACTAACAAAAGCAACCAAAAGCAACCACAAGCTCACCCAAAGGGTTAGGGGGGTGGGACAAAAATCTCCCCTGTCAATGGGAGGAGTGTTATAATCACATTGTAAAGAGGTTGTGGGATGGGAGATATTATTGTGTCCATTTTTGAAAATATAATTTGTCATGAAGTGATTAAAGAGTAACACTCAGAGAAACATGAAAAGCAGGCAGCAGTTTTGCACAGGATTGTTCAGGTCTGCACAAAGGAAGCTTGGGGTGAGAGGACCAATGATAAGAAGGCAGTGACTCCATGAAAAGACACATTCCCAAACCAGTCATTTTTTGGCCAAAGTGTGCAGAAAAAAACTGACTCTTCCTGAGCGGGTGGAGATTCAGCGCACACTTCAGAGACTTTTGAAAGTGGAGCTAGAATTCTGTATGGCATAGTACAGGGACATAATAATCTAAAGCAATCAAAGGTTCAGTTTGAGAATTCTCAAAGCAAGATGCAGAAGCAATACTTGAGCCATAGTAGCGTAGTAGCCTAGGAAGAAGCAGACGTAGACATTGCAGCCTGCAGCTCAGAAGGGAGGGAAACAGTAGCACAAAGTCTGTGACCTTTCTCAATCCTGACATTCAGTCTCCTGTCAGGGTCTCCCATCAGCCAAACCAAACCAGAGCCAGCGGGCAGGAAGCCAGTGACGGTCCTCAGAGGCCGGAATGGAGGCACAGAGCAGAGTGGAGAAGGTTAGAGGGTGCATCTGGGATACACTGCCTGTGTGAAGGAACCCAGGATCTATAGACTCTTGGACCAGGTAGGCCCAGCCCTAATGACTGCATTCAAGATTCCATTGTCCAGAAAGAGCAGAACTTAGGCGCACATTGTCCCAGTCTGTATCACTGAGGCTTATTTCTGTCTGCTAAAGGTACAGTAGCATCCCTAGAAAGTGTTAATGTGAACACATCTAGCAATTCCTATTTCTGTGTCCCGTGTTAATCATGAAGGCAGCGGGGGTTGGCATGGAGGCTCTGGCATCACACCATCTGGGTTCAGTCCTCGCTGGTGAGTTATTTGACTTCTCTGTGCCTTTTGTTACCTCGTCAGAATTTAGGGATGATAAGTCTACCTCGTGGGGTATCCTAAGTCTAAAAGGAGATTGAACATGTGGTGTGCAGAGTCTGACAAATGCTACTGATGTTTTTATGCAACAGAAGCTTTCAGAGGGTCATCTGTATGTGGAAAACTCTACGTTTCTTGATTGCAGTATAAAGTTGCTTAAAATGTATTTCATATTACTTTAACACATCTCTTAATTATACTTTAACCTTTACCCATGATACTCTTCAGATACTAGTCAAAATTTAAAACACACGTACTCTTTGACCCAGCAATTCTAATACTAGGGTTTAAAAAAAAAAAGACTTTATTTGTTTTTAGAAAGGGAGATTCTCAGCAAATTTGAAGGGAAAGTACAGAGATTTCCCATATGCCTGCTGTCCCACACACGTGTAGCTCCATCGTTAGCATCCCTCATTCACACTGGTATGTGTGTTACAACTGATGATCTACACTAACACATCATAGCACCCAGAGTCCATTGTTTAAGGACCGTTCTTGGAGTAGGACATGTTATAGGTTTGGACAAATATATAAGGACATGTGTCCACTATTTTAGCATCTATAGCACTGTTTCACTGCCCTAAAACTCCTGTGTTCCATTTCTCAACCCCAAGTTACCCACCCATCACACACACGTACACAATCCCAGGCAACCACTGATCCTTTTATTCCCTCCATATATTTTTTTTCTTTTTCAGAATGTCATATAATTGGAATCATGCAGTATGTAGCCTTTTTAGATTGGTTTCTCTTAACTCAGTAATACGTATGAAAGGTTCCTCCACATCTTCTCTTGGCTTGTCAGCTCGTTTTTCTCTGGTGCAGAATAATATTCCGTTGTTTGGATATACTATAGTTTATTTATCCATTTACCTACTGAGGAACACCTGGTTGCTTCCAAGTGTTGGCAATTATGAATGAAAATTCTATAAATATCTGTGTAGGTTTTTGTGTGGATCTAAGCTTTCAACACCTTTGGGCAAACAGCAAAGTGCACTATTACTAGGTTGTATGGTATGAGCATGTTTAGTATTTTCATTTCTTTTCAGTGCTGGCAATCAAATATAGGGCCTCACACATAGGAAATGTTTAATTTCCTAAGAAGCTACCAAATTGTCTTTCATAGTATTCTAACTTTTGCCATCCCTAGCAGTAATGGATGGGAGTTTCTATTGTTCCACATCTTTGTCAGCTTTTGGTGGTGTCGGTGTCTTGGGTTTTGGCCATTCTCATAGGTATACACTGGTATCTCATTGTTAAAATTTGCATTTCTCTGATGACTATAATGTTAGGCATCATTTCATGTGCTTATTTGCCATCTGTATATCTTTACTGAAATATATATTAAGGCCTTTTTAATTCATAGATAAGTATATTTTACCCAAAGCAATATGCACATGAATGTTCTCTGCATTGTTAATAACTTCAAAAGATAGGGAACAATATAATTGTCCATCAAGAGGGGATTTAAATTATGACACAAAATTTGGTGGCCTGTCTTTTAAGTGCAAGGACCCGAGTTCAATCCCCAGTACTAAAAAATAAATAAATAAATAAAGGCACAAAAAATGAGGCAGATCTATACATTCTCTTACTGGTTTAGTAAAAAAATATATCCAGAAATTAAAAGAGTAAAAGTCCATGTCTGGACCCCAAAGTCCCATTTTTTTAAATACAATAACACATTACCACAGTCCAAGCAATACAAGATGGAGGAAATGGGATTAAAATGTACCAACAGGCACAGGTGCCTTTGCGCAGGTGAAAGGGACACAGCCCACCCCCTACCACAGACAGCACCTTTTCCAGCTCTCTGTGGAGTAGAGCTGTGGTCTCAGATGACCTGACTCAGCTTCTTCTGGGCAGGCAGGAGCTGTGTGCAGGGAACCTGGAAGATGATGAGACCCACTCCCTGACAGCCAGCACCCAGTGTCCACCCTGGCCCAGGACATCCCACTCCTTTATGTGTAGGTCTTGCATGGGGACTGTCCTTGAGCACAGCTCTGCTTAGGCTTCTCCCATTAGGGAGACTACTACCTGCTTTCATTCACCTCTAATGAGGTCTCTATTTGATTTAACAAGGTGCCAGAGCTGTCCCCAGTATTCCTGGAATCTTTACAAATCTTTGCTTTGAAATCCCTGGAGGGAAAGCAAGGTGCCCTCAACTTCTTTCTTCCTCACCTTTGATGGGCTCCCATCCAACATCCTCTCTGTTCCCCTCCTTTCCTGCACAAAAGGAAAGGCATGCTTTACAGTCCCTCTAATTAACAGTTTGTTTTTATTTTTCAATATTTGGTGCTTGATTTAGTTTAAGGTCCTTGGGGGATTTAGACTACCTGGATTAAGTAAGTGCAGCTGGAAGGTAGAGGCAGTTTCAGCAGTTTCTTTCTCTCTCTCTCTCTCTCTCCCTCTCCC
>NW_022900916.1:28793391-28825783 GCF_012274545.1 Fukomys damarensis
CTCTCTCTCTCTCTCTCTCTCTCTCTCCCTCCCTCCCTCTCCCTGTAATTGGTGGCAGTGCAAGTCCTAACAAGGTGAGTCTAATTTCATTCTGCTGAGAGAGAAGGAAAGTTTTACTTTTATTATTCTTCCAAGACCGTTGAACAAATTGGCAGGGTTTCCCCCACCCCCACCGTTATAAAAAGCAGAAAAGCACCAATTTCTTCCTACTTCTGAGAAATCGCCAAGTGCGGGGGTTAAATGAGGACACAGTCTTGTCCCTTGCACAGAGTCTTTCTTTGCCTTGATTCAGGGACCACCTTGGTTGCCAATACCCACGCATCTGGTCCAGCAAGGATTGGGTTCCCCATCCCCAGCCAGGTCCAAGCCACTCTAGTTCAGCTCCGTGTAGCAGCACCTACCATCTTCCATCCAGCCACTTTGGGCCCCAATCTGCTGGCTCACGCAGGTGTTTGCTTTACATCAGCTGTTTCCTCGACCTATGGCCAGTCAGTGAGTCTGTTACAACTTCCTCAAGCCTCCCCTTTGCAACTTCCTCAAGCCTTGCCTCCTCACGAAGTTTCCCCAGGCATAGCCACACCCATCAAGCTGCCCTCTTTCTGTGAATTCCTTCAGTCTTTCTGAACATTAACATAAAATCCTGGATTTCTGGGCCTAACTCTTCAGGTGAGACCACAACGTCTTGCACGGTAAGCTCTGAGCTGTCATAGACACAAGCTGGGTCTGTGAATCCCCCATATTCCCACCCCAGTCAATTAAAAAGTGACTAGGACTTTGGGAAATGTTATCCCAATTTACTGTATTGAGTTGGCATTGTACAGAAATTGACAGCCATATTGGTCTAGAAATGTTAATTTTTTTTTATTTTTTTTTCCACTTGTAGAGGGGTAACTCACTGTATTAAATATGTAAGGTCATATTTACATGGGTTTGATTACAGAAACTAATAAAGTATTCTCTAAATAATGAAAAAAAAGAATAAGATAAGACTACAAGAGCAAGAAGCAATTTAAATATGTTCAGGGAACATTTTCATCTTCAGAATTAAGGATTATTTTAATCTTACATCATTGCCTTTTCTCTTTTACTTTCCTCTTTAGTTTTATTTTAGGATTCCCTATTTTTAATATTCATACAGAGATTTCTTTAACCGAAATACCGAATAGTTTCTCTGGTGTGAAACACTGTAATAGTACACAGGATCCTAATGTGATAATTAATAATGTGAAATAGGAAGTAAAGGGCTAAAGGTGTAGGGAAAGTGGGAAGGGTGGGGAAAGGTAAAAAGGGAAAGGAAAAAAATAAGAGAAACTGAAAAAATGGAAATAAAGTGTTTGTAAATGGGGAGGGGAGGAGGGGGTGAAGGGAGGGCAGGGACAAGGGGAAAAAAGGAGAATCAAGACCTGTCATGTAAAGGTACAGGATCCCAATAATGAATGTAACTGTATTGTATACCTAGATTGTACCAATAAACTCAAAAAGAAAAAAAAAAGCAATCAGGAGGCTGGGGGCGAGGATTAGTGGCAGAGCTCTTGCCTAGTATTTGTGAGGCCCTGGGTCCCAGCCCCAGCACTGGCTAGATACAGCTTTAGAGGAAGGCAATTAGGTAGTATGAATCAAAAGTCTTAATGTTTTGTAGGCACTTTGGCCCACCAGGCATACCTCTAGGAATATATCCTCAGGAAAAAAAGTTATGTATGCAGGAATATTCATTAGGAGTATTTATTACTTCTGAAAATTAGAAATAACTCAAATGTCTAATAATAAAATGGTTAAATAAATTATAGCTATACGATGGGCTAATCTGTAGTCATCAAAATATAGAATAATATTTGATGACAGATATTTGGGTTACCTCCTTAAGCAAAAAAACAGACTTCAAATTAATGGCAAGTTTTACTTTTAATTATTTATCTCCATCTTATAAGAGCTAAAAAAAGAAAGAAATAGAAAAGTCATCAAATTAGAAGGCCTCTCTTCCACATGTTACAAGGAAATTTTTGAAAAGACGAATAAGCAAAGGAAAGGAAAAATTGGCCAGATGTCTCCACCCACACAGAACCATAATTAACACTTTGGCGAGTCCTTCCTACCCTTTTCCCTTAATATGCATGTGTGCATGGGTGTGAGTATATATGTCAAGTGCTGTATACTCCTTACTATTCTTATAAACATTACCCTAGAGATATAATTTATATTCTTGACTTATGAAAGCACAACATTACATTGTACTCTTACCCTCCTCTTATGTCTTAGGATGCTAATTTACTGATATATTCCCTTCCCTGTATTCTGATTTTATGTGATGCTGCCATGCATTTTACGTCTATCAATATTGTAAATTCCACAGAGTAGTATCACACTCAATATTTATTTATATTTCTTGCATACTTATACCTTCCACTGTTATTCATTCTTTACTACATCTCTGCCTTTTTACCTTTAATCATTTTCCTTCTATAGTATTTCCTGTAGTACAAGTCTGCTGGTGACAATTTCATCTATTTTTGGCTGCAAATGTGCTCATTTCATCTTCATTCTAAAAGGGTATTTTTACTAAGCAGGCGGTGATTTTTTGTCAACTCTCTGAAGATGTTTTTAGTATTGTACTAGACCTGGTTTTTCTTTTATTAGCCCTGCTTGGAATCTTTAGTTCTTTGAATCCATGGCTCAATGCCTTTCATCAATTTTTGAAAATTCTCATCTACAAAATCTTCAAATATTGCTTCTAACCTCTCTCCTCTATTTAAGGGACTCATTATGTTAGACCTCCTCATAAAATCTCCACATCCCTTTTTTTTTTCCCTCTGTCTTTTCTGTCATTGAAAATATTACTTCCTGTATTTGTCCATGACCTCTTTTTCAGTTCATTAATTTTATATTCAGCTCTGTCCAATCTTCTGTTAAAACCTACTCAGTGAGTTAATTTCAGCAACTTAATTTTTCAGTTCTAAAATTTACATTTTATTTTCCTCTATCACCTATCTCAGTGTTATCTTTTATACCTGTGAGTAATATATCATGCATATTTATAATGCTCTGTAGCTCTGTTGTTGGTCTTTATTTGTGGTTGTTTTCCCCTCGAGTGCTGGGAATATTTTGATTGCATGCCTAAAATTGGTATGAAAAATATTTTAAAGCAAAAAGCATTACAGGTATCCTACCATTCCTTCAGGAAGAATTTATCTTTGCCACTGGATGATAGCTAGGGACATTAGCAATGCAGAATTCCCTTATTCCAAACTTAGTGATAACAAGGTTTGATGCTGGATTTCATCCCTTTGAAAGTTAGTTTACTTCTGTATCATCTTTATTCTAGGTATAGATAGTTAGGGGCATCACTGAGAGTCATACAGGGTCCACTGGGCCTCCTCACTCTGAGAAGCCCTAAAGTCCCAGGGATGGTGAAGCTTTCAGAGCTTTCAATGACAACAAACAGCTTGCTGCAGCACATGTGCCACAGGTTCGCTATTGCTGCTTAATTCCTGCTTCTCCAGACCCCACAAAGCTGTCAAAGTCCTGTTTAGCTTCTCTACCCCTGTCCACCTCATCTGGAATTGGTAAAAGTGCTCTTAAGTACACCGGGTTTTCATTGCTCTAGATTTCTATTTTTCTCACAAATTTTAACCTACTAATTATTTTCTGCCTTATTAGCTCTCTAATGCCATCAAGAAAATTTTCACAAACATTTATCCTAGCTTTCTAATTGTCTTCAACAGTTAGAGTGGTATAAATTTCCTAGTCTACAACCACTAAAGAAGAAATCTGTCATCTATTATGAAATTTGTTTTAAAGGGCTCCTATAACTTTTTTTTTAACCTTTGTATTGAATATTTTGTCTCTTTCTTTCCACTGAGTTTGTTGTTCTTTGTTCTTTTGACTCACAAAGAATTATCAACCAAAACTCTGAAAATTTTGACTGCCTGGGATGGTTTTAGTGATAGTAACTATTAAAAGGTTTTCTCTTCTATGGTTGATGATACAGCTTGTTTCTAGGTGTCTCCCTAAAGCCTCATGTACTGATAGGGGGATTTTTCAGAGGTGGCTGGATCTGGAGTGTGTGATGCTGGGATTAAGGATGTGCTGCTGGAATTGATTTGTGTTGTGATGCTAGGATTAAGGGTGCCCCACCCTAGGGGTAGGTAGCCTTCATAAAATATAAGGGACAGAAAGAGGGTTGCTGTGGTCACTTGCTGCTTGCTGCTTCACTGCTTTGTTGCCTTCTGCCTGCCATGAACCATTTCTCCTCTGTAATGTCCTCTGCCATGCCAACATGCCTTGGAGCCAGCCATCTATGAACTGAAACCTCCATAAACTGTGAGCTATGATAAACTTGCCTCCTTTAACTTTGGGGGTCAGGTATTTTGTCTCAGCAATGAGAAAAGTAATTAAGACAGTTCATCCATTTTATATTACACTTTATTGGTTAGAAACTGATGTATGGTATTGCCTGGCAATTTGGGACCCAAGACGTGAATGATTCCTGATCAAGCACAGACCACCTTCCTCCTTGAAGTCTAATTCTGCCCAAGGGATGAAAGCTCATTGTGGACCAGGTTACCTGTCCTAATTCTGATATACTAGGGCAGGGCAAAAGGAAAATACAATCTGAAATTCCACACACTAAAGCTTGAGGAAGCAAAGCTAGTGGTATTAATAATTAAAACCAATATTTATTATTTAAATACAAAAATTTTAGATAAAGCTATTAGTATATAATATGAATCATTAAGATTAATATTTTAATCTGTCTTTTATTCTTCTCTCATTTGTGCTGGTAGAGTTATAGCTACTAGCCTCTTTTGTGTCAGTGACTCACACAATTTTTTGCCAGCACTGAATTTCTCACTACCAGAAAGAGGATCTAATGTTTTTTTGCCAAAGGTCAAATCTATCACAGTTATTATTTTCCTGTTTGAGCTGATTTTAAGAACAACCTTTGGAGGGAGAGAGGGCAGGTGCATTCTATAACTGCTTCCCTCTGTAGAGTCCTGATAAACAGAGATATCAGATATAGCCCTGTGCAGAGGTATCAGTATCTCTGTGTCCTGCTCCCTGGAGGATAGGGCTTTGAGGGCTCTGAATTTTTAAGGAAGCATAAGAGGCAATGGGTTTTCTATGCCTTATGAATAATGTGTGAGTCAATAACCTATGGACACCTGGTTGACTCATGAGCACCACAGAAATTTTCAAGCACTGGGAGCTTCTAAGTCTGACAAGGGAGAGCTACATCTTAGCCCTAACATATCCCTTCCATCTTTCCATGAAAAGAAGATCTGCCAGATCCCTTGTGCTGTGGATGCACATTCAGAGTACCACCTTCTCCTCTAGGCATATTTACAAACACTGATACTGTCTCTTCCGCAGGCCAGAAGTTCTTAGCAGTTTATTCCCCACTCCATGTCCCTACCCTAGTCCAGCTTCTAACCCTGGAGGATCTAAAGTAAATGCTCTATGGGAACAAACTTCAATAAGAATTACCTTTGGTGAAATCTTGAGGCAGCACAGGAAATGACCAAAACATATTCTAAATTAACAACAGTCTTGAGTACAACCCCAAGATGGCTGCCGTATGCATTCTAGGGAAAGATTATGTATAGGATTAAACCATTTTAAACAATTAAGTATATTATATATTTATATATGGGTAAATGATGGTATATACATTTTTAAAAATCTAAAGGATATACATGATGCTATTAGAAAAGGAAGAGTTGTTCTACTTTATATACCTTGTTTTAAAATTTTTATAAGCAAGAATTCATTTTTTGGTGGTAAAGGGGATCAAACTCAGGGGCTTCACCCTGAACAACATTCCTACCAAGTCAATAAGTTGCCTAGGCTAGACTCAAACTTGTGTGCTGCCTGCCTCAGCTTTCCAGAGAATCTATTTTAAATAAAGAGTTTTTAAAATGTAAAGACCTTAGAGACTTTAAAAGTTTCATGAAAAACAAAATTATAACAATACACTTTGAAATATTCAGAAGTTTAAGTTATTATAGATTTAAAATTCTGTAATTGATTCATTTTTTTATTCATCCTATACATATGTTTGAACATTAGTGTTCTTAGTATTTTATTACTAGCCAGTTTTTAGGACTGGAATGGATTGGGTTGGGAGTAAATGGGTGGAGCAGGAAAGAACCATGGAAAGAAGACCAAAGAACTAGAAGACAAGATTCTTGTGCTTCAACCTTTATAACTCATTTACCCACCTACCCATCCATTCACCCTCTCATCCACCCATCCATCTAATGTCTTAGTTCAGGCTTCTATAACAAAATACCATGACCTTGTGACTTATAAACAACTCAAATTTCTTACAATTATGAAGGCTGAGCCAGGGATTTAGCTCAGCGGTTCCACTGCCTGCCTTGCAAGCACAAGGACCCAAGTTCAATCCCCAGTACAAAAAAAAAAAAATTATATTATGAAGGCTGAAAGTTCAAGATCTGGAGTGCCAGCATGGTCTATAAAGGGCAAGAATAAATATTCTATACTTTCTAGGCCACATAAGGATCTTGTTATATAATCTTCACTAACAATGTAAAAATCATTCTTAGCTCATTGGCAGGAAGAAGACAGGCTACAAGCCAGTGGACTATAGTGTCTACACTCCCTGGGATAGGGGTTATGACCATAGACCTGTTAACAAACAAGTCCCCGGGTCTCTATGTTTTGCACATCTAGCAAAGCAGCAGAACTTAATAATATTGTTCTAGATTATCATTTTAGATAGCTTTATACAGCATACAGCCTTGGAAGATACAGTAAGTTTTTTCCAGTACTGGGTATCAAACTCAGGACCTTGTGCTTGTGAAACAGGGGCAGTGCAGGTGCAGTGCCACTGAGCTAAATCCCTAGCCTGTTACAGTATCTTTTTACCACAGAAGAGGCCAGGCATATTTTCTGCCTATGATAAAAGATCTGATTCTCTAACATCAGAGTTCCTCTCCTATAACAATCTACCACATATAAAGGTATCAACTGGCTCTCTTTATGTTGCCCTATGAGAATTGAGGCTCAGGAAACTGGCACAAAAATGCTAATACTCTAACTACTACTATTGCTATAAACAATAAATTTTTCTTTGTCTCTGACTCAGGAGTAGTGGTGTCTACACCAGCATCCATAAAAATGTAGGAGACTTAATTTGTTAGACGGCAAGTAGAATAAAACTTCAGAACCTTCACAGTTCTCGATTTGCTGTGTTTATATTCTGTCCCTACCACTTTCTGGGTTGCAAGGGACAGGACTAGGGAGGGATCACACCCAGGGACTGCCTACAGAACTCACCATTGCTTGCTGGCATGGACTGTTCCCTCTACCTGAGATCCCAAACTCTGCAATGGCATCCAGCTGAACTTGCTCCATATTTTCTGCCCTCTTCATGTTAGAACGGTGTGGGTACCAGATGTGCAGCATGAGCATCACCTGAGAATTAGAAACACAAAGTTCTAGCCTCAAGCTAGATGCACTGAACCGGAAATTCCATGGGTGAGACTCAGAAACCAGTTTTACAAGCCCCACAAGTGACATTGCTGCACAAGGAAGCTCAGCACCATTCGTTGGTTAGAGTTGTCTTGCTCTGGATTTTTATTCCTAGAAGAAATAAGTTCTGTCACACAGCCTATACTCATTCCTACCTACCAGGACCCCAGTGCTGCCATGGTTTCCAAGGAGGTACTGTACCTTCCAAGTGAGTTGAACTCTTTCTGTGTAACTTTGGTGACTTGTGTTTGATAACACATTCTTAGTCCTGTGAGGAAACAATATATTCAAGCTTGGACAGTTGTGTGAACCTCCCTCTGAGTACCCACTTTTCCCATCCCAAAGTTCATGACCAAATTTCCTACTTGTTATATAACCCTTGGGTAAATTTTAAAATATCAAATGTTTTTCTTTAAACTTTTGAATTCTAAGTACCCTGACTTAAATCAGTATAATGGAACTTACATAAGAAAAAATATTTTGATTTTTAAAAAACCTTCTGTTTATGGGCTGTCATGCCACAAACTTTCCATCTCAGGTAACATGGCAACTAGAGTCTACCTAAGACTCCCATGTTACTCAGCTTTTCATTGCTGTAACAAACCACCTGAGACAAACAACTTAAAGAAGGGAAGGTTTATTTTTGGCTTGTGGATTTAGAATTTTCTATCCATGGTCAGTTGGCTTCCTTGCTTTTGGGCCCAGGGTGAGGCAGAATAACATCACAGAAGACATGGTGGCAGAAAGTTGCTCGCTCCATGAGAGCCAGGAAGGGAGGAGGGTAGGGAAAGATAGGTCTGGGGCCAGATATAGATCCCAAGGTCATGCCCCCATGATCTGCTCCCTTCAACTACATTCCGCCTCCTGTTTGCTTCACTTCCCAATAATGCCAGCAAATTATGGTTTCATGAAGTTAAAGCCTTCATGATCCAATCACTTCCCCAAAGCCCATCAGTAATCAAGCATTCAACACAATGGGGCAGACATACCGAACCCCAACCATAAGAACTCTGTTGACATTCAACCCAATTCATAGCTTTCCTAAACTTTACTGTGGCCCCTCTGCTCTCTTCTGATGAGTCTCCTTGATGGAACATGCTTCCTTTTCTCCCTGTCCTGAGTCTGATTTAATGTTAGTGGCACCACAGCAGGGTAACCCCAACCAAGTGCTGCACAGCGTGGTTTCAAATTGTGTTCAATTTTTATTAGACCTATGTTAATTTGATACACTGTTATCTGTAACTTACGGGTTACAAATACTGAGGAAAGGAATATTAAGTACCAAGTGCTGAGGATGAATTAGCTCAACTAACACCACAAATGTTCAAAGATGGCAGCGTGTGGTTAAGTGTAGCCAGATTTGAGAGCCTCTGGTCTCTCTGCCCTTGGCTTGAGGGGTTGTTGGTGAAGATGGCTAGTGAATACTGGGACTACCAGCCTTGTTCTCCCCTGGAGTCTCTGAGTCAGCACTGTAGATGGAAGGAAAGGTGTATGTGAGACAGGCTGGTCTGCAATGTCACTGGCTGCCCAGGTGCCTGGGAAGCAGCCAGAATCCTGGGCCTGCCCTTCCTGTTCCTGCCTGTCTGGCCATTGGCCTAGAATAGAACACTCAAGCCTGTCCGCTGCTGATGGCAGTTAGGTTACCACTTGTCAGGAACATTCTGTGGCTTAATATAACTGTCAAGAAGGTGATCAGTAAAAATAGAATTGGCTCAAGAGGAAGAGCAGCTAGTAAAACATCCAGGCTGGATGCAGGATGGGTGAAGCTTATTTTTATGGCCATGGTGGGGGAGCATGATTCAGACATTTTTCCAAAGCTTTTCCAGAATCAGATTCTTTGCACCTGACACTGCACAGACCATATTCTTCTCTTGGTGCCAAGTGGGGTTTGGGGTTTTGTTACCTAGCAGAGGGATGTGCTGATTACCTAGCAGAGGGCTGGTGAACCAACCTCCTGGCTAACTCCTCTACCTATCTTACAGGTCACCTTTTAGCCATTTTGCTGCTCATTAGCACCTCCTCCAAAAGGTGACCTGGTTAGGGGGAGGAGGTGAAACTCAAGCCCTGTAATTTTCTTGCCTGTTAGCAGCTCTTATAAAAGTCTTGATGGCCAAGGAAGTTAATGCAGTTGGCTAAACCTGGGACCTCCAGAGGCCTTGCCCAATGGCTGCCTAGGGCACTGGCGTTTACTGAGCATCTACTGTAATCACTAGCACAGCAACTGAGGATTTGCAAGGTCTCTATGAGGTCATGAAATAGTGCAGGTATATGGGCCTGGTTGAGTCTCACAATGAGCCCATGAGGTTGGTCCAATTCTTTTCTTATTTTACTGACATGGAAGCTGAGGCTAGGAGAGCCAAGTGACTTATATAAATAACATCACACATGCTCCAGCCAGTCAGCCCACCTGGAATGTGGGTTCTGACGAAAATCTAAATCCAGATTCTATGTATCTCATGGTGCTCTTCGGCTTCTCTGCCTTGCCACACTCAGTATGAGGTTTTCAAATTTTACTTTTAAGTGCCTCCTAACCGCATGGGAGAGAAATGGTAGTTTTGAGGCAGGGGGAATGGTGTGTGAGAGTCTGAAGAAGATGAGGAGTCCTTCAAAGAGCTGGTATCAGAAATGTGCTTAGAAAGGGGAGGACTTGGGCAGAAGAGGATCAGAGGAGATTTTGGGCATGGAAAAGAAAGCCTGCTGTGAACAGAGGGAGGGCTAGGGCCAGCGCTCTGGGGATAGAAGTGCTGCAGACCAGCAGGGGGCCTGGAGCAGGTAAAGGAACATGGGAGAAGAAATCGGTCAGTGTTAATGTAGGTGCCAGGCTAGAGCATGTGCTTCCACTACAGCCTCTGTAGGACAGGCTACAGGCAAGAGAGCTGACAGGAGAAACTGGGAGGAAAAAGGAACCAACTGAGAGATGTCATGCAAACCTAGTCATCCCCACTTAGGACACTGTAAGGAGTTCTAGAAGGTGCCTGTAAAGTCCGGCCAAACTTCCAGAATGTTACCCTGTTAGAGCAGAGCATCACAGAGCTTAGTTGTGGTCCCCAGATCACTGAAACAGCTCTCGTGGAATTTATAACTTTTCCAGAAATAATCAAATTCCTGAAATTCTTAAAGAATTCAAATTTTTCAGTAATAATGCTCAAACACAAAAATTTTCACTGACAGTTTCTTCCAGGCTTCATTCAAACTTGGCTGTACTACTAGTCTCTCTGAAGAGATGCAGGGTGGGGGGTACTCTATCGTCTAAATAGTAAGGCCCAAAATTTCAACCAATTAGACCTGAACTGGCCAATGACCTATGGGTAATGGAAAAGACCACGGTCTTGGGCCAATCAGTTTCCCCCCTCTTATGAATCTGGTTTGTGAAACAGGGAGGAAATTGGGTAACAGTGTTAAAGGCAAAAGAAGGTGGTGACGGGGAAAGTGGTTGGAGGGGTTATCCTGGGCCCTGTGAAGCCATGGCTATGAGGCATCAGAAACTCTGAGGAAGCCCAGGGATGTGGTGAAAGGAGGGAGGAGAATGGCGCAGACCCAGGACATAAAGCTGGGGACAACGGGAGCCAGTCCCTAGAGCTGCCTTGGGTCTTGCATCTTATGAATCTGGTTTGAGAAACAGGGAGGATATTGGGTAACAGTGTTAGTTAAAGGCAAAAGAAGGTGGTGATGGGGAAAGTGGTTGGAGGGGTTATCCTGCGCCCTGTGAAGCCATGGCTATGAGACATCAGAAACTCTGAGGAAGCCCGGGGATGTGGTGAAAGGAGGGAGGAGAATGGTGCAGACCCAGGACATAAAGCTGGGGACAACGGGAGCCAGTCCCTAGAGCTGCCTTGGGTCTTGCTTGCAGACTCTGATTCAGGTCTTATATAACCCCTAAATAACCTCTGCGTTTATAAGTCTCTGGTTGTTATTGTTGTTGTTTCCTTCAGAACAACTTTCCTTCAAACTAAAAGCCTGTCAGTGGGCCTAACACTAGTGTCTCCTAACATAGCAGTAGCTGAACCAAGCAATCAGATCCAGCTCTCCGCAGAACTGAACATGAAAAGAACCATCTGGTGATTGTGGTATCCTGCGTACTTGAGCCTCAGGTCTGGGTGGAGGTCCTAGATGTCCATGCTGCTCTCAATGACACCACTGTCCTTATTCCTGTCCACAAGCGCAAGAGGATGTGTGAGGCATAAGCAACCCTGTTCATCAAGTGGGAAGAAGAAAATTAAACCAAAACCAACAAAAACAAGGTTTGCAACCTATTCCAAAGATAGACAGAAGAGAGGCAAAATAAGTGATACTCCCTATCTTTTTTCCCTTTCTATGTAGCATTCACAAAAAAAAATAGTATAGATATTCAAAGCTGACATGAATAATGGCCTCTGATATTTTAGGAGCCTGTAATAGCTCCTGAAAATCTTGTTTCTTAAAGAGCAGAATTCTTGGGCTTTTAAGTAAATATATTCCCCAGTATCAATAAATTTATCTAAATTAGTTCTGCATAATTGCTATTCCTCTAACAAGAAACTGTTAAATTTCAACAGTGAAGGTGAACCTTTTAGAAACAAATGCCCAAACTGTACCCAAAATTCACTTATTTATTGTAAAGTGCCAACACTGCAATTAAACCTAAATACTGAGGTTTTAGTTTAGGGGGAAAAATCCTGACGCACTAACATCCTTTGTCTTAAAAGAAAAACAACACAGATGCCATATGTTTGCCACTACTGCTCTAGAAGGTAGTCTGATGGAATCCGGTAATCATCTTAAACGTAGCAGGAGACTTCCTAATGTGTTATTTCCAAACATGCTGCTTTGCATTGCCACCGAAGGCTGTAGCTGATGTTTCTGATGCATATTTTACTATTAAAATGAGAAGGCTGATTCTTGACTGAGTGCAAACATGAACATCGTTTTCCCATTCTAAGTGCAAAATAGATCAAACTGAATACTCTCTTCAAACACCGGAAAAGCCCTCTTGTGTAGAGGTGACAGTGACAAAAGAAATAAAGGGAAGACAAAGGGTACTTTTCTGCAAATGCCAAAGCCAACCTAGACTCTGCTTTAAAGAAATCAAAGAGTGTAATATAAAAATGTAATCTATAGAAACATCCACTAAACACCCACTCATCTTAAGGGGAAAATAATAATAAAGGTTTTTATTTCAGTTGTGTCTTCTGGGTTATACTCTTGGGCAATGGCTCTTTTAGTACAGTATAATTTGTTAGCATTTACTACCTGTGATAAATTAGGAATCCTCACCACGAGCTTTTACTGCCTCTTTCCTAACTGTTAATTACTTTAGCAACTACTTGGGACAGAAAGAAGCGAAACAGAAGGTCCATGCTTACAGGACCATTTCTGATTCTTCCTCTACCCTGGTGCTTATCTGCATGGGACACTTGGGTAAACTTTATAACAATCTCCCATCCCTATTTGACCCACCTTTTTAGCTATCTTTTGAGTATACTTCAAAGCCATTAGTGAGTTATGCAGAAGATGTGAATACAACTCACCATGTTTTTTAGAGGGAGTAACACTTTTAAAGTATTCTTTTAAAAAATACTTCTCTTGGACTTCATTATTTAGCAAACTTCTTAAGCAAGCAAATAGAATCTTTAGTCAAAAAGGTCAGTACCAGGGAAAATACATAAAAACTCCAATAAGATAGTGAAAACTATGCCAACTCTATATGCTGTCTAATGACAAAAAGACCGTTCATATCTGGGACATAAAATAGTTTTAGAGACATAACACTGATCACACTTTCTGAATCTGAAATCAATACACATTATGCAAAACACACAGGCTTCTTCAGAAAACAAGGCAAAACACTTGAATAAATTGAGCTCACTTTCTGAGAGTTAGCTGCTTTACATATACTCTTTCATCTTATTTCATTTTCCCACTAACTCTGTGAATCATTTCTCCATTTTATAGATTAGGAAACCAATCTTCTCAAGTTTTGCCCTTTATTGGTAATTCTGCTTTTCAAATATAAGCCTGCTGTATTCCAGAATCCCTATTCTTTTCCTTGTCTCACAAGACACTATCCCAGATAATGGCAGTTCTCTCTAAATCGTCTCTCTTTCCCCTTTTCCTCCCATCTTGGTCTGGTTGTACACAGTAGCTGTATTTTACTTTCTATGACTCCATTATTCTAGGACCATGTTTGTTGGCTATACACACTTATTTGTATTCTCTCTCTAGTAATTACCTGTAGGTGAGGATGAATAGATAATTTTTACTGGTCATGCCATTCCCCTGTTAACAATTTAACAGCTGTAGAGAACAGTCTAGTATTCCTAGTGTTTTGGGGTGGCTCTTCCCACACCACTGCCACCTCCAGAGCCAAACCTTTTCACTCTGGGCCAGGCAAAGATCCACTAGAAAGAACCTCATAAGAATAAGGCACGAGAAAGGGTCCAAGTCATGTCAATACTATAAAACTAGTTAAGATGAAGTTGTGTATAATTATAAATAATTGTTTATTTTTTTTTTACCAGATTGGAAATTGGCCTCCACAAAGATTTTTATCAATCCATATTTCCATCAGCAGGGCAACAACTGAGTGGCTAGGTTAGCAAACATTTTGCTAGCAATCCCCGACCTGGTTTAGAATGAGTTCTGCATGACTGCTAGCTCCCCAATTTCTATCTGGGAAAGGCTCAGGGAAAACAATCTCATTGAGTAGAGGTGGGAATGTGCTTTGAAATTACATTTGCATAGCACTTTACATAAGATCGAGAAAATTTCTATTTTCCACATCAAAGAATGGAGAAAGGAAGGATACTGCAGAAGGCAAGGACTATGGGCCACCACTGCAGTAGTGGCAGCCATGGAGACAGCCTGGTGTGTGCTGAAGCCCCAGGTGTGAGGTCCGACTTTATGCAGCTCCATCCATCTTCCAGGGAACTTTGTGTGTATTTGTAAGGCAGCCAAGGAGGCCAAGATGTTTCCAACTTACTCTCTTCTGCCAGGTTTGAGAGAGCCAGGCTCCTCCTGTTTGTTCTCTCCGTGGCCTGTAGTGTTGTCATAGAAAAATTTCTCACAAGCAAATTTCTAGACCTTCCTGCTAACTGACCAGAAATCATTTAAAGTAGAGATGGCTAGATAGTCTTCTGTTTATCAAGTTTGATTTTCACCAACTGGCTTCTTGGTAGCTCCTAAGAGGTCATTTATTTTCTGGAACATTTACAATGTGGCACACACTGCACATATCTTATTTGAGGCTTTCAACTCCCCGGTGGGGCACATGCTATTACCATCCCTATTTTAAGATGAGAGCTGTGATCCTGAAAGAGGCTAAGTCACCTGTCAAAGACTCACACTAGGAAATGGTATATAGCTGGGGCTAAAACTCAGACCTGACCCCTTTATGGCCCATTTATTGATTGATCTTTTTGTTTGTATGTATATAAGTATTTATGCATGTATGTATTTCAGGTCTTATCCCTAGGTCTTTGATCCATTTTGAATTGATTTCTGTAGAGTGAGAGAGATCTCATTTTGATCCTATACATTTGGATATTTAGTTTTCCTAGCATCATCTAGTTTTCCCAGAAAAGTGGCTCCTTTTCTCCAGTGTATATTTTTTGGCTCCTTTGTAGTTGTATGTGTTTGTTTCTGTGTCCTCTATTTGATTCCATTGGTCTACATGTCTATTTTTGGCTAGTACCAGGCTGTTTTGTTACTACAGTTCTGTAATATATTTTGAAATTGGCTATTGTGATGCCTTGAGTATTGCTCTTTTTGCTTAAGACTGCATTGGCTCTTCTGGATCTTTTGGATTTCCATATGATTGATTGATTGATTGACTGGTACTGGGGATCAAACTCAGGACATTGTGTTTGCAAGGCAGGCATGGCACCACTGAGCTAAATCCCTGGCCCCACCATATGAATTTTAGGATTGTTTTTTATAGCTCCATGAGGAATGCCATTGGAATTTTGATAGGAATTGCATTGAATTTGTAGATTATTTTCAATTATATGGCCATTTTAACAATGTTAATTCTACCAATCCATGAACATGGGAGGTCTTTCCATACTGTAATGTCTTCTTCAAGTTCTTTCTTCAGTTTTCTAAAATTTTCATTGTACAGGTATTACTCCTCCTTGATCAGGTTGATTCCTGGGTTCATTTATTTATTTATAGCTATTGTGAATGAGATTGCTTTCCTGATTTCATAGTCAGCAAGTTCATTATTGGTACATAGAAAAGTTATGGATTTTTAATACTGATTTTATTTCCTGTTATTTACATATATTAATCTAGGAAAAAAAGCTGAAGGAAAGCTTCTGGCTTCCTGCAATAGTGAACTTCTAAGTTCTTAGAGCTTGGTTAGCACAGCAGTGTTTCAATGCGTAGGCTGTGACTACAGTCAGATTCTAACTGCCTGCATTCAGATGCAGTTACATCAAGAGCAAGGGCATTTATCAAGCATCTATTATAGGTGAGAGATCACAAGTGACCTTACATATGTAATGGGATGTTTAAAGAGACTTTTCCTGAAGCCCTGGAATAGGCCTGGGAGCCCACAATAGAGGCATATTCCTAACTCAAGGACGTTTTCCAAATATTGGAGCCAGATTTCCTAAGGACCAGCAAACCTCAGATTTCCTAAGAAGTGGCAAAGCTTCCTTACTACAACCAGGCTTCCTTTTCCTCCACTTCTTCCAGAGGCCATGGAAGTAGAGCCCACAGGAGCTTTGGCTTTGGCTCTGTTCCTGGTGAGCCAAAGGAGGAGAGTGTCAGGAGAATTACTAATAAAAAATTAGGGATGCTTATGAGAAAACTGATACCTCATTCATTCATTCATTTAAATGCAGTATTTGGTGAGTACACACTATGAGGCAGACACTGGTCTAGATACTTACAATAGATACCTTGAAGGACAGAAAGTTTCTGTGACCCAGTTGCCCAAGGGATAGATACAGGTGTCTTACTTAGTCTCAAATGGATTTTGCTAGAATACTCCCCCTAGCAGTCTTCACAGGCAGGCAACCCAACAAAGCCTCTTCTTCCTTCTTAGCCTAATCAAATGCATCTGGGGAAGCAAAGGGCATGGCCTCCCTTTACACTTCCATCCATCTGAATTACCTGGACAGGACCTCAGTCCTACTTGAGTATGTATGAAATTGTCCCCAGCCTTTACTCTAACACTTCCCAGAGCTGCACTCTTTTCTTCCGAGTGGAATATATCCAAGGTGACATTTATAGGAGTGTACTGGTTGGATCTTGCTTCTAAAAAGCAGAATAAGGCTGACGTCCTTGGCCTTGATGAGATAGGACATGAAAGCCAAAAGTTATTTAAACCCAGGTTCTTAACTGAACAAGTTAACATCACCGATGTTTATAATAAGATGTCTGATAGAAAAATATGGTGAATGTTTAAAATTCTTTAAAATGTATTTATTATACAAGACACATTGGCATTAATTCCTCCCTTGCTTCAAACACATTTATCCCACCATTCTGGCCACTTTCTGAAGCAGTTGTGGAAGTCCTCTTCCATGAACATCTTTAGTTGCACTGTCATGACTGCCTTGGGATCCTGAATTTATTCAAAACATTCCTTTCATGATCACATTTAGTTTGGGGGAGAGCCAGAAGCCTCATGGTGGCAGATCTGGTGAATAAAGCAGATGTGGCCGTACCAAAATGTTTTGTAAGCCAGATAAGCTTGTCCCTCTCCACCAGCCTCTCACTGCACTTTCAGAAGGTCAGAGTTGGAACTACAGTACCGTTCTTGTTTCATTAGAAATCCGCCCCCCGCCCAGTACTGGGGATTGAACTCAGAGCCTTCAAAAGAGCTACATCCCTATCCCTCTTCATTTTTTAATTTTGAGACAGAGTCTTGCTAAGTTGCTATGCCTGGGCTTGAACACTTCAGCTTGAGCCAGCCTGGGCTATATTGCAAGACCTTGTCTCAAAAAACAAAAAAGAAGAGAGAGGGAGAAAGAATGGGGTGGGGAGAGAAGAAGGAGAAGAAGAGGAGAAGGAAGGGAATGAGGAAGAAAGGGAGGAGGAAGAAGGTCTTTACCAAAGTTACCCTCTGTCTCTACTGAGCTGCTCTATGTGTCATTTGATTCAGTCATCAGAAAAAGGGAGTATCTTTCTTTGATATTTTTGTTTTCACACCACAATTTAAGATTTTCTTAGTTTCCGGAGGAAGATTATCAGTTATTCTAAAAATCAAAAATAAAAATGCAGTGAGACTATCCAGAGGATCTGTTCCCTCTGGAAATTCTGGTCCTACTGTCTCTCAAGCAAAAGGCTGCTCTGGGTAGAGATTTCAGAACCTATAGTCAGGCTCCTTTCCCTCCACTGTCCCCACTGTTCTCTAATGCTAGGTGGGGAAAGTAAGTTCTGACAGGGTAGGAGGTTTTATCTGCCTTCAGCACTGTGGATCTCTGGCCTAGAACACAGCTTGGATCCAAGCAAGTCCTTGGTAAGCATCTGTGGCTAAATATCTGTGGTCTGAGTCTGTAGTTCATTTCCCCTTTCTAATTCAGATTAATCCTCCTTTAGTTCCCAGACAATGGAGAATGGGAGTGAAACCTTGTTTGAAACTAATGTTACCCTCATAACCTTTTTCCTTCACCATTTAGAATAAGCAAAAGCAAGTCTTAGGTCATCACTTTTCCATTAGCTAAGGACAGCAAAGGGCCGTTTATATGAACGGTCTTTCCCTTTCCCACAAAGTAATTATGCACGTTTCTAGCTAAAATGAAAAAAAAAAAAAGTGTACTTTCTAACCTGGAACTGGCACTGCTTATTAAGGTTGAAAAAGTGGCTGGAACTCACCGAGTCCTATGCAAATCAGCCCTGATGAGCCCTTAACTAATCTGTTTACAAACCAGACCTGCTAGACAGGCCTCAGTGATTTTCTATCAAAGCAAAGTACTGCTCTTTATGGGCATCTGGCTGTCGCTGAATGGGTAGTTTAAACATAGACTCTTTCCTTCAAAGTGAGATCAAAGGTTTTATTACTCCTAAATGAGTGCATTATTTCCACTTACTACCTTCTTGTTTGCGATTTGTGTTTATTAACAGCACTGTCTCAGGTTTACTTTGTGAATTACTAGTTTCTGAAAACAGTATGGCAGTTTTATGAACCACAGTATACATTTGTGGAGATTATGTAGCACATAATACACAGAATGGCCCATCAGATAGGACATCAGGCAAAGAAAATTCTCTGCAAAGATGACAATAGCTGACCATGTAAAATTCATTTATGATTTTTTTTTTAAAAAAGGAAACCATCTAGCATCACCAGACTAACACAAGAAAAGATTCCTCAACTCTGAAGACTAGAGATTTGATAACTCTTCCTTGCTTTGGGGAGAATTTTTTAAGTTTTAATTTTCTTTCTTCTGAAGAGGGTAAGTATGTAGGGCTGTACTATAGATGAGGGATGCCATTGGTACTGGTCAAGAAGCTTAACTGGGTATTTTCAGACAGAGAACAATTACAAGATTTTAAAAAGACAAAAATTCCCACGTGACTGATATCACTACTAAATCCTTTCCTGTGTTGAGGGCAGAGGTGTCCTCCCTCCCTACTCCTAAAACCAAGATTAGAACCCTGTCCTTCACTCTTACCCTCCAATCAGTCTTGAGGACAAAGCTGCCAAGCAAACTGCATCTTTTAAGATTTGTGGTGACACAGGAATACAAGCTTCAGGGTATCACTGACTATGAAAGGAGCTAGCCTAAACTGCTATGAGTGCAGTGTGATGCAGGGACACTCAACCTTGGAAGGACAGCTTTTAATGTCACTAGTAGTCCAGCCAGAAATTAAATGGATGGCCAGAAAAGGCCATAATCAGGGATCAAGCCACTGTTCAAAGTCATATCAGTTTTTAATAGTTTTTTTTTTTTTTTACACTGAGGCAAGCATAAATTCACAAGGATAAAAACACATTTATCAGAATCCTTTGGACAGACTCCTACCAATCCAAAATGAATTGGCTGTAAGTGGCAAACTGGACAACAGGGAAACCAAACCTACCGTAAATCTTGTCTTTAAGAGTCTCTTCCTGCTTACCACCTTCTAAGCATCTTTGATGGGTCAATTCTGCCACTGCAACTTAGGAAAGAAAATCAGATACCATGTATTAAACCCATATCAAAACAAAAGCATTCCTGCACACATGAATAAGATCAGAAATTATGTCTTAGAACACAGCTTTCAATGACCAAACAGCCCACTGTGGCATGCATGCTGTAACTTCACCACCACTATTTAGAAGTTGAAGAAATAGGCATCCAGGCTAAAAAAAAAAAAAATCATAAACACAAAATATTTTAACTTGGAGAAGGACAAGTCCTAGAACTCACGAGAAGAAAATGGTCAGAGCAGAAGTGCATTGGACTGTAACTATGTAATAAAACATGTTCATGAGCATTTATGTTGTATCTATAATTCAAAAGCTGTACTGGAAATACAGGTACTCTCTTCTTGCCTAGCGGCAGTTTGCTTTATCTTGTTTTGTTTTTTTTTAAACTGAGGATCGAACTCAGGTCCTTTCGCTTGCCAGGCAGGCGGCAGAACCACTGAGCTAAATCCCTGGCCCTATAGTTTGCTTTATCTTGCATTTTAGTGTAGCAGTCTTGTTTACTTGAACTGTTTGCATCTCTTTGTCTAAAATATGGACTTTTCATCTCTGAGACAAAGGATCAATTCTAGACAAAAGGGAAAGCCAAATAAATAAGTTAAGAGTTAACTAGTACAGCATACTAACGTTAGCACAAATAAGCTATCAGGTCTCCTTGGTCATCTTGGCTCATTAAAGGAAGAAAACTAAACCAAGCAAGGAGAATGAATCATCTTTGGCACTTATAGAGAGCAGACCTGGGGTCAGGGTTAAGGTCACCAAGAGGGGGGTGTGGTTTAAAGCTACATTTTGCCCCTGAGGTCTTTGAGATTAGAACTCTAAAATGAAATTACTGGAAAAGGTCTCAAATAGTTTTAAGTTAGCAAACAATATTTTAAATTTTATCCATAAATGGAATGAAATGGAAGTTCAAGATGGACAAATGTAAAAGAATAGTGAACTTGGTATCATTTGAACTCTGCTCAGAGGGGCTGAAAAGCTCCATCTGAAAGGTGAATTAACTCTTTCAGCGAGGCACAAGGCTATCTCTTAATGAAGCTGGGGGGAATAACTCACTTCTAAAAAGCCCGCACTACTCATTTTTACAAGGAGAGTGAATAATTATGTCTGATTTCATAGGATTAAAGGGAAAACTGTGAAAGATGTCAAGTTCTGACTAGACAACCTCAGTGAGTTCTTGACTCTAAAATACTGTTTAATATTGAAACAATATTTGTAATAGCTTCCAATAATCCAAATTTTAAAGTATTTTAGGCATTTATCATTTTTAATGACTATAGCAAATGCCAAATTTTGTCCTTTTGAAGATAAAATGCTGCACTCAAAAAGTCATAGGATTTGCATATACAGCCAAGGCTGAGAAACACACCCCAAACCTGCCCTTTGATTTTATGAGTCTGGCTGTGAGGAAGGTTTCCATAGCCGCCCCCTCTGCCAATGTCATTATTTTACAGAGAGGCCTGCCAAAAGGCAGCTCATAGCTAAGCTTGTGTGTCAGGTTTATTCAAGTGGCTCATTCTAGATGAGCTCTCTTGCCATCTCTTTACCAGGCATGACGGACTATCATTAATAAAAATGTATTGATCTCTGAATCTATTCCTGGCTATAAAAAAAATCCTAATAAATGAGATGGCTATATGAGCAATAAATAATACCTAACAAGAGGGAGTCCAAAAACTGTCAGAAGAACTTGCCTCACATTTTCTTAAACCTTTAACTAAGGGGAATTGGAATGTTAGAGGGGGAAAAATATCTCAGACATCAGTGCAATGCCCTCATTGTAAAGAAAGGGAAACAAATTCACAATATTGCATAGCTCAGTGACGACCTAGAGCTAGAATTCAGGTCTCTGGTCCCCCAGCCAAGGGACAGTTCTTGCAACAAAAGCACTCTCTTTAGGCTGGTAACCAAATGCTACTGCTCTACTATATTTTCCTGTTAATGTTCTGAAAGAGTCTAATTCTAATCTGAATGAAGTTTTTATCCCTTTTAGGTATTCTTGAATTATTAAATGATGAATACAATTAAATAGCAAAAGGTCATCTCCAATCTGTCTGCTGCCAATGAGAGACAATTCCACACATGCATGGTACGACAGACATGCTAGTTTATGGATCTGACACCTTGCAAGGAACGTTACAAATCCCTATGATGTCCTTAAGCTCTCTCTTCAATTGAACTGAAAGATGGCTAAAAACCCCACTCGGGCAGATGACTCCCTATTGGCTGGCCATTTGAGAATGCTCAGGGGCGCAGTTGCTGCAGCTGAGGCTGGTAGTAAGTTGGCCTGTTTTTCTGAGCAGCGGCTGCTTGCTGACAGTAGCCCGGGAAGAATTTATGCACAAGGATAAAGTTGCCTCATTCTCTGCTCAGATTCACCTTTCTCTCCCATACAATGTGGGCAGCTCATACACATTTCTGGCTGCTTAGAAAACAAGTCAAGATCAAATCTGGGAAATGAAAAGAATAGCCAAAGAGAGGCCCAGTCCATTTGGTGTTCACTTAAACTGGGACTCTGCTGTGGCTGGCTCAGACGATAACAGTGTCTGATCAATAGGACAGAAGCCCCTGAAACACTTACCTATTTACAGACTCCCTTGAAAGGCAGCTCATAGCTAAGCTTGTGTGTCAGGTTTATTCAAGTGGCTCATTCTAGATGAGCTCTCTTGCCATCTCTTTACCAGGCATGACGGACTATCATTAATAAAAATGTATTGATCTCTGAATCTATTCCTGGCTATAAAAAAAATCCTAATAAATGAGATGGCTATATGAGCAATAAATAATACCTAACAAGAGGGAGTCCAAAAACTGTCAGAAGAACTTGCCTCACATTTTCTTAAACCTTTAACTAAGGGGAATTGGAATGTTAGAGGGGGAAAAATATCTCAGACATCAGTGCAATGCCCTCATTGTAAAGAAAGGGAAACAAATTCACAATATTGCATAGCTCAGTGCCGACCTAGAGCTAGAATTCAGGTCTCTGGTCCCCCAGCCCAGGGACAGTTCTTGCAACAAAAGCACTCTCTTTAGGCTGGTAACCAAATGCTTCTGCTCTACTATATTTTCCTGTTAATGTTCTGAAAGAGTCTAATTCTAATCTGAATGAAGTTTTTATCCCTTTTAGGTATTCTTGAATTATTAAATGATGAATACAATTAAATAGCAAAAGGTCATCTCCAATCTGTCTGCTGCCAATGAGAGACAATTCCACACATGCATGGTACGACAGACATGCTAGTTTATGGATCTGACACCTTGCAAGGAACGATACAAATCCCTATGATGTCCTTAAGCTCCCTCTTCAATTGAACTGAAAGATGGCTTAAAACCCCACTCGGGCAGATGACTCCCTATTGGCAGGCCATTTGAGAATGCTCAGGGGCGCAGTTGCTGCAGCTGAGGCTGGTAGTAAGTTGGCCTGTTTTCCTGAGCAGCGGCTGCTTGCTGACAGTAGCCCGGGAAGAATTTATGCACAAGGATAAAGTTGCCTCATTCTCTGCTCAGATTCACCTTTCTCTCCCGTACAATGTGGGCAGCTCATACACATTTCTGGCTGCTTAGAAAACAAGTCAAGATCAAATCTGGGAAATGAAAAGAATAGCCAAAGAGAGGCCCAGTCCATTTGGTGTTCACTTAAACTGGGACTCTGCTGTGGCTGGCTCAGACGATAACAGTGTCTGATCAATAGGACAGAAGCCCCTGAAACACTTACCTATTTACAGACTCCCTTGAATGGGATAAGCCTGTACTATTGCAAAATTCATCTCATCTTCAGATCTACACAGTGTGTTTTAAGACTGTAATTGGAACTGCCATGCTCCCTGAGGGCAATAGAGGCTTCAGTTCCATGCACATTGATGATTAAAGTATAGAGAGTTAGACTAAGCTTGCTACCAAAAATGCATACGTTCCTTTCCTCCTCCAGAACTTTTTTCAGTCAGTTCTAACAGCATAAACTGAACTTTTTACTAAAAATTGTGGAAGAGATCCACATTCTGCAAGACTTTTGGGGTAGCTAAAACAAATCGCATTTATAACCCTAAGTAAATAAAAGTTGGTCTGGTACACAAGAATCTTTAAGTTTATGTAGAGATAACAACATGAATGTAACACTGTAGCTTCTATTCATTCATATGTTCTATTTATGCTCTTACGCAAAAATAGGCACTGAATCAACATGGGTACTCAAAACTGATGTGACACATTCTGTGCCCTCAACTTGTTCAGACTCTGGTATGGAAGACAGATGAGTAAAGCAGCCAATGTAAGAGGCTAAGTCCTCCAGTGAGAGAGCGCTCAGCAAGGAGCCATGAAAGCAGAGGGGAAATGACTCAGCCTCAAGCCTGTGCCCGTCAGCCAGGAGGGGAGGTGAAAGGCATTTCAGGTTACGGACACGGCATGTGTAAAGGAAATTGGGTGTGAGAAGCATGGCAGGTTTGGGAAGTGGCAAGTAGAGTACCATAGGTAACTGTGCTGGTGGAGTAAAATAGAAGCTAGAGCACAAAAGGATTTAAACATTATGCGTAGAGTTCAGACTGCATTCTAGACTCAAGGATTTTAAATAGGGGAAGGACTGAATTAGATTTTAGTCTCAGACTGGCCTGTTCCCAAGCACTGTGAAGGATGAACTGGGCAAGAACCAGATTGGTAGCCAAGAGGCAGCTATGAATCTAGAGACCAAAGGATTTAATGGTTGTCCATTAAATCTGGAAGGGCTGGAAGGCAAAGGGGAAGAATAGGAAATGACTGCAAATGAACCCAGGGGATTTTAAGGGGATGCCGGCAATGTTCTAAAACAAGACTGCAGGGATGGTTGTATAATTTTTTTGGGGGGGTATGGGGAATTGAACTCAGGACCTTACATTTGCAAGGCAGGCACTGAAACCACTGAGCTAAATCCCTGGCCCCATAATTTTAAACTTACTAAAATATCAGAAGCAATTCCACATAATTTTGGGGAGAAATCATTTCATGATTTAATAATGATTAGGCTTTGTTTTCCTCCCCAAAGGTCAGCTACAACATGATGAGACAGAACTCTGTATTAGTCTCTGGTCACAGCTAAAACCTCAATGGTCCTGTGATGCTGTGACACTCTGGGCCAGGAGTTCTTCAGATGAAGACATGCTGGTTCCTTTGAGAACAGAGTAGTAAGAGAAAGGTTTCATCTGGGGAGGGACAAATTCCTAATCAACATAAATTCATCAACCTAAGATCTTCATCAGCGTAAGTTCCTCATCACCCTAAGATTATTGCAGCCTTCTGAGTCATGTGTTACTCCTGATAAAGGTGTGGCAAGCTTGTGGTGCCTTCATCTTTGCTGCCCAAACAAGCATTGATCAGGCCCAAAGCTTAGCTTCTTCTCTAAGTCTCATTTCCTGTCTTTATACATTAATTTGCCTTGTGCTGTTGTGGCTCACAAGAGACGAGGACTCACTGCAGGGGCTCTCGAAAACATTCCCTTTCCCTGTTCCCTACACCAAAAGCCATCAAATTGTGTATAAGGAGAAAATTTTATGTAAATTGTACCTCAATAAGGCTGCTAAAAAATAAGTAAGAGTAATTGTAAATATATTAAAGTATCATAGAAAAGAAGGTAAGGAAACTCAGTTAAGTGCTAGAAATTTAGAATGAGCCATAGAGAGGGGGTAAAGGAAGTCAGAGGATATTCCTAGGAATGTGGGAGCAGGAGAAGCAGGTCTGTTGGCGAAGACAGACTGAGGTTTTCACAGCAGGTTTCAGGTTGTTGTAGAACCCTTGAGAAGGATTTCTTGAATTATGCATTATGAACATTTTGGGCAGGATAATAGTTGTTGTGGGTTTTGCCTTGTATTGTAGGATGGTTAGTAGCTTCCTTGGCCTCTGTCCACTAAATTCCAACAGAGTGTGACAACCAAAAATGTCTCCCGACATTTCCACATATCCTTCCTGGGCAGAGGGACAGCCCCAACTGAGAACCACTTATAAAAAAAGACAGATCTTTACTCATGATTTTCCCCTTTGTATGCATATACAATTCTGAAATACATTCACAAAGTTATGAGACCATCAATACATTTTCATCACCTCTAAAATAAACTCCATATCCATTAGCAGTCACTCCCTATTTCCCCTCCCAGCCACTAATTTACCACAGACTCCTGTGGATTTGCTTTGTTAACACCTCATGTAAGGAGACTGTATGGCTTTTGGTTTTGTTTTTAGCTTCTGTCAGATGGCATACTTTCAATGTTCATCCATGTTGTAGCATGTAACAGTACTTTGTTCCTTTTTATGGTCAAATAACCTTCCACTCTGTGGATAGACCAGTTTTTCTAATCATCGGTTGAGGGATACATGGGATCATTTATACTTTTTTGTTATTATGAACAATATGGCTACGAACACTCATGTGTAAGTTCTTGTATGGATATTTTCACTTTTGGGTGGCATACAGCTAGGAGTAGAATTGCTGGGTCACGTAATAATTCTATGTTTAACAGTCTGAGGAACTCCAAACCATTTTCAAAGCGGCAGCACCATTTTGCCTGCTCAACAGTAATGTGTGAGGGCTCCAATACGTTCACATGCTCATCATCACAAATATGGCTCCCAGGACACTGTTCCTACGCTTTTACTTGTCACTCCTCAGTTTCCTAACCATTAAGAGTTAACAATGGGCTTGGTCCTGGGACCCTTAATTCTTCTCTACTTAAAGATGTACATTAAGCATTTCAAGCAAACTTGTTTTGTTTGTTTGTTTTGCTCTTACACCTCACATAATCCTTCCACAGTAAAGGGCGCTCCTTTCTTCTACTTTCTCAGGCTCCAAACTGTCTTCCTTGACTCCTCCCTTTCTCCGTGACTCCATTCATTAGTTAATGGCTCCATCTTTTATGATCAGAAGCTGACCACTTCTCTCCCACATCGCTGGAAAACTGTGGTCCTCACCACTACTCTCTCTCATCTGGCTTAGTACAGTAGTCTCCTAACTGGCCCCCCTGCTTCCCTGATGTACCCCTACACTCCATTCTCTATTCAGTATCCAGCATGAGCCTTTTAAAAAAAGTAGCTCTGAGCAAAACACTTCACAAACTGTGGTAGGTTGTTTGCAAAACAACACGAGTGCCCCATGACTGTGTCCACTCTCTCATGAAGTCCCCTCCTACCCTGACACTGGGACTTCCTTTGGCTAACAAGAAAATACAAATATGAATCCAGCAGAGAGCTGAAAATAGCTTCATCATGGCTTGTTCTCTGTTCTTATAGGGAACACTTGTGCCATCATAAACATACTTAGGTAGCCTCCAGGAGGATGACTGACCACATGGAGACCCCATAACCATTCCAGGTGTCCTGGCTGAGGGAAACTCTCTAGGTCCAGATGAATTGGCCCATCTAGAAGAACAATACAACCATCCTAAAGAATCTTGAAAAGTAAATTTGCTTTTTTAACCCACTCAATACTGGGGTGGTTTGTTACCTAGCAAAAGCTGACTCACTGCTCATTTCACTTAGAATAAAAGCCAATAGACTAAAATATCTATGGCCTTACCTGATCAAGTTCCCCTCATCCTGTGCCCTTTTACTCACAGCTTCCTTTTATTTCTCATATCCAACATCAATTCTACCTCAGGGCCTTTATATTTTCTTCCCTAATTCTTGGAATGCTTTTTCCTCAGACATCTGTATCACGCATTCCCTGACTCCTTTCTCTCTGCTCATCTTTGCCACCTTATCAGAAAGAACTTCTCTTACCACTCTAAGAAATATCCTTGCCTCTCTCCCATCTGTGCCCTTTTTCTTGCTTTATTATTTTTCACACTTATTATCATATCTTGTGATTGTTATATCCCCCCACATACACATCCTGCTACGAGACACCTGAAGACCAGAATCCTTGCTCTACAAGGGCAGGATTTTGTCTTGTTTGTAACCGTATCCCTAACTATATCCCTAACACTTTATAAAAGTGCCTGGAATTTTTTATCTCCAAGAAAATGATGGAAGTAGTAGTACTTCTGCCAATTTGGTGTCTATTACTCACATGTTTCTTCGGGCATATTCTTCACATTGGAACCTATTTCCTTAATGTGGGCTGAATTCCTATAACACATTCAATCAGTCAGCCCTTTGAACACTAAGCAGGGCAGCAGGATGCTGGTTTTCCACTGGCCAACTCCTACCTCTATTTCTTTTCATCTCCCCTCCCTTTTCCCTTCTTTTTTCCAACAGTGTGTTTGAGAAGAAACAAAAACTCAAGAAAATATCAGCATAGAAATTTATTTTAATTCAAAATAATATGGTTATATTTAGAATAATACAATTATCTAAAGCAAATATCTTCATTGGCTCTGAAACAGTCTTAAGATGTTCTTTTGAAGTCAAAAATATGTAGTAAGAATGTACAAGGAAGCAAAAAATATAGAAATAAGTCTGTTGAGTACTGGGAATTGTAACAAGAGGGATACACTATGATACTGTAACAGAGTCCAAATTATAAAATGTGCAGGGATTGTTTTATCAATTTCCTGAAAAATCATTAACTTTAGAACCACTTAGTTAACAGCACCAACTTCCCAAGGAATATAGGTAATAATTCACTATACTTCCTTTCTCTAATTCTCCTCACAGTGGCTTTTCTTTAAGATGGATTTCATCTTGTTGACAAAATATTTGGTTTTATTTGTAAAGCAGAGTAAATAATATCCTGATTGAAGTATAGGATTATTTATTCAAAGATACTCAATGATCGTATTTCTTAGAAAGGTCAATTCAGTTAGCAAAAACCCTCAATGGCTTGCAGAAAAAAAAATTTTTTTCAGATGTTTGCTAAACACACAAAAAGAACATGGGTGAGAAATCCTAGGGATTTCTGTAACATAGACAATCGAAAGCAGAGAGATGACCTTGATTAAACCTATTTACTTGTGCAGTGAGCTAGAAGGATGCTCCACGGAAGAGTTTGTTCCAACAATGTCCATGCCAAGGGGCACGCTCAGAAGTTCTCCTCCTCTCGTAGAAACTGGAACACAGCTGAGAAGTCTTTCTTTGAGTAGCCCTTTGCACACATCACCCTGTAGATCTGATGGGCCACACTGCCCAGAAAGATTGGGCTCTTCGTGCTGGTGGCAGAATCTTGTGCCAATCCCAGATCCTAAAACAAATGAGCAAGAAGGAATACACTGGTAAAGGCTCACTTTGGAACTATAGTTCCTAATACTTTGGTTTCAAAGACAGAAAATTAGAGTCTGAAAACAAGATTCTCATAAGCACTATGTTTGTTTTTTGGTACCGGGGATTGAACTTGGGTCCTTGTGCTTGCAAGGCAGGCCACCGAACCGCTGAGCTAAATCCCCGGCCCAGCACTATGTTTTTATTTACTTTTGTATTGTGGTACTAGGATCAAACCTAGGGGTCTACACAAGCTAATTAAGTGCTCTACCACTCAGCCACACCCCCAGCCCTAATAAATTTTTATAAGTGCTTTTATACAGCTAAAAAACCAGCTCCAAACAGGAACTTTGATTTCTGGTGTCTCCTCCACTTCCCTACCTGTCACAAAACCTACTCGTTCAGTTTGTTTTTGGATAGAAGTTACTATTACAGGTAGGATTATATAGAGAAATTAATTTTTTTTCCAAAGCTGTAGAAGTCTGTAAGATTGCTATAAAATAAAACTATTTTTTAACAGAAGGGGAAAAATTGCAAAATAGGAAACATAGTTTCAAATATTACTTCATGCAATAAATATTCAAGGTGTGTTAACAATGTGTCAGACGCTAGAATACAATGAAGAACAACAGAGCCACAGTCCACCCAAACTCAGCCTGTTGAAGAAGGACAATTAAATAAGTATTTGCATAATCTGAGAGGAGAAGGGAGGTACTAGGAGCTAGGGAGGCACAGTGTAAAGGGGCTTATACCTTCTGGAGGAAGAGATGCCTGCCCATGGATCTGAAAGGTACAGGCAGATATTAGTGGGTGAAGTCATAGGATGGAGGAGAGGTGGTGGCAAGGAAAAATTATCCTAGCAGAGGGAAGAGAAAATTTAAAAGTTTTCAAATGAGAGTGGTTTAGCATGGCTGAAGTAAATGAAGGGGAGTAGGGAAGAAAAAACAAGTCTACTGAGGTAGGTGACGTCCAGGCCTTAAAAGTCAAGTTGCAGAGCTGGACTTTAATCTACCAAGGAACTAGAAGCTATTAAAGAACTTTACAGAAGAAGTAACAGATATTTACATCTCAGAAAGCCCACTCTTGTGCGGTGTGGACAATGAATGGGGGGAGATCAGGGCAAAAGGCATGGAGACCAGTAGACTCCTGTAGTCTATTTTAATGGAGCACAAAGTACCAGTGAAGAAGAAAGGGAAATAGATGTAAGTCAAGGTGTCTTCAAGTAGTAGAATGGACAAATGTCGTGGGAAAACAGGGACAGCACACCACGTATGGTTATGTATTATTGCTTTTGTAATGGGGGAGGGGGGATTCAACTGGTGGGGAATGAACTCAAAGCAGAAATCTGAAAGCCTACTGGTCTGAACAGTGGAGATCACAAACACAAGCCAGCCAACTTGCTTTTCAAATGACTTAACTAATTTGTACATAAAACCACATATTCTCTTACAGCAGGAAGATATATTTAGAAATCATAAGACCCTTTTCCTTTTGTGTGTGAGCAATGCCAAGGCATTCATTAACAATCAGAAAATTCAAGGGCCGGAGATTTAGCTCAGTGGTTCGGTGGCCTGCCTTGCAAGCGCAAGGACCTGAGTTCAATCCCCAGTACCAAAAAAACAAAACAAAACAAAAAATCAGAAAATTCTTACTACTCCTGCTCTCAAGAGTTGATAAATTAAAATAAATTTATGATAAAGAAGAAAAATCTCTGGCTCATATTATGAACAAACCAAAGCACAGAAGAAAAATCCTGGCCCATTTTTCTCATCCCAAAGCCCAGGGACGAAATGAACAAGATAAGGATCTTTATCTAAGCTAAGGTTTCATTCAATTCTAATGGGAAAGTAAGTCACTATTCTAAAAATTTTGCCTTCTAGGATAGACATATACTTTGGAGAAGGGCAACAGGAGGTACAGAGGGAGGAAAGAAGAGTTGGAGAAAGAGGAGGATAACAGAAATTGCAGCAATAAGCCTTGTTTTACCCATCTCGGTTAGTCTCTGCAGTTACATACCTTAGCCATGAGTGTTGTTCCAAATCCTCCCTGATAGTTATTAGCTGAGGGAACGCCATCCATCACTCCTGGTACAGGATTGTAAGTATCACTTGACCAACACCGTCCTGAACTCATATTTAGGATTTTAGTCAATAGTTTTGGGTCAAGTCCTAACCTGTCAAAGGTCAAAGAAAAGAAGTATTGAATGTCAAAGTATACAAGTCATGCATGACTTATTTGCATAGGTGGATGTTCTATCGTCTTTCTCCATTTATTCCATCTATATCTTCTAATGTCAGAGCAGGTTAGAATGAGCAAAGAATCCAATTTTAAATTATAGGGTACTAAAAGCTACTGACTGACTAAAGGAGATCACATTTGAGGCAGGACACTGTGCATTTAGAAAAACCTTCTGCATTATTCTATTACTAAGAAGAAATAATACATAACTGTATAAAAGTGCTAGTTTGTTTGTCACATGGGTTTTCTAATCTTTTAGACATTGCCATTTTCATGTTCCACTTATGAACTTTAAACCAACATGATAATCTGAATTTTATATTCTTCACACACAAATGATGTATTTCAGAAAGAAATATTGACAGATAAATGATACATTATGGGATTCTGTGTGCATGCATTTAGATGTACGTTTATTCCTTTGGCTTTTATGTGAATAAATGCAAGAGATGATCCATGAGCAGTAAAATGAGTTTAAGAGAAGTTATCATTATAAAAAATACATTTCTTGCTGGAAACATTGCCTTATTTATTAAATCTTCATTAGACAATCTTGCTTATGAAGCAAGTCTGCCCAGAGCTGTGACATATGCTATCTATTCAGAAACGTGCATTATAGTTATGGGTCAACTGCTGATAAGGTTACTGATCCTGATAAAACAAAGCTTGCCCAAGCGGAAACATCATTTGTTCTATCACTGGGCTGATGGCATAAACAGCCGCTCAATGAGGACCCTAGAAAACAGCATCAAAATACTCAATTCCTTTGATTCTGACACAGTTTAGGAAGCATAATTTTGTTAAGGAACACCAAATCAAGTTTCAAATAAAACGTTACACCCAGCATTTTATTGGTTTCTTTCAATCAAAGTGCCATTAAAAAACAATCACCATAAAAGCTTTTTGTATTTTCTTAAAACAACAACTTCTAGGGGGAAAAAAGACTCAAAAGAGACACTTATGTAAATGTTAAACTTCATTTGGCATACTTAAATTCTTGTTTACTTCTTGTGTTTGAAAGATCTGTTCATTTCAAAATCTGAATAGCAGGACCAGTAAAACATTTATCTGAAGCCAGAGCAGGGACTGGAGCTAACAGGGTGTGTTTGGAGTTGACACACAACACAACTACTATGTAATCATGCTTTCAGGAGGTGGCAGTGGTTCATGGAATGCTACATGTCTCATATCTGAATTCATATGGTGGCCCATATTATAATGATAGGCTTTTTTTGTTTTTTTTTGAGACAGGGTCTCACTATACAGTTGAGACTGACCTGGAACTCACTATGTAGTCCAGGCTGGTCTCAAATTCACAGCGATCCTCTTTCCTCAGTCTCCCGAGTGCTGGGACTACAGGTGTGCGCCACCAAGCCTGGCTATGATATATAT
>NW_022900916.1:28825866-28836991 GCF_012274545.1 Fukomys damarensis
TATATTTTTTTTTTTTAAACTAAGAATTGTAATGGATATAGAAGACTTCATCTAAAACATCTATCATACTCTATGTTTGTTACAGATCACCAGAGAAAAACCAGTTTTATTCATTCTTTCATAAAAATACAAGTCCGTTGCATGTGTAGTTTGCTATGTTTTCTTTCTCTTTTTACATAAAACTGGGCTATAGTATATTATAGTACATGACTTAGGAATAAAGTCAATGTACTTCAGAAATAACTGTAAAAAATAAAATCACAAATTAACAATCAGTTAATCTGCTGCAACTGGAAATATATTTGCTAAGCACAAATATTCGAGAATGTCTATGTTCAGTGTGATCCACAAAGGCAGAATATTTTAAAGACCCCTTGTTTATTTAAAGACCCCTTTCCTTGTTTATTTGAAATGTATTTTAAGGGATTCCTAATTTCAATTTTCTTTTAAGATGATTCATCACATCTTTCTTTACCAAGTTATGCTCAGCAGTACCTCACAAAATCTTTACTGCTAAGGAAATTCAGTCTGTAACAGCAGAATGGTGAATAAAGCTTATTAGCCTTTCTTCAACATTCAAAGAAAAATACTGGCACTGATTTATGGAAACTTGTTTTGGTGAACAAACTACTATTGAGAAGCATCCTGGGGGGGGCACGCACGCGCACACACACACACACACACACACACAAAATCAGGTGGCAGTTCCTGCTCACTTTTCAAAGCTTATACTTCCTGGCAGCGCAGATTCCCTACAGGATATGTCTACTTCCTCCTAGATTTTTCTCCCCTGCCCCCACCCTGCAGCAAAGTGTATCACAAAAAAGAGCAAGTGAGAAGTGTTTTGCATTTCATCTTTCTGAGGATTCTTTCCCTAGCACCTACATAACTGACAGTTAGAATTAGACATGATATTAAAATCAGTTACTGAAGTCCTCTGTCTTCCACTGTGCCCAAGGCTTGTAATGGTCTGAAACCAGCTAGAATACACAGTAATTGTCATTCAGAGAGTCTATCCTAGAACGTCATGCTTCACTGGAGAAGACTGAGTTTCCATTTGAAATCAACAAATTAATCCAAGACAGGTATCTGAAAGGGCAAGTTTAATAGGAAGCAGCTACTGGGCTCTCAACCATGATAAAATGTTATTGCTGTTTCCCTGTAAATTGGCTGGGAACATATGATACTTTCTGCATAAGAGCCCCATTGCTGTTCAGGAGATATACAGCTCAAGCCATCAAAAGGATGACAGTCTGTCAGTCCCCATAATAACTTGCCACTGGATGTGGTTCGAGAGTACGTGCATGCATGCTTGTGGCTTTACAATTGCTGGAATGTTCTCTGGTATAAACAGAGAACTGAATTCATTGCCCTGACCACATATAAAATGCAACTCAAATAAACATCACTATGTCAAATCTACTCACCTCTAAAACACAAGAATGTTAAATGAACTTTTGGGAAAAGTAAAAATGATGCATAAATTGTTTAAAAAAATTAAGAATTAGGCTGGGGATTCAGCTCAGTGGCACCACACCTATGCCTCACAAGTACAAGGTCCTGAGTTCAATCCTGAATACCAAAAAGAAAAAAAAATTAAGAATCTAAATCTTTGCCTTCACTATAACCAAGGTTTTAAGAGCCAAAAAAGTTTGACTTTGTATTCTTTGTAATTACTTATAATCTTTGTTTTTATGTAAGAATAATTATGTCACCAAGCTGGAATGTTTGTATCACAGGAATAGATCTAGAAATGAAATAACTAAAACCATGTCAATTGTAATCAGTCATTCACTTATTCATCAGTGCTTGCTCAGATCTGCTGCTATGCACAATCAAGAGATTAAAAAAAAAAAGCTAAGAGAGATGAATATGCACACCCATATAACTTGCAGCTGAGGCGGACATATTAGGTCCCAGGCACTCATTCACTTCTTCTTTCTCCTCCTCATTAATTTAATCACATCCTCATCAAGTGCTTGCTTTTTGCCAGGAATGTTCTTAAGGTTACAGCCACTAACAGACAGCTATTCTCCCTTGTGCAGCTTACTTTCTAGATGGAAAGTCAGGCAATAAACAAACAAATATATAATGTCAGCTAGTGAGAAATACTATGAGGAAAAATATGCAAGTACAAGTTAATTCAAATAACACCTATCTACAACCACAAAAAAAAACAATAACATACACTGAGTACCTACTATGTGCCAGGAAGTGTTTCAAAGGACTTACATAGATTGACTCAATCTTCACAATGACCAGTGGATAGATACTATTTATTGCCTTTTGTAAGTGAGAAAAGCAGAGGTCAGTGGCACAGCTGGGATGCAGAGCTAGGTCAATACTCAAACTCTGAGATTCACTACATTGTGGGGGTGGTGACCTCAACAGTCAGCCAGGCAACATGACATTCTATCAGTTTATTAAGAAATCTGGTCAAATTTGTTTTGTAAAAGTTTACTATCTGTTCTACTTCTTAGGGCATACGACTAAGAGACTTCAGTCATCATACAAAAGAAAAGGCAACATCTAAGAGCAGTAATCAAGAAACTAGAATTACTCTTGTGGGAATGTTTTCATCCTGAACAGCTTTCACCTGTTCAACGTAAGTTTTAAGCTTCTTTTGAGGGAAAAAAATAGTATGGTGTTCGCTGGATGGACCTTAATCTGGTTGGCAAAGCAAATAACCTGTTATAATACCAATAATTAAAAAGCAATCACTTTCCAAATAGAGCAAAAATAAAAACAAAACACATTAACAATGCTGCTCCTATGTGATGCACAGGAACAAAACCTCTGTACTGCAAGTAGGTCAATTTCCAGGCCATAAAACTACTTCACAGCCTTAACTAGGAACCCAGTTAGAAAATAGAAAGGTCCAATAAAAAAGAATCTCAAAGTATATTGTATACCAATATTTCTTACTCCTTTTTTTTTATAACATTTAAAAATTTCACTAACACCCATAAAGACTCACTGTAAAAGAGCACAGGGTCAATAAGAATTTTAAACTATAAGATTTTATTCTTCTATTGATGAGAATAAAGGAAACAGTGTCCCAGAAAAAACAAAAACAAAAACAAAAAAACACTGACTTATGAGAATGAAATTAATCAGAAATTATCACTTCATAGGAGCAGGTAACTCAATTTGTAAATGTTGACATTAATACTCTAAAAAATTCCACTTCAGAGTGAAAGGAATATAAATGTGGCTGAACACTTTGATGCTGTACTACTTTGTGGGAATTTACTGCTTGGGAATTTATGCTTGCTGATGCCAATTTTCTCTTTCACCTTGCAAAGTTCAATAAATCATGGCCACTCTCTATACTCTATTACAGAGCAATCCTGTCATTTTAAACCACATCTGTAAACCACACAGAAAAGACAATAGCAGAAACACTCATTTTTAGGGATTTCAAACCCTAGAATCTTTGTATGATAAAGTGGTAAAATCCTAATGTTATGAAAATGACTAATTTATTAATATAATCTGAAACACTAGAAACTTATAAATTATTGTAACAGCTAACAGATACTACACTTGATCTTAGCCAAAAGGCGGAGAAGTGATGTATTTTAACAGTTAAATGAGTTTCTGCCTTATGTTCAGCCTTTTTATGTATTCAATATATACATAATACCATCTACCTACACACACACACACACACACACACACACACACACACAGAGATCAGTACATATGTAGTTTTGGAAACATTAAACATTTGAAAGTTTCCTAATTCCAAATATTATTTCAAACATTATTTGTCATATAGATCATGGCCAAAAATAAGGGAAACTCTATTACTTCTGCTATTTGGAATCATACAACTTTTTATTTTCTCCTTGAAAACACACTGTAAAAGCCCAAGGTTTTCATTTCAATATATACATTTTTTTCAATTGATTTTCCTATTTTATCAGCCAGCATTTGGACAACTTCCTAAACAAAGCTTCATTTTATAAGAGCAAATAATCATCTAGTCAGAATTTTGACAGGATAATTATTCAATGAATTAAACAGTAGTCTTAAGAGGCACTACTATGCCTAAGGAACATCCTGATCCTGTGATGACCAAGGTAAAGATTAAAGAATAAACTAAGAAGGGGAAATTTTACTATTGTATAATCTAGGTTCTGCTCAGCTTTTACTTTTTATGAGATATACTCACTTATGTCCAGAAAAATGTAATTAAAATTATAAAAATGCATATACACACATACACACACACACACGTACTAACCCTATTTCCAACACCAATTAATTTCAAATGCAATTTGGGTTCCAGAAATTTACATTTTCCTATTCCATGAAATTAGTCTAGGCAGTGATAACTAACCTACGGCATGTGTGCTAGGCTGTCTGTTATCACTATAAGGTAAAAGGTTTGCCATCACTGGTCTAGAGAATGAACATGAAAGTAAGTTACTAGTAACCAGTTTTTCAACTATGGTACATCATCCGTCATCTAAAACTGACCAAAATATAGAAATAGCACTTGAAGGGCTCCCTGTATAGTACCAGTTTTATTAAGGTCTTGTATAGATATGCCTTACTTTCTTATAGACATTCAATTTTAAAATGTAAATGGTACAGGATATTGATAAACCAATTAGCACTGATGCAAAGCAAATTCCTCTTTCATCTCAATTACAACATGACAACTTAATAGGTCAAGATAGTTTAACATCTGAGACAAGGGCAATTCAATAAAACAACAGCATCTTGATATGGTAATTAAGAGGAAATGTGAATCCATTACCATGTTTTTAAAAATATCTCAAATACTCTGGTTCTTTTTATTGCTTTTATCAAAAGGTATGATATGAAACACTACTCTGCTTTGTGATATATTTGGTGAGCAGTTTTGGGGAATGTAAAGAAAACATCTAAGTAAAGGATCTTGCTCATTAAGCATTTTCTAAGGTAAGAAATGTATATTTATTATATTCATGAAATATAAAACATTCAAAAACTTAATTAGGTGATTAATCATATGCAGCATTCTAACCCAAAAGAGTAAAGGCTAAAATTAAGATATTAACCTTAGGCATGCTAAAGGATGATCACATGTAGGAAAAACAGGATTCTTAAATCACTTAGGCAATCTATGAAGGACATTTTATTTTACAGGTATATTCTGATGCAAAGTAACCAAACCATACATGGGAAGTTAAAATGAAAATTATTCATATGAATTGTGACTTTAGGGATGCACTCCAGTTTATCTTGAGAATGAGTCAACAAAAACCCTTTTAATATGCAGATTTGTATCTATAAATAGATACATAAAACTAGTCACATGATAGCCAAACATTTAAATTCACTATACATTAAAACCATATTCCATACATATTTGTCCTGACACTAATAAAGAATGTTTAAATTTTACAGTAAAAGTTTTTCTTGCATTTCAAAATAACAGAAATGGAGCTTCCATATAAAAATGATAATATCACTTCAAATGCACAGTGCAATATATTTTATGGCTATGGCAAAGAGTACTCATGTTCTCCAGGGTCCTATTGTTTGTCCAATAAGCAAAGTCTATTAAAGTTCAATAATGAAGTACTTTCAATATGTCCCTGGATCAACTCATTCGTCTCTCATGAACATCAGTTTTTAACATCAGAAAATCAAATAAGAAAGCCAATAAAACTGTTAGTATATGAAAATGTACTATTCAACAAACCTGATTCCAAGATTCATAGTTTCAGCAGTTCCAATCATACTAATAGCTAACAGCATGTTGTTGCAGATCTTGGCAGCCTGAAAATAGAGCATATATTAAATGTCTTTATTTTCAAGTTATACGTCACAAGGAATTTTTCTTTGCTCAGTTTTATAGGGTTCTTTAGAAAAGAATCAAACGCTGATTCTCTCAGAGGAGAAGAATGTGGTAAGCACACCACATGCTGAGCCTTAACATTCCATATTAAGGCGCTGAGACTTAATATCCCACAGCAATTGGGGTATCTTGTCCTAGGTAATAAACACACAATGGTCACTGAACTCTTACTATGGAACTTCTACTCTAAGCAATACTGATCCATTGACACAACTGCTCTGTAAGGGATGGGGCTTACATCCAGTTGGGAAATGGGAGTAATATGCTCCTTGAATGGTAATGAATGAACAACAACAACAAAAAAAAACAGTGAAGTGATAATGTAGTGTATATAGTAGAGAAAATAAGGTAGAGACAAAAGGAATTCAGAGGAACAGATCACTAAAGGCAGGAACACAGAGGAGATAGAAACTGGTAACATCTCAGAAGACAGAACATAAATAGGCAAGAAAAAGAGAAGGAATCAGAGTAAAAGGTAAATGTATAAGAGGGCTGTGTGTGTGTGTGTGTGTGTGTGTGCGCGTGTGTGTGTGTGTAAAACGTGATGTTCCTGGAAGTACTAAGAAAATTATTCATATGTATGTTTTAAGGAATGGTGAGAAATGTGACAGTTAAGATTGTGTCAAAACTGCTTAAAAGCTAAATTATTTCATAGCTTATTTGATGGTCCAGAGAGTTAAAATTAGACATGGCATTAAACAACAATCTATACAAACTTTCTGAATGAGGAAGGATGATCATGATACAGCATCCTGATGGAAATGGTTTTGGTTATAGTGTTGGACAGTGATAAATTTGGCATCTAGAGACTCATAAGCAGTAAACTAGGAGGAATGGATAAGATGGTCAACAAGACTCACTAAAATAAAACTCAACAGAGCTTAGAGAATGCCTACATCAGAGTATGGAGGCAACAAATATAACAACAAAGTCTTGAATGAGACAAATACAGTGCTAGTGACTAGAATAAAAGCATTAAAAAGGAAGAACTGGGTGAATGTGTGTGTTAGGAGTGGAATAGGGTCAACTAGTTTGACTTCAGAGTTCAGAAGTGTCAATTACCTACTGTCTCTAAATGAAAATTATTTGCTTTTCAAGAAAAACATTAAAGCACATAGGTTACTTCTACCTGACTATACTACAAACAGAGTAATCAGTAAGTAATTACAAAGTTCGATAGAGAAAAGTAGCCATTTAGCTAACATAAGCACTTCAAATAGAAGCAGTTTATAAAATTAACTCAGTACTCATTTGGATGATATGTCAATATCCCAATGATGGAACTTTTGGTATTTCTTTAAAATAAGAACTCTGGCTGACATTTGCTTAACCCACTGGAAATGATGGAAAAGTAATTAATTCTAAATTAAATTAGGAAAATCTGAGCAAAGGGTCCATAGGTTGAACAGAGTAAGAGTAAAGTTAGGAAAGAGAAAGGAACACAAGCCAATTTTACATTATCTTGTCAAGGTCATTAATGTGACAATGTTACCTGCCCAGTCCCAACAGCTCCGCAATATACCACATTGGAGCCCATGCATCCCAGCAATTCTTTGGCAGCAGCAAATTCATCTTCAACTCCTCCCACCATAAATGTGAGGTTCCCAGATCGTGCAGCTCCTACACCTGAATCATTTGGGGACAAAGAATTAGAAGCAAAAGGATATATTTTTTAACATTTAAAAATAAATAATCATACTAGAAGAAAATCCCAAAACCCAATAAAAACAGCCTGCTTCTAGTTATTTATGTCAGGCATGTATAAGATACTTTAAATCTCCCCAAAGCAAAATAGAGATCTAGTCATATTCTCATTCTTAAGTTATCTTAAATGCTTTGGCACAATTGTGGCACAAGTAAATTTATAAGTTTGCAATGTGGATTTTATTCTAATTCATCTACCATTCTAACTCAGTAATAGAAGTACACAAAAATGGTCTACCTTGCCTCTGACCTGCACACCACTGCTACGGGGGCTGTTGCCCCAGCTTGGATTTTAGGTCTCTAATTTATTCCCTCTACAAATACTATCTAGATATGAGATCCACACAGAAAGAGTCCCGTTCTTTGGCCATAAAAAAATAAGCATTTTAGGCAGTAAGATTATTTTTAAAGGGAAAGAAAGCTGTTATTTAGATTGATTATTCTTGTGTTCACTTTCCAATTATTATTTGATTTTCTGTTTCCTTCCTGCTATTCATATTTTTTGGGCAAATCATTTCTAGTGATACAAGAAGAAATAAACATTAACATTGGATTGGTTATTTTTCAGCAGCTTTTAACAAAGGTTTAATGCACATTCATCAATTGAAATGACTGAAGAAACAATTTCTAATTTAGTACTGAAAATTTGGCATAGGCTTGTCTTAGGAGGTAGAGAGCCTCCCTATTATTAACTATAAAATAAAATCAAGAGTATTATTACTGTTCTTAGCACTGAGGTAAATCTTCATTTGTAATTTTCAAGTTAGATTTGGCTCAAATACAGGAAAGTATGTGGAAAAGCAATTATTAGTACTACTTTTATCTTTATAATTTATTTTATAGTACACCTAGAAATAAACCATAATTATACTAAATATCAAACGGCCATTAGATAGCTTCAAGGAATGACCTACTTTTGAATTTAATGTATTAAATAAAATACAGTTTTTACACACTTTTTTTAAAAAAGCTCAAGTAAGAGCTTCATTCAAATTGTGAATGTCTTACTGCCATACTGCCAAAACAAGAAGTTTTCTCTTTTATGGTTAATACTATTTTTAACCAATTATTAAAAGCAAAAGAAGTTGGTATTATGTCAGCCAAACAATTTGGAAGAGTGAGTGCCCACATGTTATGACACCTGAAATGCTTACAATAATAAATTACATTACTTCACCGTAATCTTCACATATACTTTAAAATGGGTTACATATGTATAAAAACCCAATTATAAGGTCTGGGGAGATAGCTCAGTGTTACAGAGCTTGCCTAGCATGTGTGAGGCCTTGGGTTTGATCCACAGTACTGAAAAAAAACCAAAACAAAACTAATTATAAAAAATGCTATCTGTTAACTGATCTATGTCATTTGATCATCCTGATATTACTACTAAGTAACCAATTGTACTAATTTATAATCATAAATGCTTTATAATTATTTAGTTAGATTTTCATTAAATCTCCATAACCACCTTTCTCCTGATCCTGTTGCTTGGACCTAGAGAAATTAAGCAGACAATTTAAGTCAAAGCTTACAAACAAATCCAGTACTATCCATCAGAGGTCAACAGCTTTGTCTCTAGATTAGAGACTGCTAAATAGCTTCAGAAGATCATTTATTAAAGGAAAATTAATGCTGACAATGGTTCTCAGCTGGTTAATCTTTTGACAAGTGCTTTTTCTCAATTGTTCAAACACATATTTCAAAAAGAAAAAGTTAAGCAAGAGAAGACTACAAAAAGGATAGTTTAATTCTGAAACCTGAAGTATTTTCACTCTTTCCTCTTTCAATGTGATGATGTAATTATTTCCAACTTTATCATATCCCACACCCTAATGTAAGGATCTGACTAAAATGGGCAATTCTAAAGTTTGGAATCTCTTGGGACTAAATCCTATCTTCCTGTACATATTTCTTTAGCAGTATAATAGTATTAGGCCTTGTCCCATGACAAGACTACAGTAAAAGAAACAACCGTTTTGAACTTAAGGATATCCAGAAAGCTGGAACTCAAAAGCTGTGCCAGACACTTAATGGACTTCAGAAAACACTGTATAGATTTTTATATCTATTAATAATAATCACTATATTTATTATCCTGTCGTCAAGTCCATTTTCCAAAGTAGGAAAACATGGAATGTACACTCAGGTATCTGTTGTAATAACAGGAGAAGTATTTACATGTTGAACAGAATAAGCATTTATAGGTTTGGATTCTAATCCAAAAGTATGAAATCTGAAATTCTCAAAGTTCAAATATTTTTAGCACTAACATGACACTACAAGTAGAAAATTCTATACTTGACCTTACATGATGGTTTGCTGTTAAAATGCAGGAACACTGAAAATATTGTGTAAAATTACCTTTAGAATATATATGTAAGATATATAAGAACTATAAATTAATTCCATCTTTAGACTTGGGCCCCAAACCGTGGTAAGTCATTATGTGTATGCAAATATTTCAAAATCTGAAAAAATGTAAATAATTTATAGACCTGAGCATTTTAGATAGTAGTACTCAATTTATATTTTGTTATATGTTAATAAATACATAACCAAAATATACTGTTTAACTTTATTACATCATTTATCATACTTATTGAAAACTTTTGATTTTTCTCTCATGGTTCCTCCTTCAAGGTCAGCACTGGCAGGCATCTTGTTTATGTCAGATTCCTACATATCTACCACAGTATATGATACGTATTCAATAAATTGGGAAATATAATAAGCACAACAGAGTAAAGAATCTGGAAATGTAATACCTAGTTTGTAAAATACACTATTTGCTGGCTATGTGATTGTACACAAAATTACTTCTAAATCTCAATATATAAAATGAGAAGTGCACAATAATTTCTCCGTAGAGTGGCTGTGAATATGCATACATATGCAATAAAATTAAAATAACATTTAAGTGCAAGGGCTTACTATTTTATAACCTGGATTCGTGAGGTGGGTGTGTTTTTCTATTTGTTTATCTAAGTCACTGTTCTCTCTAGGAACATTTTAACCTTGATTGCTAAATAGTAACTGGCTTGGATTAAACTTAGAAACAACAGAAGCAGTCAGGCCCAGGTTAAGAAGTCCATGGCCAGTGATGCTACAATTATGTCACAGTGGAGACCTCTACAAAGTCTCTCAAAGGTAGCAGAGTATATGGGAAAAAGATGAGAATTTGTTTTATTCATTCATTCAATTACCCAGCCACCTCCTAAGTATCAGGCCCTGTGGTTTCCGCTAGGGTGATGGCTGAATCACAGCTGTCTGTTCCTGAGGAGTTATCCTCCTGTGATCTGGCCACCTCTCTCCTTGTCCATCATTAATCTGGGCCACATGACATTTCCTACCTGGACTACTTTGCCTTTCTGTTCTTGCCTTCAGTCTTTTCCCCATACTGTAGCCAGAGCAATTTTAAACATAATTCTAGTGCATGTTTCTTCTCTCTTCTCAACTTTCCAAAGGCATCCCATCACCCTCGGTATAAAATTTCAATTTCTACAAGTTCTTGTTTTGTTTTTGTCTCTCTCTCCGTTTTTTTTTTTTTTTTTTTTTTTTTTTTTT
>NW_022900916.1:28837090-28849455 GCF_012274545.1 Fukomys damarensis
TTTTTTTTTTTTTTTTTTTTTTGTACCGGGGATTGAACTCGGGTCCTTGCGCTTGCAAGGCAGGCCACCGAACCACTGAGCTAAGTCCCCGGCTCAATTCTTACAAGTTCTGAGGGAAACTCTGGCTATCTCCTATCTGATTTTTCATTCTTTCCATTCACCTTAGCCTTCTAGCTATTCCAGACACTGGTCAAGCACAACCCCATCTCAAAGCCTTGCACCTGCTATTCTTTCTCCTTGGAATTTTTTTCCTCTAGGTATTTATGACTTGTGTTCTTCACTCCATTTAATTCTCTGTTTAATGTTCACTTTATCAGCCAGGCTTCCCTGACCACTTAATCTAATAATCCAAAGCTGCTCCTTATGCCTCTCAATCTCCCTTTCCTGCCTTAATTTCATTCTTAGCATTTATTGCTACCTATTTAACACTTAAATTTGTTTCTAGTCTGTATTCTCCATATGAACATTAGCTCCATTACGGCAGTCACAGATGGTTCATTAACCTCACATCCACACGGTCTGATACATAGAAGATGCCCAGTAAATTGAGAACTTGCTCAGAGGGGAGAGAAAGATGTAATATGGTGTGAATGTTCCCCCCAAAGGCAAGTGTTCAAAACTTAAACCCTAAGGCAACAATGCTGAACCATGAGACTAATGAGAGGGGAACAGGACATGAGAGTCCTGCCCTCACAAGTAGTCTATGTTGAGAGAGTGGGCTGCTTATGGAAAAAGACAAGTGTGGCGCCAGCTGTACTTTCTTTTTCTTTTTCTCTCCCTTCCCTCTCCTGTGTCCTCTCTCTCTCCCTCGTCTCATCTTTGCCCTTCTGCCATAAGGTGACGCAACACAAAGACCCTCACCAGATGCCAGCCCTCAATCTTGGACTTCCCAGTTTCCAGAACTATAAAGAGTAGATCTTTGTCTTTTATAAATGTCCAGTCTCAGGTACTCTGTTACAGAAGCACAAAATGGACCAAGGCAGGTGGTGACAGGGAAGACTGAGGAAACAAAACTTAGTACTGAGTGATAAGTGTTCTCAGATCTACACAAATGCCAAGGGTTACAAGGCATTTTTGTCATTAAGAGCTACTTACCTCTTTTGTAAAGAGAGGAAGAGGGGTTGAAGGGAGGGAGATGAATGGGGGGGAAATCAACATATATCATGTACAGCTACAAATTCCCTATGATAAATGTTATTTTGTATATCTAACACGTACCAATAAAATTAATTTTTTCAAAAAACTGCTTTCCCTGAGGTTTTTTCCCCCAAGTACTGGACACTGAACCCAGAACCTTCCCACTGAGCTACATCACTACCTCTTATTATTTTTTTATTTTAGACAAGGTCTTGCTAAGTCTACAGATTGTTCAGGCTGGGCCTGACCTTGAGATCTTCCACCTTTATTGAGATTACAGGAGTGCAACACCATGTCCAGAATAAAGTTTTTCATCAAACAGTGAAGCTCTTAGAAAAAAAATATCACTGAGTTACTTTTTGGAATTCTAAATTGGGATTTCCAAATTCACAACACATTTAAACATTTATCATATTAACATATAATACCAAGGTATATTTCACTTTGTATAATACATAATTTGTTCTAGATTAGAAAAAAACCAGGAAATTAACTTATTTATGCAACTAATCAAATCTAACATCTAATATTTGTGGTTGCTGTTAATGCTTTATGTAGCAGTTTCTTGGGATGATATCTCTAGTGATTTTCTTGTATGATCCTAGAATCACAAAAAGTAAACTCATTTGTAGAAACAGAAGAAAAGGTAAATGTCCACACAATTCAAAATGGGTAGCTGACCACACTGCTTCCAAAATGACAGACCTCTATCACCTCTTTTGCTAGTGTTTTGATTCCACAATGGAGAAACACTGTTAAATCTATCTAATCAATGTCACGGTTGACATAAAAACTTTGCTCATGGGAGAGCCATCCTTCAATGGTTTTCAACTCTAGCACTGAGGATGATTACCTAGCAAGGAGTCTGGAAACCAGTGTTTGTCATAGTGGTAGTGGTGGTGGTGGTGGTGTGGGGGAAGGAATAAGAAAATACATAATAAAAGACTGAGTTAAGAGCATGCTACAGGAGAGACAGAAATATAATTATACACAAGTTCAAAGAAGAAAAATATCAGCAAATGTCTGTTCAGTGTCTTTAACAACTTGCTAAGTCTTTGAGGTGTAAAAAAACAAGAAAGCATATTTTCTGAATCAAAAATTAAGACCTGCTTCCTGATAGTAGAATATCTGAAGTATGACTATTTCAAAAAGCCCAAAATGTAAGGTTGAAATAAAAATGAAACACTGTCTTTGCCCACAAAGGGCCTAAAATATCACTAGGGAAAAGAGATGTTCCAGAAGTAAATGCCAAAAAGTAGCATCATATACCAAAATGTCAGATGAATGAGGGTAATCACCATCAAATCCTGATCTCGTCTTTACTTCCATTGTTCCATCTGCATCATGGAAAGAATAATGAATTCTTAGAGAAAGGGAAAAAAAGTAAACAGCTTTTTTCAAAGAGTAACAGTTTGATGACAGCTGTGGGTAGGGTTGTGGAAGCTTTGATAAGAATACAAGTATTCTGATTCCATTTGCAAATCTGACTGAGAACAGTTTAAACTAATGTGGACTAAGCAAATAATTTGGTACATTTTATACATGCCTGTTATCTAAATGCACATAATAACCTACACCTCTGTTCACAACATATCTGAGTTTGCTTCTCAGAACAAAAAAATTAGAGAATGGAAAAAAAGAATAAGTCCAAGAAATCTGTTATACAATAAAATGTAATAGTGTCTGTATTTGTTCTTTTTTTTTTTTTTTAATTTTTGGTACTAGGGATTGAACTTGGGTCCTTGTGCTTCTGAGGCAGGCAGAGGCACCACTGAGCTAAATCCTTGAAGTATATTGTATTCTTGCAGATAGCTAAGAAAGTGGAAGTCTTTTCCATTAAAAATGTTTTTCATATCTTTTTGTATTAGTGCACATTTCTTTTTTTTGGTACTGGGGATTGAACTCAGGTCTTTGCGCTTGCAAGGCAGGCCACCAAACTGCTGAGCTAAATCTCCGACCCAGTGCACATTTGTTTACAGGTGAATGTGTTTCGTTTTGGTAGATTTGTACATGAATGTAACACACTTTGATCATTTTTATCCCTTCATCAAACCCCTAAGAGTAGATTTTTAAGTGTTCTTGTCTCTAAAACCAAGCATTTGAGGTAATATATGTTAATTAACTTGATTTAGCCATTTCACAAAATATACATACTTCAAAGTATCTAATTTATCATTAAAATAACTGAAAAGAAAAACAAAATTAGAATTAAGAGCAAATACCAAGTGAAACCGTAAGATCGCACAAATTTCAAATGTGGATCTGAGTATCTATGAAATAAGCAAACCCAATTTGGAAGAATAAAGCAGTCTCAAGAACATATACCTTTCTTTGATCCCAGTTACCTATTTTAAAGTTTGCATATCTTAAAATTCTCATAACAATGTTTATGCAGGCCGGCCGTGGTGGCTCATGCTTGTAATACCAGCACTTGAGAGGATGAGGCAGGAGGATTGCTATGAGTTCAAGACCAGCCTGGACTACATAGTGAGTTCCAGGTCAGTCTCAACTACATAGTGAGACCCTGTCTCAAAAAACAAACAAACAAACAATGTTTATGCAGGGCCAGGGATTTTGCTCAGTTGGCACCACAACTGCCTCCCAAGCACAAGTCCTGTGTTTCATTCCTGGAAACAACAACAACAACAAAAGTTTATGCAGGAAACAGCAAATGAAGTAATGAACAACGTTCTTCACATTTTTGCGTAAAAGGAACGATTTTTATTCAAAGTGAGTTTTAACTCAGTTTTTGCCTGTTTCTGACTAATCTTGGGCTTGAACTTAGAGGTAAAAATTAACAAAAATTACCGCATTCTAATATTTACTGTATTTGCTTTCTAACCTGTAGGCAGTTCTACTTAGGAACCAAAATAGGTGTAAACCTTAGAATATGCATTAACATAAGCAGTAGCTGAAGTCATTATTCACTGTTACTCAGTACTTCGTACACAGTACTGTAGCTCAGTACCACCTATCTTTTCCCATCAGCTAGAAGTTACTCTTTTGAAGTATTTGTATGTTTGTTTTTCAGCAAAAGAAGTCCATCAACTCACTGCATCTTCCCTTTGTCTTGAGTTATAGAAAGGAATAACGTTTCTCTTCTAAGTCATTCTAGATTTTAATGATTTTTTTTCTTCCAATGAACCCTAATTTCTTCCAATGAAACCTAATTCGGTAGTCTCATCTACCGTTGTAACAACAACAAAACTGCCTCACTATGTATCCCAACAACTATCTGCAGAGGTTAGAATGTACAATGAGTTTTCATTTAGAATGTACAATGAGTTTTCACGTGTCCATGCCTCTCCTAGGCTGTTTCCTCATATGAAATTCCCTTCCCTTGGCTGTCTTCTGCTTACCTTTCAAGAATCTACTCATATATATTTTAATCAGCATTTCCTGACCATTACCCAATTCTCTATTGCTATAAGGTTATGAGTGATAACCCTAATAAAATACTTATGCTCTCTAATCCATGATTTTTCTGGTATGTCTTGTTATGATTCTTATATAAGCAGTTAGAATCTTACTACCCAATGCGTAGCATGTATCTGATAAATGTTCATTTTCTTCTTAGAAGGTAGGTAGAGCAGAAATCAGTGACTAATAAAATGACTAAGAATATTAATTAAGATAAATTAAGACTTAATGTTTTCTACTTTATCAAGAAAGCTCACCTTTTAATAAGTGTATTACAGTCATGAAAATTGCTGAGAGTAGATATTAGTGTTCTCACTACACAAAAAAGTATATAAAGTAATGCACATATTACTTCCATCTAGCTGCGACAATACATATTCTAAAACAACGTGTTGTACATGACAACTATGCACCATTTTTGTCAAAAAGATTAAAAAGTTCAATTTTGGAATAGCATGATTTTCCACATATGGTACTGGCATTTTCACTTATTTCTGAATAAAGCAGTATAAGTGCATATGTACAGACATAATTGTGAATGATTTAAAAAAATTTTAAAAAAAACATGATTTGAATTAAAGACCTGAGACCACACCACTTGAACAAGTCTTAACACTTCTCAATTTTGGTTTCTCCAACTGAAAAGGGTGGTGAAAGACTTGCCATAATTGCTTTGAAGTTTAAATGAAGCAACACATTAGGTATTTTATACAGTTATATAAATGTTATTTAAAAATCCAAATATAACAAGTATATCCACTCAGCTTAAACACGTCAAAGTCTTTGGCCTAACATAGTAAAGAGGAGAAATTTGGGACTTAGCCTCAATGAAAACCTGAAGCAAAGGATTATGATAGATAAATTATGATCCAAGTGCTGATACCTTAGAATAACCACCTACGAATCACAAATGAGGCAATCTCTGTTAATTCTATAGGGATTGGAAAGAGGCCTTCAAACCGAAAGGAAAGAGATGGAAAGCTAAAATGCAAAATTAAATTATTCTGTCTTTAATACTATAAAAACCCTGTTGCCAAAGCACTTCCATTGATACATAGCAAAACAGAGTAAATCACTTAATTTACTCAAAAGAACTTAAATGTTTTAACCAGTCTGCCATCAAAAGAGATCAAGAAGAGGACCAATGGGACTTGGGCTGCAATGTGAGCTGTCTTTAAAATGCAATTGTTCTAATCATTTTCTACAGATGCAGCCTCACAAGGGGCTGCTGTCACAGGGACCATTTACGACTTGTTATGGTGTCTCTATTGTTTACCAGCGACATTCGCTGGAAAAGGCGACAGCTGGGAGAGAAAGCTGCTACTCAACGAACAATATAATCCCGTGAAAGTAATCAACAAATTTAAGGGTGTTAATTAACTTTACACTTTATCATGTTCAATTAGTTGTCTTTTCTAGGAAAGATTGCCATGCACAATCAGTTTAGAGCGTGCCATGTTTGATTTGTAAGTGATCACTGTTTCTGTTTCAGAGTCCATGTCAGATGTTCTCCTGGGTTTTGGTGACACAGATGAATGGCTCTGCACATGTTAAGGGTGATCTGGTTTAACATAAGCCAGCATAACATAACCCCTTGTTAACACTACTTCTGGCATTATCCAAGCTGGAAATAGCAAAGCAACATCATTCACAACACCATTCTGGAGTCAGATAAACAAAGTTTGGTTAGTTTTTCCTGAAATAAACACAGACACAACTACATGGAGAAATAAACAATTTTTCATCGTTATTTTTCAAAGTAAGACTTGTCTTTCAGGGACATGTTTGGGATCATTTCCTCCCAGCAAGATCTTGAAGCTCTGCTTCATTATGCACAAAGCATCACTGTTTCCTCAGAGTTTACATAATGCAGATAGTCTTTGCAACAGCAGTTGAATAAGTGCTAGAGGTGTGTTAAGTACTGGCTTGTATTAAATTCCAGAATGTAACTTTTAAGTCCAGAAACTGTGTAAGTGAGGGAAATCTGCAGGGAAGTTTATTAATCTATGAATACAATCTGCCATCTCTCTTACTTTTAATGCACCTGCTTCCTACGTATTAATAGGACAAGGGAAAGTTCATGATGAAGCGACAATATATTCAGCATTTAATTTTAATGAAAGCCACTGAAGTTCCTCTGAATTGATAGAGAGCTTTGCATCAAAATATTTCATAAACCATTAATGAGGTGAACAAAATTCAAAAGTGAGGTTTAGCAGGAAGAGTCTATCTTTAAGAAAACAAAAGCAACATTCACCAGTCTCTTAAAAAAAGAAAAGCTACCTACATAGGATTTCAAAATCTCTTCATAAACTATATCTTGATGTTCTAGATTATTTCCTGAACAATACACAAATTAAATGCATATAAATAATTACAGCTGGTTAGTTGGTTACAGCATACACAAGGACAAAGCTGAACTTCAAAACAGAAAAGTTGTTAACTCTGAAAGCTAATAATGTCCTAAGTTAAATATTAAAGAAGGAAATTATAGGCTATATCTGAAACAGCTGAAACCACAATACACAGCAGCAGAAAACATTTGTTTTCTGTAGAAGATCTGCAGGGAGAAGAGAAGCGGTCGATAGATCCTTAAATTGGAAGCAATAGCCGTTCTTCTATCCCAAGTTGGCAGCTGCTACATTTGCAGACCTGGTTCATTATTTACCCATAATGACCATCAAGCTGCAGTCAAAGTCAGATCACAACAACTGTCAGCAGCTCTTTTAATTAGCCTTGTTTGAATTCAGATAAATATCACAATAGCCCTGCTTATGCTGAAAGAGCAACAGAATGTTCCGCATGGAGTCAGGCTGGCTTGAGAAGGTCCAGTGCAGTACAGAAACTCAGACAGAAATGCAGAGCAGGGTTTAAAGGGTGGTGTAAATCAAAGAATGAAATGGTTGGCTTTAATTTTGAAAATCACTTTAAAAAGCAATTTCCTGAAATGTATCCAGACCAAGATGATGCCCAGTGTTAGACTGCAATGAAACTCTAGGCTCCTGCACGTCAATTATTTAGAGCTTAAGGAGAATTAGCAAGGAGGATATGATATTTATTTAGGTACCGGGGATCGAACTCGGGTCCTTGTGCTTGCAAGACAGGTGGTGGAACTACCGAGCTAAATCCCTGGCCCTAGGATATGATTTTTAAAACTACCTAGGGGCTGGAGGTATATAGCTCAGTGGTACAGTGCTTGCTTAGCTCTACAAAAACTAAACTCTCTCTTGTAGCTAATATATATTGCAGCTTTAAAAATCATTTTTAAAAGCCAAATAAATTTTTCATAAAAAAACTTGCAACCTTTATGCCCTTCTATTTTACCTTTAGTATTTGCATAATTCGTGACATTTTCTGTGACAGCAGTTAGATATTTTCCTATAAATTCCATACACATTCTTTTCATATAGTATTATCACAAAGTAAAACAGCCAATAACCAAATTCTAGTAATCTAATTACTGCCTCATTCTATCCTCCTTCAGATCCCCTTTCCAGTTTACTTTAGAAGAAAAACAAGCATAAAAATCGTCTGCCCTCAATTTTATAGACAACTGAGTATCCATCTGAGCTCTGTGTTAACTCTGAGGAGAGGCAGAAAGAAATGACAGCTGACAGAGAAGGGAAGGTAGAGAATAAGAAAGAGCAAGCAAAAGGCAAATGATAACCCAGCAGTAACAGAAGTAAACTGAGGAACTCACTTTCCAGTCACCCTTCTGTCTCTCTTAGGCAGAAGCTATCTTTCTCTCAATAAACTTTTCCTACTCTTAAAAAAAAACAAAAAAACAAAAAGAAATAAACTGAGGATAGCAGACTAAAGATTAAAAGAAATGCTGAAGTAATAAAGTAGACTTGACTAAGGAGAAGCTACCATCTCTGAAACCCATTTGGAAACCCCTTCAGAACATGTACTCCAAGTTTTGGGATGGAAGGACTAACTGAAAAGGTGACTCTTTTCTACATAGGAGTTGGACATGGTCCAATTTGCCATTTCTTCTCCTCCTCTTCTTCCTCTTTTCCTTTTTTCTTTTTAATCTTTTGAAACAGGGTCTTGCTGTGTTGCCTAGGTTGACCTCAGACTTTCTATCCCCCTGCCTCAGCCCTCTGAGTATGGAAATATAAGTGTATACCACTGCACTTGGCAACTCTGCCATTACTGCTAGCTGCTCAGTCACTGTGTATCTTTTTGCAACCATTTCCAATGGTACAGGACGTAACCTCAAGGAAGGGTAGCCAATCACACTTTGCATGAGGAAAAGGAAACATTAGGGTTTATATTCTAATTGGCTGCTTCCTTAGTGCAAAAACACTCCTATGGGAAGTAATGCAAAATTATTATATTTTTCAGCAACTTCAAGTACTAAAACCTTGGAATAAAAATTTTATAGCATGCTGTGAGACCATATATTTGATAAATACAACTATTTATTGAATGTTAATGTTAAGTAGAGAGAACTCTTCTTCTGGTTTTGTTAGAATCACAGTAGAAAGAATAAGTTATATGTATCAAACTACCACTGATGATGGCCGCCTTCTTCCTCACACTTTAATCCAATGTACCGTCTAATTATATGCACAACCAAAAGCTACAATTTGTTGAGTACTGAGTACAAAAAAAATAGTCAATCTGTCAGTTCCAAGTCCAAATCAAATTTCCGGTACCTAGTGGTTGTTTCTTAGCTCTCAGAAGCACAATGAATTCAATATATTTTAACAACTTTTGTCCTCCCATCCTCTCCCTCAGATACATCCCAAATTGGTTCTTCCTGTACGACCATTCTCAATTTAGATATTATCACTGCCCATGTAGTGAACTAGAAGCTCTATGGTAGCATTTCCCAAGGTTGATTCCTTTGATTGCTAGTTCTAAAGGTCTTCAATGGACATTTTCAGTGGTGCAAATTTATAGCTATGTTTTGTTTCTGACCAGTAAAGTTTACCATCATCCTCCAGCTAACAAATCTTGCCTCTATGGCTAAAAAGCATACCCTGTCTTCATGGCAATAGTGACCAGTCTATTCAGGGCCCAGACAATCCAACAAAACAGAATTCTGCACTGGATTGGTAAAGTAAGGTTAATGCAGATTCACATGAAGTCTCTAAACAGTTAAAGATAATAAAGATGTGCTGGGCATGGTGGTGTGCACAGGCCTGTAATCCCAGCACCCAGGAGGCTGAGGCAGGAAGACTGCTGTGAGTTTGAGACCAGCCTGGGCTACATAATGAGTTCCAGGTCAATATCAACTACATAGTGAGACCCTGTTTCAAAAAACAAAAAACATAACAAAACGAAAAAAAAAGATGAAATGAAAAGCAGCATGAAAAGCAGCAGAAAAAGACAATACCAAGACCTCAATTCTAGTCACTCAAACCCTGGTTCCTTTTAATTTGTGAGCTACCCTAGAAATTTCCAAACTACATGGCCACCCACAACAGAAGTCCCTCAAACTGATTAAAGATTTTGTGGTGAAATATACTGAAATAAACAAACAACTGTCTAAAAACTTAAGGACTTACAGTATTTTAATATGCAGATATACATCTTGAATATTTCCAAGGGAAGGTGAATAGAGAATGCACATTTTTATGACTGGTGCTTTTATTATATTTCTTTTTCAAGGATCCTCCTAAGAATTAATTTTCTCAGGGATTATGCTTTGGGAAATGCTGCAGTCATTTGACTGTGGTACTTTTCCATGTCAAGCTTCTAATTTCTGCTGATTCTGACATGAAGCTTCAGTTCTAGTTAATATTTCCATAGCTGACTATTTTTTCTCCTTTTCTATTTTATCTTTAGTATGGTATTGCTTTTTTTCTTTTTAAAAGATCTGTGGGATATCTTAAGGAGTTCAAAGCTGGATTTTTAAAATACCATCTGATGAAAAATCAATTTAATCAGTAAAATAATCATTTATTGTAATTAGACTTATTTCTAACAGTTTTGTGTTTGTTATTCAGTTTCATTTCTTCTTGATTTTTTTCCTCTCCCTTCTTTGGTTGTTATAGATAAATAACAAAAGATAAATCTCTTTTTTATGGGGCTCTGGAAGCCACGGTTTACTTTTTTATTCTTCTAATGAGAATCCTTAAAAGTTGTAAACATACCTAATTAACTACAACTGTTTTTAAGAAATGTCTGAAGCTCTGCTATTTCTCTTCTCAAACAAAACATGAACCTTAGCAAGCTTTAGGGAGAAGACACCATTCTACCACTTCCCATCCTCTAACTCAAATCTTATGCCCAGAGTTTTTAGTTTTACCTATTTATTTTAAGCATATATAAAAGTGAGTTTTTAAAGAAGTCAACACTTAAAATTTATGATTTTATTTTTGAAATAACTTTGTGCTGTGGTTACTTCTTATATTGTTTTAATCCCTAGAATCGCTTTTTTCTTACTGAAATATAGTACAGGATTTAATAAATCATTAAGTAAGGTGATTTTGTTGGTTTTTCTTCAAGACTTTAGAATTTTGATGTTGAAGCATACTTTGAATAGGGTGTTTTTTGTTTAGTACCCATCTTCTATGTCCTACCCTGGCCATCCATGCTTACCTTTCCTTTCATGTGACTTTACAGTTGTCTCTTTAGGCCTCCCAAGCTTCTAGTTTAGAACCAGTTCTTACACCAGGGATTGGAGCTCCTAATGCCTGGAACTATCAGGGATGTTGCAGATCCAGTCACAGAGCCAAATGGCAGCTTGGTTCAATCCCTAGTCTCATCGCTATAAATATATCCCCCCATGTTTAAGATTCAAAACTTGCTAAAAATTGTAGTTCAAGGCAATGGTCAACAGCAAATTTTCACATCTATCTTCAGGATTTGAGCCTGGGATCATTTCTCTACTACTCACATAGGGTACTTTTACTTCCCTTTTGCCAGTAAAAGAAATCTCAACCACAACTGTCCAGTTTTGCACCGAAGGCTCAGCTGTTCGATGGTGTTCGTGCCACTTAATCTACTGTATTTTCAGTTCCTGAATGTATTTTATCTTGGAGCCCAGTGTTAACTGATTTTCTCATTCTATATCTATATATTACTTTCATGTGCTTATGACAGACCAGGTATATCAAAATGAATTTACCATTTTGACAAACTACATTATATATTTTTTCAGTTCTCAGAGTTATTACCCTGATTTGGCTTTGTTCATCTCTCATCTAAAAAATGCAGTAACGGCTCATCTTCCTCTGCCTATACATTCCCTGGAAGCCAGTTCACACTAATGCCATGAGAATCATACGTCTTACTTCTCTTGACAATTTTCACATCTCCAACTTACCTACAGAGATTCCTTAGTAGGGCACACAAGGTCCTTCAAAGTCTGCTCTCAGCTTACCTTCATAGACTCACTTCATGGCCACTGACACCAAAAGTGTGACAATGACCAAGCTAGATTACTCCTTTTTTCCCCCCAAATAGGAAAAATGTGCTTCCATCTTCCTTGCTTCTCACACCACTCTTCTAGATATGCTGCATCTATATTCAAGTCCTACTCACATGCTCATCTCAGGCTCTGCTTAGCTGGCAAACTTTCCTTTACTCTTAAAGCTCTGCTCAGGATCATTTTCAGGTCTGCAATCATCAAGAGAGGCCTGTCTGTGCAACATTCTCATGTGCTTTTTCATATTCTTGTTATCAGTCAAATCACACTTTATTTATTTATTTATTTATTTATTTATTTTTTTATTGAGTTTATTGGTACATTTAGGGATACAGTACAGTTACACTCATTGTTGGGATCATGTACCTTTACATGGCAAGTCTTGATTCTCATTTTTTTCCCCTTACCTCTGGCCTCCCTTCACCCC
>NW_022900916.1:28849912-28933359 GCF_012274545.1 Fukomys damarensis
GTCAAATGGAACCTCCAGTCCAAGCTCTTTGAGGTATCTCCATATTGATTTCCATAGTGGTTGCACTAGTCTGCACTCCCACCAACAATGGAGGAGGGTTCCTTTCTCCCCACAACCCCGCCAACATTTGTTATTGTGAAATCACACTTTATTATAGTTGTCTACCACTTTCTTTTCCCTGGACCATAAACTGTGTGCATAATAATCATTTAATAAATAGAGAGTAAGAAACTATCAGGAAAAAAAGAATGGTAACAGAGAAATAATATAGAAATTAACAATTCAAGTAATGAATAACATTTTATAAGAAATAGTTTTTCTTGATTTGTTAAAGAAAACAAGCTCAAGAGAGCTATGAAAATCTATATTTAATAAATTCTAGGGAGTTCTGCTCACTATAACGCCAGAAAGCTGTTACAGTGCTTTAAAGGATTAAAAAATAAAAGAGGTTCAAAGGCTAATCCTAGGATTTAAAAGAATAAATCTTGATGACATAAAAGAAAAAAACCTTTTACCTGCAAAATTTGAAAATATATTTGTATATGTAAAACAAGGAGTAATTATATTGTCCAGGAAAAATTATCAAAGAAAAATGATAAAGGGAATCATATTTCATAAAATAACAAATTGGTTATTGACAGACTTCCTAATAGGCTTCCCAAAAAGCTTGGATCAACTGCAAGTCAATTCAATAGTATTCCAGGAAACTCAAACACATTTTAAAAAAAAAAAGTATCCAAGGGGGGCCAGGGATTTAGCTCAGTGGTGCCATGGCCTGCCTTGCAAGCACAAGGTCCAAAGTTTGATTCTGAGTACAAAAAAAAAAAAAAAAGAAAGAAAGAAAGAAAGAAAAGGGAAAAAAAATTATCTAAGGACTGCAGTTAGATCCCCAGTACAAAAAAAACAAAACAAAACAAAACAAAAACAAAAAACAAAAAACAAAACCAAAAACAAAAAAACCCTACAAAATATCCAGTAAGTCAAAATCTAGAGACACGATTTAAGCAGTACTGGCCAAAGCAAAATATAAACACATCCTGTAAAAACCATGCCTATCTTCTCAGGTAAATAAATATATATTTGTGCTTTTCTTGCCCTCTCTTTTTCAGGGGCTGCACTAAATTAACACTTTCAAATGTATTTTAGAAATTAAAAATATTAAAGATAACCATGCAATTAGACAATGTAGCCAGGATTTAAATTTAATGGCAAAACATTCCACTACTTTATAAGTTGCACTATTTGAAAATAAAATGCCCATCAGTAAGTTATTGATTCTAAGACTTGGTTTTCTCATCTGCTAAGTGAATTCAGTAATACTTTACAGGATTATAAACAATTAATAAGCAATGCATGCACACAAGTCATTTTCAGTCCTCAAGCTGACGACTTGTTGGCCATTGTGTTTCTTCTTCAGTAAACTGCCCTTAACATATATTTCTCTTTCTTCTAAGTTCTTGGTCATCTTGTTTATAGTAGTTTTTATACTTATTCTTTCTGCTATATATCTTGCAAATATTTTCTCTGTCATTATCTTTTAACTTTGTATCTTGTCACACAGGTATGTATAATTTTTTTTTAATCTTGGTTCTTAACTTTTTTGTTATGGTTTTCAATTATGTGTCTTGCTTCAGAAGGACCTCTTCATGCAAAGATTAGGAAAGTATTTTATAATATTTTTCTCTAATCTTTTAAAAATTTGTTTTTTAAATACTTAAATCTATCTGCTATTTGTGTGTGAGCATATAATGTGACATAAAGATTTGTCTCCAACAGAGAAGTCAATTGTCTAAACACAATTCATTAAGTAATTCAACCTTTTCTCACTGAGCTCATTGCACTATTCAGAAATTAAGTTCCTATATGTACCTGGGTCTGTTGTGAATCCAATACCGCCTGCCAATACCTTCTATTCTTGAATAAATAATAAGCTATTTTATTTATTGTAACTTTATATTATGTTATGATATCTAGAAGAATTCTGTCTTACTTAAAAAAAACTTTTTGGCAATTTTATTCTTCCAGATGAACCTATGTTTTTAAAGAAACAATATATTTTACATTAAAATTTATATAGTCTTGGGCCAGTGATTTAGCTCAGTGGCACCATACCTGCCTTGAAAGCGCAAGTTCATAAGTTCAATCCCTGGTACCCCCCAAAAATAATAATAATTATATAGTCTCACAGGAGAACAGATATTTCTAAATGCCTCCCCACGCAGATAAATGGTGTCTTTTTATTTATTAGATACTAGTTCATTTCCTTAAAGTTTTATCATCTTCTTCATATAGTTTATATAAATTTCTTATTAAATTAAGTTTTATTCTTAGAATCTGGAATAACTTTATTTAAACTACGATATGCTTATATATTGTCTTAGTTCCTTTTGTGCTATTCTAACAGCATACTAGAGCCTGGGGAATTTAGAAAGACTAGAAATTTATTTTCTCACAGTTCTGGAGGCTGGGCAGTCCAAGATCAATTTGCCAGCAAATTCAGCTGTCTGGGCTGCTCTATACTGGGTATCAAACTGAGGTCCTTGTGCTTGCAAGGCAGGTGGCACCACCACTGAGCTAAACCCCTGGCCCTGCTCTATGCTTTCAAGATGACACATTCCCTCTTCAGAATGAAGGAATAATATCTCCCCATGGTAGAAAGGAGAAAGGCAAGAAGGACAAATTTTCTCAAGCCCTTTCATACAGTCACATGATACCATTTATAAGAGAAGCCTTTGTGACATCCCTTAAATGTACCATGTCTTCATATCAACACATTGGCAACTAAGTTTCACACCTCAATTTTGGAAGGAATGCACTTTTTTCTTCTTCAAATACCTTCTTTTTAATGCCATAAATACCAGTGCTGAGATTCACAACTTCTCATTCCCTTGTTTTTTTGCTTTAGAAAGGACAGGAAATGCAGTTCCCTTGTGAATGACACTGAAAGACCGTCTTTTTTTTTTTTTTTTTTTTTTTAAACAGGGTCTCACTATGTAGTTGAGACTGACCTGGAACTCACTATGTAGCCTAGGCTTGCTCAAACTCAGTGATTCTCTAGCCTCAGCCTCCTGAGGGCTGGGATTACAGGCGTGCCCGGCAAGAAAGCCTATTTTACCAATCTCCTACCTAACACTGCAAATCTAAACCTAGTTTCCTTCACAGGGCAGCATGGCTGGTACTCACTGTGGAAACTGAGGGCCCATTGGTGGCTACAGGAGGACAGAGAACACTAATCCTCCTGAACTTGACCTATGGGGCCAGCTGGCTCCTTTCTACTATTTGCTGTTCTCTGGACTGATAGTCTTGCTCCTAAGAAAAAAATCTTGCTGGGGCAGATTCTCCAGCACTGACATTTACCCTAAATGATGGGAAAGCATGACTCTGTATAAACTTTTTTTTTTTTTTTTTTGTATCAGGGATCAAACTCAGGACCTTGCACTTATAAGGAGGCAGCAAAACCCCTGAGCTAAATCCCCAGCCCAACTCTGTATACACCTTAACTGCAACTTGCTCTTGGCTTTTGGGGAAAGAACCTGAGGCGTACAGCATGCTAGGCAACAGCTCACTACTGAGCCACACTCCCAACCCTTGGCAACTTGCCTTTGATTTTGATTACCAGAGTCTTGGCCAGCTGATCTGACTAAACACTGTACTTGGGTCTTTCTCAAACTTAGAGCAGGTGAGGCCAAGTTAAGGGCTTCTTGTTAACATGCCCATGATGGTATGTTTGGGATTTGCCAGCTGAAATAACCTACTGTCTTAACTCAGAAACAGTGAAAAACTAAGCTTGAGGGGAGACTCTAGTTGGAGCTCAGAAAACTAGACTGCTGATAAAAATGCAGAAGGTAAAGATCAGACTCAGAAAGTTTCAACTGGGAACAAGGCCTCTAGTCAAGACCACATGTATTATGCTCTGGCAGAAAATTTGTCGTTTAGCTCATGTCCTGCCACTTTGCAGATGAGATTAAGGGTGGTAGACTAATTGGTGTGGTAGAGAAAATAAACAGCCCTATGTTGAAGTTTTGGCATGGGTAATGCTGGTAGCTTTTAGCCATATATACCAAGAAAAGCAAGACTAAAACACAGAGCTGAATAATTTGAAAAATTCTGCTCCTCGACAAAAACGAAATGCTTTAAAATTGGTGCCTATAAAATTGAAGCCTGTAAAGTTTTGGCCCAGGACAGATTGGTTGCTGAAAACATTAGCATCACACAGAATCCAAGTGCTTTCTATCAAGATAATAGGAAAGATGCCTTGAGGGCATGTCAGAAATCTGCTGAACCCCACCCAGATCCTACCACCAAAGGAGGAGGTGAGCCTTGTAGGCTTAAGGCTACAAAATTAAAGCTTTCATTTAAGAAGAGAATCACAGGGCACCTTGTTCAAGAAGGGTTCCTGAGGGAATTGGTTCCTCCGGATTAGTTTTTTTAATTAATTAAATTATTTATTTGTAGTGGGGATAGAACTTGGGTCCTTGTGCTTGTAAGGCAGGTGGCGACACCACTGAGCTAAATCCCTAGCCATTAATTTTAGAGTGCTCAACCATCCAGGCACTGAGGCCTCTGTAGCCATGATCCAAGGGGTCCCACTTACTACTCATACAGGCAGCAGACCTTGGCATCATCCATATGGTACTGATTTTAAGTGCACACAGAATGCAAAGATGTGGGTTCAGGGAGGCTTCCACCCAGATTTCAGAAGAAAGCCTGGACAGTGTGTCTGAGAGGGTGCTGTAAGAGTGAAGCCAAAAGTGCTATGTAGAGATCACAGGAAGTTGGAGAAACAAGAAACAGAACCTCTCAGAAATGCTTCGGGAAGTGAGCATAAACAAAGCTACACAGGAGAAAGACTAGGAGGGCTACAGCTAACAGTGCTGTGAGGGTGGGGATGCCCAAACCCTTTGGAGTTCATATTACCACAACTTGCCCTGGATGAACAAGGAACCACAGGATATAATCTTTGCCAGATTGGGATTCAGTCTTGTTTTGGTCTCATTTTTTTTCTCTTATGTCTTCCTTTCAGAATGGGAATGTCTACCTTGTGCCATTGCATATGCGCAATGTTTAACTTTCTTTTTAATTTTTACAAGGAAGAGTTTGCCTGTATTCTGAGGAAATTTTAGACTGACTTTCAACATTGTTGAAACTGTTAAAACTTTGGCCACTCTTAAATATAGACTAAATGCATTTTGCAAAAAATTATGCGTATGAGTCTTTTGTGGCAAAATGTTGTGGTTTGCATCTGGGATGTCCCCTCAAAGCCTCATTAACTAAGAGGTAGGGATTGTGGAAGGTTACTGGATAATAGGGGTGCTACAGCTGATTTGTTGTTATGAAGTGGGGCTTAGTTGGAGGCAGGTCACTAGGGATATGACCTGTAAAAGTATATTTCCCTCTATAGTTTCTCCCTAATCACTCTGCTGCTGGCTGCCATGATGTGAGCAGCTTTCTTCTGCTTAAGCCCTTCCACCATGCCTTTCTGCCTTCAAGCTGGCCAACAGTGGACTTAAAATATGAGCCAAAATAAACTTCTCTTCCTTGTGTTAGATATTCTATCTCAATGATCAGTAAAGTTACTAAAATGATAACAAATCTATTATTTTGTTCCAAGATGGCAGCTACCATGAAGAAGACGTTTGCAGAAGATGTCAATGCTACTTTTGAAGATCAACAAAAGATAAACAAATTGCACAAAATGCAAGTAGAATCACAGAGCTAAAAGATGAAATAGAAGTAAAAAAGAAACAACTCCAGAATTCAGAAGATGTTTGTGACATCATGTTCGTAGATGAGAACAGCGACATGGTACCTTACCGGATTGGTGAAGTTTTCATTAGCCATTCTCAAGAACACAAGTCATGTTAGAAGAAGCAAAGAAAAATTTGCAAGAAGAAATTAATGCCTTTGGGGCCAGGGATTTAGCTCAGTGGTGCCACTGCCTGCCTTGCAAGAATGAGGACCCAAGTTCAATCCCCAGTACCAAAAAAAAGAAAGAAAGAAAGAAAGAAATGCCTTAGAATCCAGAGTAGAATCAATTCAGCGGGTGTTAGCAGATTTGAAAGTTCAGTTATATGCATAATATGGCAGCAACATAAACCTTGAAGCTGATGAAAGTTAAACATTTTAATAATACCTTTTCAAATTTAATAAACTTGAATATTGTTTAAAATGACATGGAAATGACATGGAAAGGAAAACTGTCTTTTTTTTTAAGTTTTCATTTATTTAGTGGAAACTTGCCTATTTTCATGTATTGCTTATTTTATATTTTTAAAAGAAGACAGTATTCATCTATGTATTTTGCATAAAAATTGTATCAGTTCTAGGGGCTTTATGTCATGTTATTAAAAATTAGTTAAACAATAAAAAAATCAATTGTATTATTTGAAGATTACATAAAGGTTTGTTTTTTAAAACTTATTTTTGGTGGGGTGAGGGGAGCTGGTGATTGAACTCATTGATCCTAAGTCCTTGCTCCTTCTAAGAATGTACTTTGCCACTGATCCCAGTCCGTTTTCTCTGTGTTCATTAGTATTCACATAGTACATCATTTCCCTTTTAATTTTTAATCTACCTATACCATTATATTTAAAGTGAATTTCTTATAAACAGCATATCATTGGGCTTTAAAAAATCAATCTGATAATGTTTTGCCTTTTGGCATGTTTCAGCCACTCATATTTAATGTAATTACTGATGGTCTTGGATTTAGGTCTTTAGATTTTTAAACCATTTTATTTATTTTTATGTTTGTTCACTCTATTTTTACTTTCTCTTTCTCCTTTTCTGGCTTCTTTTACATCACATTATTTGAATATTACTTTAATATTCTATTTAAATATATCTACTTTATCTTTGCATAGTTTTTATTTTTTTTTATGTGTGTATGAGACTGACATCGGGTTATATACACATTCAACCTTTTACCACCCACTTAGAATATTTTTACCACTACAGGCAGAATATAGAAAATTTACCAGTAATTTACAGTATTATTTTTATGTTGTAGTTATCACCTGTATTACACTTACATGCATAGAAAATTCCACCATTACAATATTTTACCATAACCATGATATATATTTTAAAGAACTAAAGAAAACTAGTCTACTATATTTATCTGGATGTATACAATCTCTGTTGCTCTCTTAATTTATGGAGTTACACAGTTCCCTATAGTATCATATAGTAATTACCTTTTACCTAAAGAAATTCCTTTATCATCTTTTGCAGAGGAGGTCAAATGATATTGAATTTCTTAGGTTTCTTTCAGCTGTGAATATCTCTATTTTACTTTCATTCATGAAGGATATTTTTGCCTCATACAGAGTCTGGTCTCAGCACTTCAAAAATGTTTCACTGCTTTTTGATCTCTATGATTCCTCTGGTAAATACAATCACTGTTCCCTGTAATACACCACTGTCTCTGGCTATTTTAAGTTGGTTCTGTTTTGTTTTGTCTCTGGTTTCCAATAGTTTAATTATTTTAATCCGAGCATGGATTCTTGTTTGGGACTCACCAAGTTTTTTTAATCTTTACACTTATCTTTCACTGAATTTGCAAAGCTCTCACTCAGTTTTCTTCAAACTTTTTTCATGCCACTCTCAATTCCTTCTGGAATTCCAAAGGCACAACTGTTTCAGTTTTTGACGCTGTCTCACAGGATATTGAAGCTCCATTTGTTTTAACATCTTTTTTTTTTCTCTGCTTCTCAGACTAGATCATATCTATTCTCACAATTTTTAAATTCAGATTGACCCTTCCCTTTGTCATACCTACTCTGCTTTTGAGCATACATAGCAATTTTCTTCAAACTTCTGGTAAAAGCATTTTTTAGTTACAAATTTTAATTTCTTTCTTCTTTGAAGATTCTCTCTCTTTTTTTTTTTAAAGATTCTGTTTCTTTACTAAGAATTTATGTCTTATTTTTTTTGGAACATGGTTAAAATAGCTATGTTAAAGTCACTGTATGGTATGAAACATTTGGGTACCTTGGTGTTGGCCTCTCTTTTCCCTTGAGAATTTATTAAGACTTTCCTGGTTCTTTCTGTCAAGAAAAAAATTTTTATAGCATCAAGGACACTTGGAATATAATATGTTCTGAAACTATGGGTCTTGCTCTGAGTCTATGAATAGTGTGCCTTGGTGCGTGTGTGTGTGCGTGCACATGAGCAGGTGAAAAAGTGTCACCAAGGCAATGAACTAGATTAGGGTCAGGCTGCATATTCCAATCTGATTTTGTAGCTATAGTTATAGTACCAATTCAGTTTTCAAATCCTCTACAATACTATTTGAATCCCACATGTGCATGAGCCAGAAGGCAATCTGATGTTTGGGAGACTGTCTATTCCACTGTTAAACTCATAAAGCCTTCAGTAGGCGATTTAGGGTCAGATTCATTGTCTATACCTCAAGTGTGAACTCTGCAGAGTTCATAGAATCTCTCTGTTGTCTGTGAACTGCCTCACACCTCTGAGACTCTAATACACCACCTCCAACCCTTCTTCTATTCCTCTGACTAAAACATCCTATATTATATTTCCTGCAACTAGCTGTTTCTGGGATCAAGCAGCAGAAAAGAAAAGAAAGAAAATAAGTAACAGTGATCTCCCCACATTGTTTGGACCATAGTTCCTCTGACATTAAGAGACGGATTCTCCACTCAGATATTTAAGTATATCTTCTTGTCTACCACTGTAAAAAGATTGCATCTCCAGTAGTGAGGCTCTTATGGCAGAAATATGAGAAGGAAAAAAGGAAATCCTCTCTGCTTTTCATAGGGACTATCTTCGTGTTCACTGACCAGAATTTTCCTTCTCGTTTATCTCGGTTTGTACAATTCTAGGATTCATGCTGCCTTTGAATCTAGACAGGATATACAAAAAATAGGGTGTGGGGATAGAGGGCAGGAAACTTGTTGCCAGACCTTTTGTACGTCAAGTTCTGTTTTTCTTCTCCAATCTACCTGCTGTCATTTATTTTTCAAAATCCTCAGCAGATCTATGTTTTCTGTCCACGATTTTTAGTCACATCCAGGAACAGGAAAGAGAGGAAAGAGCAGAATGTATTTATTCCAACTTAATGATACCTGGAACCTAACCATCATTCTTTTTTTTTTTTTTGGTGGTACCAGGAATCGAACTTGGGTCCTTGCACTTGCGAGGCAGGCCACCGAACCACTGAGCTAAATCCCTGGCCCCTAACCATCATTCTTGAAGGAAAGTTTTACTAGATGCAAATTCAAAGTTGACAGTTATCTGTCAGAATTGTCAACAATACTGTTCCACTGTCTTCTGGCTTCAACTGTTCTTATGATGTCTGCTTCCAACACTACAGAGTATATATTACATGACCCCCACATGCATATTTAAATGATATTTCTAAAATATTTTATAGGACATTATAAAATATAGTGACAGAAAGCAAGTCAATATTTACCTAGAACTACAAAGGTGAAAAAGGGAACTTTCTGGATGATACAAATATTTCATATCCTAACTGTGATGATAGTTTCATGACTATTTATAATTGTCCAAATTCATCAATCTCCATATTTAAGACAGATAAATTTTATTATAGACAAACTATATCTCAAAGCTAGGGGGAGGACAAAGAGACTCTTGTCAGTCTTGCTCTTGCATAGGTGCTATGTTTTTTTTCTTCCTAGATAGTTCCTTAGATAGTTTTCTCTTTGTGTTTGGTACTTTGCAGTTTGTACTTCCTGGATTTATGTCATTTCTGGAAACTCTTAAACCACTTATCATTCCCCTATTCCATCTGGAATTCCAATTAGATGCATGTTTAACTTTTGCTTTCTAGTCACATATCCATGTCTCTTATCCTTTCTATTTTCCATTTCCAATTCTTTCTATATTGTACTTGCATTACCTCTTTCAACTCTTTCTCCTCTTACTAATTATTTCTTCAGCTCCCATATGCCAGTATACCATTAACTCATTTACCGAATTTTCCAAATCTGGTATTTTCTACTTTCTTATTCATTATTCTCAATTTCATTTTGTACATTTTTTTATATATAGCTTATATTTGTTGTACTTAATGTCTGTGAATTCTGAGAGTCCTAGATTGAGGATGATGACTTTCTCCAGAAAGTATTTTTATTCTTTCTGTCTGTGACAGCCCCACTAACCCCACTTCAAAATGCTTACATTTAATTTACTAATTGGGTATTTTCCCAATTGGTGACTTAAATTTGAACTCTACACAAAGGGGTTCAGAGCTACTATTACAAAGAGTCAAAGGAAACTTTTATTTCCCAACCTATAACCAATATAAACAGATAAATTTCCTAGGTAATCTCCTTAACCAGCAAGTAGATTATACCCAGCCACCTTTTCTCCTTGGGGTTATATAGCCTCTTTGTGGGTATTCTGGCCTTTTCTGGAAGGAGGGCTTTCTCACTTTATGTAAGCACAAGACCTAGGTTTCTAGTACTCAATGAATATTATTCCCCAGTGCCTGGAATCAGCATTTACTCCTATGACAGAGAGTTTCTGGGTTTATTATTCTTATTTGAGATTGCTACTCAATTAGGTGGTCTTTGAAAATGTACCTATGTTTTTGAGAATCTGAAATGCATTTAAAAATACAATTAGGGCTGGGGTACAACTAAGTGATACAACACTTGCCTGAGGCGTTAAGTTTAATTCCTAGTATCACCAAAAATGTATGTGTATTATAATTTGTACAGTACATAGGCATTTTATGGCAGCACAGTATTTAACATGTTTAGTCCACCATACTGCCCAAAACAGTCTGTGGCTATATAAAGAAACAAAACATGTCCTTAAGTGGTCAAAGGAAAGATTGTTTCTTTCTTATTTTTATGCTATGATACTTTTAATTCTTTTCTGATAAAATAGTTTTCATTTTTACTATCAGCAACTGTATTCTTCTAAAAATGTATAACCAAATGTAACTTTTGTAGCATCAACGTTTATAAGTGAAATCAAGAACTTAATCCAATTAGATCTAGTAGTCAATCAAGTTAATGAAGACCTTTTTGTGAAAGTAACTCAAATACTTGGAATCTCTAGATCACTTGAATTTTGTGCTTTTTAAAAAAAATTCATAAAAATATTAAGTACCAACAAATCAAGTATTTACTGAACATCTTCTATATTCAAGTCACAAATAGAAAATATTTTTGGCTCCTTAGATTATAATTAAGGCTCAATTCTAGCTAAAATTATACTTTGTGATCCAGACAATTACTGTATTATAAAATGATGGACATTCTTTTTTTTTTTTGGTACCAGGGATCGAACTCAGGACCTTGCGCTTGCAGGACAGGTGGCAGCACCAAGCTAAATATCCAGCCCTGTATTATAAAATGACTAATTGCCTTAAAATAGATTTAAAATGTTCAATATTCAAAAGAGGGAAACATCACATTTGTGGCAAAAAGCTAAAAGAAGAAAGCAGAAACTTTACTAAAAAGATCAGATTAATATGGGCTATCAAAGAGGATTATGATTATGATGTGTCTGCAGGGAATGACTTATGGGAGAGAGAGAAATTCCAGATGGAATGGACTATAAAAACAAAGGATACAGAAGTACAATTCAGAAAATAGCAAATAGATGGATTGGGAACAAACAAAACTCCAAAAATACTGACTCTCAACCTTCTTTGAACATGCCATCCTCTTTTCCAATTATATACTGTGAAAATTATCTCTTCTTGGAATATCCTCACTCCACTCACTCCCACAATACATGCAAACATTGACCAGTTCTTCAGAAAAGCAACCGGTCTTTAGTCAGATTTGGTAAATGTGAATGACTAACTACATCATTAACTTAGCATAAAGCCTTTTAGACTTCTGTTATGACCATTATCAATCCACTATGAAGCAGTATGCTTTTCCATGCCGATCTCACTAGAGTGTGAGCTCCTCAATAGCACTGGAGTTCCTATTCCTAGCAAAGTACCTGACATACGCATTACTCTGAAAAACAGGAATGAAGTATGGGAGCGGGAAAAAGACAAACCTGTAAGTTTCCTTGCATGCAGTGAAGAAACTTTGGCAGACAATACAGAACCATACCATGTCACTGGCTGAGAAGAGAGAAACAGTGGCAGATGCAAAGGCCTCTAAGGAGGCTCACTGTCCAATACAGAAGCCACTATCCACATGTCACTGTTGAAATATGTGGCTCTTAAAATATAGCTGCTTCAAAAGGAGTAAAGGAAGTGGGAGGGGTAGGGGAAAGGAAAGAAGGGAAAAGAAAAAATATGAGAAAAGAAAAAAATGGAAACAAAGTCTTTGTAAATAGGAAAAGATGGAGTGGGTGAAGGGAGGGCAGGAATGGGGAAAAAATAAGAACCAAGATACATCATGTAAAGGTACAAGATCCTAAGGATGACTGCAACTGTACTGTATACCTAAAATGTACCAATAAACTCAATGAATACAGCTACTTCAAATTCAGATATATTTTATATATAACATACATACCAGACTGTAATACTACAATATTAAAAAGGATATAAATCCTTGATAATTTTAATATTCATTTTAAATTATAATATTTAGATGTATTGCATTAAATGGAGTATCTTATTAAATGAGGTATCTTATTAAAATTCATCTTTAATATGTTTATTAAAGTTCACCTGTGTTTCTTACTTTTTATTTATGTCTACTTACAAAGATTAAAGGTATATAGGTGGTTTATATTAATGCTTCTCTTGGAGTTTAAAACTATTAATACTAGAAAAAGTGAAACTGAAATACACTATAGAGAGGAAATCAAGGGAGATAACTGGTCTTACAGAAAACAAAACAAGACTGACTTTAAAAATGAATTGATTTAAGGGCCAATAGATAAAAACGCAAGTCCACAAATCAGAGACATCTATGATAGAAACAAAGTATTAAAGCTCTACAGAACAAGAACCAAGATATATCATGTAAAGGTACAAGACCCCAATGATAAATGTAACTGTACTGTTTGCTTTAAATGTTCCAATAAACTTAATTGTGGGAAAAAAGAAAAAGAAAGCTCCACAGAGATGAGATGGTTGAAACTCTTAAAGTACAGGTAAATCCCCATGGTAAATTTAGACCTCAAATCTTAGAAAAGGGGAGAAGGAGGCAATAGGTAGATTTTCTCAAAGCATAGAAAGGACTGGCCTCTGGGGTGGTATCCTATTTTACACAAAGACATGACACTAATAGTATTGTAATTTAGAATTTAGGTTGAATATACTTGAGGCATAAATAGGGACTTAAAAATATTAGAAAATATTGTTTCTACTAGGTGCAATGGTACATGCCTATAATCTCAGATACTCAGAAGGCCAAGGCAGGAAGACTGCATGTGGGAGCCTGATCTGGGCAAAACAGAAAGACCCTCTTTAAAAAAAAAAGGTCTAGAGATGTAACTCAGGGGTGGAATACTTGTCTAGCATGTGCAAGGTCCTGGGTTTAATCTCTAATTCCAGAGAGAAGGGTAGGAGAATGGAGGGGAGGTAAGGGGAAGGGAGAGGAAAGGAAAAAATGAAAATTATAGGGTATATTTCTCCTTGTTTTCAAACTGTGAAGAAGTAACTATCTGTTCAATTTACAAATTAAAAAAACTTTAGGGGCCAGGGATTCAATGGTTCAGTGGCCTGCCTTGCAAGCGCAAGGACCCAAGTTCGATCTCCAGTACCAAAAAAAAAAAAAAAAAAAAAAAAAAAAACTTTACAAGTTAGTTTCTATCATAACAACATACACATCTAGTTTGAGCATGGAAAACACTCGGTTATGTAGACCTCCTTCTCTAGTAACATGGAATTTATGTACAGTAGTTAGTCACTAGAAACAACATTTAAAAAGAGCTGAAAATAAAGTTTGAGTTCATATACCATCTATATTTCTTTTTTATTTTCACCAAAATAAAAGAAATTTAGAGCTACTGAAAGTAAAAGGTTATTTGAATTAAACTTTTCATTTCCTTAAAGCTACTGTAAATATTGGGTGCATCATTTCAAAGTATAAAATACATTTCTCCTTTAGCAGTTTTAATAAGCAGGTAATCAAGAAAGACAAGGGCTGGGGATTTAGCTCAGTGGTTCTGCTGCCTGCCTCACAAGTGCAAGGTCCTGAGTTTGATCCCCAGTACCAAAAAGATAGCATGGAGGGACTTCTACGTTGGACTTAGAAGATGACAAATAAAATGAGGAAGAAGTTAAAATCCCAGTAAAAGAAATCATAAACAAGAACCAGGTCTTAAGTAAATGAGATACATATTTAAGAGCTAGTGAATGGTCCAGTTTGGCTAGAATCTGAAGCATATGGAGTTAAGTAGTGGGAAATAAAAGGGGAAACAAGTTGGATCTAGACTATGGAGAGCTTTGAGTAGCAGGCTAAGAAGACTAGATTGGACTGGGTGAGCATCAGGAACCAAAGAAAGTTTCTGAACAATATATCAGATGTGAGCTCTGTGTAGATTGAAGCTCACCTCACAAGTAAGGTACTGGCTATATGAGGTGTGACTGAAAAATACAGTGAATGTTAAAAACTTTATTATAGTAGAAGACACACTGCCATTAATCACTCTCAAAATATTCTCCCTCACTTTGAAAACATCTCATCATTTTTGCCACTTTCTAAAATAGTTTCCTCTTTCAGGAGTGTCTTAAATTGCACTGTTTTGGCTGCCTAGATGTCCTGAATTGATTCAAAACATTTGCTTTTTTTTTGCAGGCAAATATAATAATTAAGACTAATAACTTGGTTCTAATTAAAAAAAAAAAGAATTTGCCTTTCATGGTCATTTTGGCTTTGAGAAAGAGACAGAAGTCCCATGGTGCCAGATCCAGTGAGTGAGGTAGATAATTCAATGTTTTTAATGACCTTCCCTACCTTTCCACTGGATGGCATAGATCACATATTATAAGAACACTCATGAAAAGGAACTTCCAGAGCTACTTCAGAAAGTGACAAGAATAATGAATTACATGTTTTTGAAGCAAGGGAGAGAGTACTTTGAGGGAGATCAATGGCAATGTGTCTTTTACTATAATAAATCTTTATTTAAACACATACCATCTTTTTTGATCAGCCCTCGTAACAGCACAGCAGCAGCACAGCAGCAGGGGTGGTAACGACAGCAGAAAGTACAGGAAGTCTGAGCAGCAATGTGCTGATGTACCTACTTTCTATGCAAGAATGCACAGGACTGTGTTCAAGAAAGGGAAACATATGTGCATATGCTCTCCCTATGATTAGGAGGCCTCCTCTTGGGCAACCAGCCTAGCCTTTAAAGAAGAAAACAATTTTTTATCACACAAGTAGGGAAATCTGTCTTTTCCTGAATGGATTCTGGCTGGACAGGCTGAGAAGAGCCATCTGCTCTCAGCAACAACAGCAGTGGCATACTTGCTTACATGCATACACCATCTTCTCTTTGCTGGTTGGCTCAGCTCAAGTTGCCCACCCTGAATTCCTTTAACGTAGACAGTAAAAATCACATTCTTCTCAATGAATGAAGACTGGAAAACCTGATAAGAAACGTTCAGTCATTGATGTAATAATGTGTCTGATTGAAGTATAAGGGGAAGACGACTCCAAAGTAAGGAGGAAAAAACCAGGTGACATAGAGCAGAGAGCAGAGACAGGAGCAAGAGAAATCAAGGAAGCATGGAGTCTTACAGGGAAAAGGAAGGAACCGATTAACCGTAACACCTATGTTCATTTAAATGTAACTTGTATTCACAGGGAAACTTTATTTTGAAAAAAACTCTTGGCCCAGGAAAGGAGTGGTAGTGGTTAACAAAGCTAATTACATCTCATAATTAGTAATTAAGATTAGATAACAAAGCCTTTGGCAAAGTACTACATACACTCTAATGATAGAAGACCAACATCTGAGAAATATAATAATGTATTAGCATAACCACAGATGCAAAGTACATAGAACCATTTCCACAGTTAACTTGTCACTGAATGATTAAATATGAATTCATAATTAGAAAAATCCACACTAATTTATTGGCTTTCCTGGCTGTTCTGGTTCATTAAAAGTTGATTACTAAACAGTGACCTCTAGTGGCCCATAATTTTCTAATACTATATTAATTTTCAAAGAGGACAGATTTGAAGAAACTATTTACCCAAAATAAGCAGTTACCTTTCCCTACAAAAGGAAGTATTTTTTCTTTCTTTAAAATGCATCCTATGTGACAAGATAAAGTGCTAAAAAATGTTCTTTCTTCATCCAAATGTCACATTTCATTAACAAAACATGACTGAGCACCTATCTATAAGACCCTTGGCTGGGCATTCAAAGTATTGTATTATTACTTAGCAACTGACTTCACTAATTCTTTACCATCCAATCAAAAAAGAAACCAACATTAACACAATTACTATGCTACTATCTATTCACTGGTTACATACACAACATATATTGAAAAAGCTCTTTAAAATTCAAAGATATCAGTAATTTCTGATTCACTGCATACTGGACTACTTAGACTTATCTTTAAAGGAAACTGATTAGTAACTTAAAAAAAAAAAACTAGCAAGTTGGGGCTGTAGCTCAATAGCAAGAGTGCCTGCCCACTATGCTGAAGCCCTGGGTTTGATCTCCAGCATCACAAACAAACAAATAAAAACAAAACAAAATAAAACCAAAACAACAAAACCCTATCTAGCTTATATGTTAAATTTTTCTTTAAAAAGGTTTTTATAATAATCACCTTTCTTGTGAAATACTACATACTGAACTTTCCAAGCATCATCTCTTCCTTAAAATGAATACATATCTTTTTAAAGGATCCATATACCCACAGTAATAGTTTAAATTAAAATTAAACCCTACTTAAAAATCTGTAAATTTATTTGTCTTTATTATTTGCAACTCAGGTACATTCATTATTAAAATAAGGTTCCAGAAAGGTTAACAATATGAAGACTTTGAGTATGTTATGAAAAGGATTATACATTCCTTTATCCTAGCAAATCAATCAAGCTATTATTGATCCTAGTTCTCTAACGTACTGGCAATGCTACAGCGTCCTCAGAGAACATGACTAAGTCTCCAATAAATTTTAAGATATAAAGAAACAAAACATATATTTCTTAAATACCACTACTGTGGAACACATGGGTATAGAGGACCAGTTGTTTTCTGTGATGATTTAATATAGTAGCTGGATAATGAGTTGCACCTTCTGTACAACTGAATCACCATTTAATGTTATTATCAACAGTTCATGACCCACCAGCAAGAAATGTCAACCTGATTAATCTAAACACTGCTGACCTCAAAAAAAAAAAAAAAAAAAAAAAAAACCAACGAAAAAAAAAAAAAAAAAAAAAAAAAAAAAAAAGCCCTACTTCTCACATTCTCACAGTGGAATACTGCTATTATCATCTACTATTTTTTCAGTATAGAAATACACAAACCAAACCATTAAATAAAAACAGCATTTTAGAGAGTTCAGTATGCTAATTTTGCTAAAGAAGTGTGTTAACATGTTTTTGAAAAGAGCTGAAGACATCAGTTGAACAACACTTGCAACAATTAAAACATTTTTAAAGATATACAATTTTGTAAGTTCAGTATGTCATTTAAAATATTTATTTTCACTACTACATGAAAATATTATGTTGGTTATAAAATTCATTCAAGTTCTACTTATACATAAATTTCTAAAATACTGAATTAGATCAGAAAGATTTAATTTTGGAATTTCCCATTTCTTTCCATGAACTTAGGCATAAGACAATACCAATTGAAATATTTCATTTTCACAATGCAATTGGAGTACATTGTCTTACAGGTCAGACTTTCTGTTTTACACAATGGACCATTTCTGATGGGATGTAACTCTGAAAGCCTGGCATTTCGGAAGAGATCATTTAATGCCATCGCTTTAATATTCCTATGAGGTCATAGAAAAACACATCCATCAGGTTTCAGAAAGGCTAATTAGAGCACCAACTGGACACCCGAGTTTTACCAAAACAAGAACAAATTTTCTTCATTACAATAAGCAAGGTTTCCAGTATCTATAAAAGGCAAACTCAACTTCAGCTTCATTGTATCTTCAGCTTGGCTGAGACTCTAGAAAAAGCATCTGAGATTGGCAGAATATGTCAAGATCTTCTACAACTGAATATCAATTTCTTTCTTTCTTTTTTTTTTTTTTGGTACTGGGGATAGAACGCGGGTTCTAGTGCTTGCGAGGCAGGTGGCAGAATCAATTTATTTTTTAAGTCAGATTCTATGGTTACCAAAGAGATTTAACCTGAAACAATCAGTTATATCCAGAATGAAGACCATTCCATAAAGCAACTGGTCTAAACTAAAAAAAAATTAAAAAGTAAAAAAAAAAGTCCTATCTTGAAAGACTTTAAAGGGAAGGCATGGGAACTGCTCTAGATTAAAGATGGGTAAAGAAACATGATAACCAAACATAATGTATAAAGAGTAGATATTGGCTCAAAGAAAAGCAAAAAGTCCAGTTACTTGGAGTAAACCTGAGAAAATCTGAATATGGGTTATATACTAGATGACACAAATTTCTTAAATGTGATAGTAGTCTTGGAGTTATATAGGAAAATGGCCCTGAAAAGGTGAATAGTTCAGCAAAAAGAAAAAAGTACCTACACATATGGAAGATAAAGGGGGGAAAAAGAACATATAAACTGAAAGTAAAAACAACAAATAATTGATAGCAGAGCACCAGTCCACATATAAATCGAACTCAATATACTTGTTATTTAGAAATGTTCTATGAATTCTATGCCAGAGACTCCTGCAGTAGTCTCTAGTTCCCACCTGCCCAGTATACAACGCAAGGCTGAAGAACTACAAGTCATTATACAACAAACCAAAAATTAACAGATTTTTCCCTTATACATTTAGTAGTAAAACTTTAATTGAAGTGATGTGAGCCTATTTATTATTGACTTTATTTATTCTGCTTAGTGTAAAATGTTCATATATTGTGTTTGATTATAGAGGACCATTCTGGACTCTACTAGGGATGTTATATAGTAAATACAGATTATCTTTCTCTACTTCTGAAAAAAAACAAAAAAAAAAACACCTCACACAACTCCACAGAGTTTCAAATACGGATTGTGGACATATGGAGAATTTTTTTCTCTTTTATGAACAGGAATTTAAACTTTTAATATTAGAATTAATATAATAATCAGCTTCTAATTACTGAATGCTTATAACATACCTTTTGATTTTATTGAACAATGGGAGAATAAATCTTAATTAAGGCCCAAATATCTTAAAGTATACGAACCTTAATGCATGCTGTTTCTGCCTCAAAACCCATTCAGTCTCCTAGAGTGAGGAGCTGGGCTAGTTGTTCTCATGTTCTTATGTGCTTTCTCATTTCTTTTGGTCAGAAGTAGTATATTACGTGGATAAAAATCACAAACCTTAATGTTAGCCAGACATGGATTTTAAAAATGAGCTCCAACACCACAAACAACTAGGGCAAATTCCTTTATGAGACTGTATCTACCTCAAAGTGTAGTTGTGAAGATTAAATGAAATAATATCCATGAAGCACTCAGCAATTTTACAAAATTATGTGGTCTAAGAATTACTATGTAACTGCAGCTTGTTAAATATTAAATTCTCTTACCTGTGTTTATAAAAGGCATGTAAATGATGAATTTACTTTCTACACTACAGCTATTATCCCAGAAAACTTTTTCCACAAATAACATGATAGTCACACGATATGCTTCTCTTGTTTTCAAAGGACTCTTATTCTGATTTCAAGAGAAGCTTTATTAGCCACTGAATATCACGGATACACTGCTGCCATACAGAATTTTAGAGATAAAAGATATTAGTGGGAAGTAAACATACTAAAAGCTAGAGGTCAGATGCATTGTCTCACTTAATCTTTTCAAGGAGAGGTAGTGACTGTCGTCCTGGTTTTTAAAATAAGAAAAAAATCAGGCTAAATGATATGGCCAATATAAAGCTAGTATAGAACAAGAGGTAGTCACCAAAAGCCAGGAGTATTTCATGATGCAGCCTAATACTTTTACAACATGCTTTTACATTTTTTTGGTTATTCTTTTTTTTTCCAATATTTTTTATTAGTACATGCTTGCAATATATAATGATCACATTCCTTGTGAGGAGCTGAGTTGGTTGATACTTGTACATAATCCTTCTTAATTCTTTCTTCATCTCCTTCCCTTCTCCCTCCCCCTTCCTTCTATCTCTTGGTCCCCTTCTCTTTCACAAAAGATCTATCTCCCTGTAATAAACACCTTTTTATATATTCCTTACCTTCCTTCTCTAGAGAAAACTGTTTAAAATCTTACAATGTTATTACAGAATAACAGTACCCATACAGTAGTTTATAGTAATTTGAAAACAAAAACAGACTATCACATTGCTTGATAACTTGCTTTTACATACATCCTAACAAAATACTGTAAAATCTTTTTGTGTCAAATATTTATATATATTATTTTAATCCCTAATATGTAATTTAATCAATTCTCTTTTATCAGACATTTGAGTTATTTCCAGGTCTTCATTTTAACCAATAGGTTTTAAACTTTTTGGACTCAGTCTCCTTTATGCTCTGTGAGGACCCCAAAGTTTTTATTTATGTGAATTACATCTACGGGTACATACTACACTAAAATTTAAAACTGAGAAACTTTTAAAATTCGTATTTCATCATTCACTTAAGAGTTACAATAATCAACCCACAAGATGTCTACATACTATGAAAATAAGGGTGACAAGAGAAAAAAATCTAGTCAGAAAAGTAGCATTGTTTTACAACTACATATCTGCTGTTATGACTTAAAAGAATGCAGCCAGGTGTGGTGGCACACACCTGTAATCCCAGCACTAGGGAGGCTGAGGCAGGAGGATTGATGTGAGTTTGAGACCAGCCTGAGCTACATAGTGAGTTCCAGGTCAGTCGCTACAGACCCTGTCTCAAAAAAAAAAAAAAAAAAAAAAAGAATGCAGCTGGATTTTCATAGCAGATTAAACACGGAAGCAGATATATGTTGTTTCTGCTTTAGCTAATATGGAAAAGGTTGTCTTATACAGATAATGAAGTTAGAAAGAATAGGTATTTAATATTTTAATAAATATTTTAGATATTTGGGGATATCCTTCTTTATAGTAAGCCAAAAACTGGTAAATAGTTTCTTAGAGGCTAGCTGTAACGTAGAATCTGAAACTGTTATCAACAAATGTTATATACTAGTATATTACAATTTATCAAACTAATTTATACTTTATCCATATCTTTTGTCCCAATATAATTTAGTAACATCATGGTAATTTGGGATATATCAGTTATGCAGATTTTCCAAATTCCCAATACCAATATCAGAAACTCACAATCTTTAATAGTACCACTAATTTGGTCATAAACATCTTTAAGTATAAATATGCACTTAAGTGGGCAAGCTCATTCAGTCAGATACAACTGTTACAAGTCTAATTTTTACTTCAAAGAGCCAGTTTTATCACTGGTAACAGACAGGGATTTAGCTCAGTGGTGCTGCACCAGTCTCACAAGCACAAGGTACAGAGTTCAATTCCTGGTACCAAACAAACAAACAAACCAAACCATACACACACACACAAAGACAGCCAAGTTTTTTTCCTTGTACTAACAGGCTCACTTTGTTCTTCCATAAACTGTCATTCTTGAACAAAAAAGGTGACAGTTTAGCTGGCAACTCAACCCATCAATACTTTTTTTTTTTATAACCATAGTATTAACTGTAGCAGAAGTGCTTTATGCATGCTTTCCATGGCATCAAGCAGAATATTAAAAGTCCACCAACTCAAAAAACTCAAGATTTAATGAAATTAATAATTTTTTTGCTTCGTCAAGGACGTTCTTAAGTGAAACTGCATGCAAGGTCCCGAGTTTGATCCCTGGTAGGTGTGGGGGGGACTAGTATTCTTAACAATGCTAAAATACATTTATATAACTAAATATTTATACATACTTTTTTTTTGGAGACAGGTTATCATAATGTAGTCCAGTATAGCCCTGAACTCACTACTTAGCCCAGGCTGGCTTCAAACTTGTGATCCTCCTACCCTCTACCTCTCAAGTGCTGGGGTTACAGGTGTATGTCACCACATTAGCTCTTTATGTGCATTCCTAATCTATATAGATTGAGGGTCAGGGATTTAGCTCAGTGGTGCGGTTGCCTGCCTCCCAAGCTCAAGGCCTTGAGTCTGATCCCCGTTACCAAAGAAAAACAAAAAGTTGAAAAATTGTATATATGTACCCATAATTATATACATATATATGTAGAATTATACATGTGTATATATGTGTATATCCTATGCATGCACACACACACAAATATATATAATTTTTAAGCTTCTGATGCACACTATCAAACTGTTTTCTGAATTGGCTGACATAATTTATATCCCAAAAGCAGTCTATGAGACTATATATTTCCCCTACCTTTGCTAAAAACAGACGTTCGTAGCTGGGCATGGAGCACATGCTTGTGATTCTAGCACTCAGGAGACTGAGAGAAGAGGATTGCTGTGAGTTTGAGGCAAGGCTACACAGTGAGTCCAAAGACAGCCTGAACTACACAACGAGACCCTGTCTCAAAAAACAAACAAAAAAGAACAGATGATTACATATTTGTCAATTTGAAAGTTAAGAATGGTAACACTTTTGGACCATCCCTACTGCTACCACGTCCATAACGTCTCACAATTAGCCAGCCAATACTGGACACTGACCTTTGTGGCCTCCATTTCACCTCATTATAATAGAGATACCACATATAGTACCCTATTTAATTTACTGGGATGAAATAAGAACTAGAATTTAGATAGAGACTGACAAAGTAAAAGGCACCAGAACTGTAATTCAAAGAAAAACAGATCAAATGTCAGTAACACTCAAAGGAAGTATATGAATCCTTTTGTTTCACTAGAATTTGGTTTTACTTGTAACAGCAAAATTTTCACTCTAAACAAAAATGCATCTAAGCAGATTTCATCCCTTTTTTAAAAGTTGTATTAGCTAAGTTATATGATTTGTAAGAGGATAAATAAGATGGAAATATTTTCAATTTAAGAATACAGATATAGGGGCCAGGGATTTAGCTCAGTGGTTCCGCTGCCTGCCTTGCTAGCGCAAGGACCCGAGTTCGATCCCCGGTACAAAAAAAAAAAAAAAAAAGAATACAGATATAAACTTTATTAATAGCAGTCCCAAATCTGGCCTTCTTCCATGCTTATTCTAATCTGTAAAGAGGGGTGTTTTAATTTTTCCACATAAACAAAATCCACCTGGACAGAGGGAGGGAAGAGGTGACCTGAACAAACTGACTTCATATCAGTTAGATTATTTCTCTGCAATTTATTATATAAATATGCTGTTTTTTCCTATGAGCAATAAATCCAAGACAAAGTATGCCTTTGCTGTAAATATGCAGGAATATTTACTTCCATCTCAACCAATGGTACCCCATGGGCTCCTAGAAAGGTGGGCAACTTGGTTTCAGAGTTTGAAGAATAGTATGAAAACCCAGAACAGCTGCAGTCTAGAGCATGGGGGAAGGGGGTCCTGACAGGGAGGGGAATCACTCTGGGAGGTGTTGTTAGCTTTGTGGCTGCAATAGTGACCACTCTACATCCCTGAGATTTCTTCCACTTAACAATCCTCACTGGTGACTTGTGACATTCTCCTGCCAGTCCCTGCAGGTCCAGTACCCCGACAGGTCATTACGGAAAGGCTCTCTAACAGGATCACTGGCTGTCAGAAGCCACCAGCTGGCCTGCCACAGCGCTGCAGTCGCCAGGGTCCAGCTGCCAGTCTGGGCGGTGCTGTCCATGCTGAGCAGCGTGCCACCCAGCTGCTGCATGGTCACATCCATCTGGAGCTCTCTAGCTAGACAAATCTCTATGCCTGTCAGACCTCTTCAGCAAGCCTTGTTATGCAAATTCAATTACTCAAGTGTGCCCTATTACTGCTGGCTAACTGCTCCTAGAACCGATCTCACACTGACAGTCAGTTCACATTTTCTACTCACCAAAAAGTACCTCATTTATTCTTGCTTTGCTAGCTCCTTGTATCATTAAAGCTGAACAGCCAAAGTCCATGGTATTCTAACCTCTCTGCAGTGGGCCCCTGTTCTCCACAAAGAGCTCAGAGGAAAATTAATTACAAAAGAAAACCTTCTAATCAGACAAGAAGAGGTGTTAAAGCCAGACTCCCTACACTTGACAAAGATGGTTTTACTACCAGAAATATGAAATTTAAATCTTAATGACTGAAAAGAAAATCTGGTATAACAAGTTATATTGGACAAAAAACGAATTATTAGGAGTAAATGCCGTAGTAGTACTTTTAATATCCATTTTTATAGAAAAAAGGAAAGCGGTGACAAGAAATATGATCAGATAAAGTTTGTGTTGACACAGTAGCTCACTGCCTGGTCTAAACTCCCCCCTCTGTGCCCCACACATGAATGCCCCCCACACTGCCTCACCCTTCACCCTCCCTCTGCAACTAGGCTTCATTCTCTTTCAGCAGTTCATTGTAGCCACCTAGTGATTTCAGGAATATTTGGTATATAAATATTCAAAGGCATTTAACTATTTCTAATTCAAAAAGACATCTGAGAAAAGATTTCACCAAGGAAAAGCTGTAATTTAAAGATTCTCAACTAAGAAACGTCATTATAAAATTAGACATTTTAATCAACTTGAGAAGGTAAGAGAAGACAAGTGTATCATCAGCAGTTGCACTTCAAAACTAAAGGTCTGTTTATGAATCAAATCAGTGACAGCAGAAATTTAGCTAAAATGGGTATTACGGAGAAACAACGATATTTAGACACCAGTTCACAAGGAATGTTTCTAGTACAGGAATGTTTATGATCTTTACTCTGCAAAACAATACACTGTTGACTACAAAAGTGAAAGAATGAAAAGATTACTGACTAGGCACAAGCCACAATTTAAATATATCTCAGGTTTAAAGCCTATCAGCCCAGGGAGGTTGTTGGGACTTTATTTGTTTTACTTCATTTTCTTTCTTTCTTTTTTTCCCATTAAGTTTATTGGTACTTTTTAGGTATACAGTACAGTTACATTTATCATTGGGATCTTGTACCTTTCTTTACACGATGTATCTTGGTTCTTACTTTTTCCCCATACCCCTGCCCTCCACTCTACTCTTCCCTATTTACAGAGTTTGTTTCCATTTTTTCCTTTTCTCATATTTTTTCTTTTCACTTCTTTCCTTTTCCTTACCATTCCATTTCCCCTACTCCTTTAGCACTTTTCTTCCTATTTCACATTATCAATTATACAATTTGAACCTTATTTACACTTTTAATTTTTGACACCAGAGAAACTATTCAGTATTTACACGTTTCCTATGTATTTCACTTAAGAGTATGGCTTTAATATGCATCCATTTTTGCTATAAATGTCTCTAGCTCCTTATTCTTTATGGCCGAGTAGTACCCCACATTATAGAAAAACCACATCTTTATCCAGTCTCCAGGTGATGGGCAACTGGGCTGTTTCCAAGTTTTAGCTATTACAAGATATGCCACTGTAAACAGGAGTGCACATATATATCACTGTGATATGATTCTTTTAATTCTTTTGGGAAGATACCCAGAGAGGGATAGCTGGGTCAAATGGGACCTCTAATGCTAGATTTTTGAGGTATCTCCATATTGATTTCCACAGTGATTGCGCCAGTCTGCATTCCCACCAACGATGGACAAGGGTTCCTTTCTCCCCACAACCCTGACAGCATTTGTTGTTGGTTAATTTCTTGATAGCAGCCATTATGTATGGGGTGAGTTGGAATCTCAGTTTTTATCTGCATCTCTCAAATGACCAGTGATGTTCAACATTTTTTCATATATTTATTTGATGCTTTTATTTGTCTGAGAAACGTCCGTTCATTTCAGATGCCCATTTTTCAATCAGGTCTTTATATTGGGGGGGTCTGATTTTTTTGAGTTCTTTTTTACTTCATTTTCTAAGTGAACTTGGAAAGTAAGGAAAGAAGGCCAGAATAAACACAGGCAAAAAATTTTGATAAACCAGTATATGATATTTTTAAATATATCATAAAACCAGCTTGTTATCTGCTAAGACAGTATTACTAATTCAAAATTCTATAATTTTGCTAAAATTACTAAGATTTCTTCAATTATATCCAGAGAATCAATTAAAAGTATGAGGTTGTATTCTCTTAACGATTTGTATGGTGTTACCCTGTTTCAAATCAAAGGGGAAAAAAGCATAGTGCCTATACAATTGGCCTTAAACCACTATAGCAAACTATTTAACAAAGGCAGGCGCGGTGCCACTGAACTAAATCCCTGGCCCAAGTGACTCATTTTCAATCATTTAAGATAACATGTACCTTTTAACTTTTGAGAGACCAAAGTTTTAAAAAAAAATTATACAAATTAAAATTGAAATTCAGGTGGGTGTGTTGGCACATACCTATAATCCTAGTACTCAGGAGGCTGAGGCTGGAGGATTGCCATAAATTTCAGGCCAGCCTGAACTATATAGTGAAACCCTGTCTCAAAAAAGCAAAAATAAATAAACAAATAAATGCCAAATTTTTCACTACAGTATGTAAAGGTATAAATATATTAGTTATACATATTAGGAACCATTTACACTGTAGGAACAAATAGCTATTCCATAGTAATGACAATTTTTTTTTTATGATGCTTTGCTTTGGTTTTTTTTTTTGGTACTGAGGATTGAACTCTGGACCTTTCGCTTGTGAGGAAGATGCAGTGCCACTGAGATAAATCCCTGGTAACCCATGTAATGACATTTTTTATTTAATTTAAGAATTGGTATGAACCAGGGATTTAGCTCAGTGGTGCTGTGCCTTCCTGTAAGCACAAGCACAAGGTCCTGAGTTCGATTCGTACAAAAGAAAAAAAGAATTGGCAGTATTAGGTATTATAGATATACAGAAAATGTGTATTTTTATCTAATACATTGATTTTATCAGCATGTTATATTCTACTTAAAAATTCAGATTTAACAAATAGGGTAATTTCTATTATATTTTAAACCACTAAAGTGTTTATACTTTGATTAGGAGAAACAAGATTTTTAAAACTTGCTCTGATTTCTAAGATGAATAACATCTTTTCTCCAACTTTTAAAAGAGAAAGTCGAAAATCAGAAACTAGAATTCATTCTTTTTTTTTTTTTGGTACCAGGGATCAAACTCAGGACCTTGTGCTTGCTTGCACAGCATCACTGAGCTAAACCCACAGCTTCTTAACTGTTTAGTTCTTAAACAACCTCGCTGTGTTCTCAAATACATACTAAATGAGAACTTCACTTTCTTCCCCTTTGATAAATCTAACAGTGATTTTAATAACAGTAGGAGTAATTAACACTATGGAGCACCTACTATAATCAAGTAGCCTTTTTCTCTAAGAGCAGACTGACGGGGTGATACAACCATTTTGCAGATAGGGAAACTAAGGCACAGAGATGCTAAACAACTTGCAAAAGGTCATTATGCTTAGTATGTAGCAAAGAAATCAACTCTAAACCCCACTGTCATTAATACATTGTAGAGACTAAGAGAGAAAGAGGAATCAACCATTTAATGTAAAACAACCACTGAAAATACAATTTAGAAAAATACTCCTGTGCTTATAAAATGAAGACAGTTACATTATCTGAGCATCTTTCCCACGAGGATTCTATGTTTCATTTCTGGCACATATAAATGTGACCAAGTCACACAACTAGTAAGGGACCTAAACTTGAGTCCTGACCCAAATCCTGTGATACACCAAGATGCCTGTTTTCATCCTGTTCTGTCAACTACTATAATAAGAACTCTGATTTTGTTAAAAAATTCCCAAGTGAGTGCAGGAATAATATGTATTTTTCTACTCTGATTACACAGAACATTCAGGTAAAGGCAACCTTCAAGTTGGCAAGGAAAAAACAGGATGGAAATTTCATTTTTCACAAAAAGTCTTAAAAATGGCATTATAGAAAGGAAAATTCTTCCTTGGGGAGTTTCAATAATTGTATTTTCACATTCCAATAAGAACTGTCATCTTAAATATTATTTTATTTAAGTCTCAAAATAATCAATGTATAAAGTCTCAGTTATAACCATTTTAGTTATAACCACAAAGTTGAGGATCAAAGAAATCATGTAATTTCCCAAAGACACACAAGTCTATGGAAACAAGGGAACTCAGAAACCTCTGCCTCAAGAATCTTAACGTAAGTGCTCTTTTCACTATACCAATGTACTTCTATACTGCAATTATTTTGTTAACTGTTAATCAGAATTTACTGTTTATATAAAATCTGTTCAGTTTAAAAGCAAAATAACCTCTTAATTTCCAAACTAAACAGTTTCTTCTTTATTCTTTGAGAAAGTTGAAACAAAGGTTTCACTTATAGAACTAAGCAAAAAAATAAGAACTGTACTTCTTAGCCTTCTGGTTTGAAGATTTTAAAAGGAACATCTACTTTTACTTAACTACTACCCTTCTGGTCCTTTTAGGGCTTTGCCTCCATCTACATCCTCAGAGACAGAGCATTCTGGAGCTATCTATCTATTAATTCCTTCACAGTCCTAGATAAGGACCTCACTGAATTTTGTAATTCAGCTAGAAATGCCACTTTCTTCCAAGTCTAGCTGTAATAACAGCATCTGGTACTAGAAGAGTATGGGTAAGAAAAATTGTATGTCCAGCTTTTTCTTTTCTTTTCTCTTTCTTTTCTTTCTTTCTTTCTTTCTTTCTTTCTTTCTTTCTTTCTTTCTTTCTTTCTTTCTTTCTTTCTTTCTTTCTTTCTTTCTTTCTTTCTTTCTTTCTTTCCTTTCTTTCTTTCATGGTGGTGATCTCTATTTCCAACATTTCAATGAGACACTCTATTAGTGTTGATCTTTTAATATCTTCCTCAAAGGACAGAGAAATAGTTAATGGGAGGTGAAAATATTCAGCAAAAATGCTACTACTGCCAGAGAATAGGGTTCATTTTTCTTTTTCTAAGAAATGCTAAATCCAGAAATATCAAACTGTCATACTTCAGCAGAAACACTGCTATTTCGTGTTTCGGTGTCTTTGTACAATGTTCCCTTTCTCTAAGGAGCCTTCCCTTCTACCTGGCAAAGTTCTACTAAGGTTTAAAAGGCCTATTTAGTGGAGGATGTGGTGGCACACGCCTGTAATCCCAGCACTTGGGAGGCTGAGGCAGGAGGATCACCACAAGTTCAAAGACAGCCTGAACTACCTAGTGAGAATTTGTCTCAAAAACAAAAAATAAACCTTATTTAGATGTTACTTATTCCAAAAAGCCTTCCATATGATGTCCCCCCAAAAATCAATAATTTCACTTTGTATGCTCATATACATTCCAATTAAACAATGTGCTGTTTTATGAATATGCATCTGCCTCATCCAATACTGTACCATATCTAGAGGCCCTTGAGAGTTCATTCAAGTCTGTGCTTAGCACCCAGCAAAGTGGGTGACAAACAGGAGGTGCTTGGGACAGATGCAATTTGAGTTTGTAACCCGAAGGTACATGTGAGGAAATCAGCCCCCAATGAAGAAGTGGTATTTTATACAATGATGATACTTAGAGGCAGGGCCTCGGAGAGGTGATCAGCATTAGATAGGGTCATCAGATTGAGCCCTTGTGATTGAACAACACTGTAATAGGAGAAAGAGACCAGAGGAGATACACATGCACTCTTCCTAGCTCTTGTATGTGACATCCTGCACAACCCTGGGACTCTGCCAGTAAAAAAGCCATTACCAGATCCCTGCACCCTGGACCAGAACTGTGAGCCAAAATAAATCTCTTTTCTTTTCAAATTACCAAGCCTCATGTATTTTTATAATAACAGAGAGGACACTAAACCAGTGTTCAATAAATGTCTGTAAAATGAAAGGATGCTTTAAAATAAAGAATAGAGGCGGGTGCAGTGACTCACACTTGTAACTTCAACTAGTTGGGAAGGTGAGGCAGGAAAATCATAAGTTTGAGGTCAGCTTGGGCCAATGTGGGGAGTCTGTCTCAAAATAAAAAATAAAAAAGCTAGGGATGTAACTCAGTGGCAGAGTGCCTCCCCAAATCTTTTTAAGTAAAGAATAGAAATCTGATGGAAAGAGACTGATTTTTCACATCAAGAAGCAAAAAAACAAGAAAGATGAGAACAAAAGGACAGGATAAATAAATTTTTTAAAAAAGAACAAAGTATTAGGACTAACAGATATTTTTTATCCAAAAAGCAGCCCCTCTATCTAGCTTCATCTAACTCGTTCCTAGTGAATTCTGTAGGCTGATTTTTTGTAATACCTAAATTTAACATAATTTTAAGAAAACAAATGAATAAAAAGCCATGTTAACACTTTTCTCTAACTCCCAACCATGACTCAAATTCCACCATTTTTGGATGCTCAGACTACTGCAATAGTCTTACAAATAGTCTCTTTTACTTATACCTTGTCTCTAAAAGGTTTTCCATTATGCCTCATTTGATTCTGCTGCCTTAAAACTTTCAATGGCTTCTGTTATTAACAAAGAAGAAAACGAGTAGCACAACAAAAAGAACATTAATAGTACAGTCTAACTTCTTCCTTACTCTTAAAATTAACATAGTTTTATAATATACAGTTTTCTACAAATTAATCCATAAACAGTATAGTCCCAATGAAACCACTAACAGAATGTGTTTGAGAGAAGCATGATAAAATGAATTTGTGGTCTGAAAATTTGGGGGAAATTGGGGGTGGGGGACAAACGTAAGATTTCCTTTCCAGATAATAAAATAAAGCAACAGATGCAAAAATGTCCTAAATAGGATAAAATCAACTATGAGCTATCAATAGAATAGTATCAAGAGTTCAGGAATAATTCCAAATACGGAAATTGACAACAGGAAATTACAGAGGTATTTAAAATTAATGAGGACCAGGGATTTAGCTCAGTGGTTCCACTGCCTACTTCACAAGCACAAGGGCCCAAGTTTGATCCCCGGTAGCAAAAAAAAAAAAAATTGGTGTGGTATTATAGGGCAGCATACCCTTGTTTGCTGGGTGTGGTGGCACACGCCTATAATCCCAACACTCGGGAGGCTGACACAGGAGGATCACTGTGAGTTTGAGACCAGCCTGGGCTACATAGTGAGTTCCAGGTCAGTTTCAACTGTATAGTGAGACCCTGTCTCAAACTCCCCCGCAAAAAAGAAAAAGTAATCTAGAAACGAACCATCAATCCCTCTACCAAAACTGCACATAAAGATTTAAATTCTTAAAAATAAAATAAATACACACACACATTTTTAAACATTATTTTACAAACATGGAGAGGGTACAACTCTTCTAAATAGGACATGACTCAGAAGCCATAATGGTAAGCTTAGTAAATTCAACTATATAATGACTCAAACATTCTGTATTTCAAAAAGTACCATATGTAAACTGAAAAAATTGTCAGAAAATATTTTCAACATTTATACCTTACCTCACATATTCACACATTAAAATGTAACCCCCATAAAGATGTGTGTGCGTGTGTGTGTCTATGTGTGTTCACTGCTATATTCCCAGGTCTAGAATAATACTTAGTACATAGTAGATACTCAATGAGTATTTGTTGAATGAATGAGCATCTGACACTCATACACGTCCATTAGAAAAGATAAATGTCTGGAACAGTACCTGGCACACTCTAAGTACTTAAAAATGTCTACTGAATGGATAAATCCAGTAACATGCTCAAAACACCAGAACAAATAATCATCAAAAATAATAAAAACAGGACCAGGGATTTAACTCAGTGGTTCTGCCTCCTGCTTTGCAAGTGCAAGGTCCTGAGTTTGATCCCTTGTACCAAAATAATAATAACAAAAAATTTCAAAGATAGTCTATAATTATTAATGTGCTGAAACTCATAATTTGAGGAAAAGGAAATTAAAATTACATTATACCATTTTTTTACTAAGACTAGAAAAGAAATGGAAAGACAATGTTGGCAAAAGTGAGAATAAATATTCTCTTAGTTTGCACTGTTACAGTTTAGACCAGTGTTGGTAAACCTATGGTGCATGCTGGAGAGGGCTGTTTGTATCACTGAAAGCTCTAAAAGTTTTACCATCACTGGTTTACACCAGGAATGCTCCTCAAAAGGCTCATGCATTCAGAAGTGGGTTTTTTAAAAGGTGATTAGATTATTCTGAATGCGCTGTTAGGTAGTACCGCCTGGTTGGAGGAAGTGCGTCCCTGGAGGCATAACTGGGAAGAGTACATCATAACCTCACCCGCTTCTTCTCCTCTCTGGCTCTCTTCCAGCTTACTCTGCTTCCCAGCTACCATAAGGTGAGCAGCTTTCCTTTGTCGCATCCTTCGACATGGTTGTTTCGGCCTTGGAATTACTCAACTATGGACTGAAACCTCTGAAACTGTGAGCCAAAATAAACTTCTCCTCCTTTAAATTGTGTATGTCAGGTGTTTTGTCCCAGTGACAAAAAGTCACTAAAACACACTAATCCAGAAAAATTACCTGAGACTAGGTCATTTATAAAGAACAAAAATTTATTTCACACAGTTCTGGAAGGCAGGAAGTTCAAGATCAAGGCACCAGCAGACGTGTCACGTGCTGAGGACTAGTCTGCTTCCACGTGAAGCCCTGAATGTTGTATCTTTGGAAGGAAAGAACACTATGCCCTTGACACAAGAAAGACAAAAAGGCAAAAGAGACCTAGGGACCAAATTCCCTCTGTCAACCCCTTTTATAATGTCATTAATCCACCTGAGGACAAAGCTATACAACTCCCTAAAGGCCCCATCTCCCATCACACACTGCACTGGGGACCAAATTTCTAAGATACGAATTTTGAGGAACACACTCAGGCTATGTTAATCTCCTAAATTACTGACTGAAGCATAAACTTTGGTGAAAAAAAATGGCAACACCTACCAAAATTTAAAATATACATACTCATTGACCTAGCAATTTCATTTTTTAGAATTGCTCCTATTGATAAATTTGTATATAAGCTCTCTATTCACAGCCACTTCTTTGTAACAGTAGAGATCTGTACATATAATAGAATACTCTAGTAATTTAAAACTATAAAGAAAATTTATTAAATGATTAAAGAGAAAAAATCAGTTGTAATAGAGAATCCCATATTTTTAAAGTATGCATATACATATACATGCAATAAAAATATTTCTAAAATATTAGGATACTCTTCAATTGCAATATATAGAAGAAATATGGAGAAAAAAGCCAGGCATGGTGGCATACACCTATAATCCCAGCACTCTGGTAAGTTAAGGTAGGAGTTCAAGTCTAGCCTGGGCAGTTCAGCAACTTAGTAAAACCCTGTCTCAAAAGAAAAAGGAAAATAGACCAATATAAACTGAGGAAATGTGAACAAATACTTCACTAAAGGATATAATCTACGTACAAATAAGTACATGAAAAGACAGTCAGTTCTGCCACCTGCCTCACAAGCACAAGGACCGGAGTTTAACCCCGGTACCAAAAAAAAAAAAAGAGAGACAGAGAAAGAAAAGATAGTCAGCATTTAGTCATTAGAGAAGTAGAGATTAACAGATTAAGACTATAATGAGATACCACTTATTAGGGGTAGAAAATTTAAAAATTAAAAGAACAAAACCCATCACCACCCCTAGTGCTAATGACACCACAGAACAAGCAGAATATGCATGAAAACTGGACAAGTTCAGTAGTTTCTTACACAATTAAAACATTCAACCACACAGTCCAACAATCCTACTTCCAGGTATTTACTCAAGTAAAATAAAAATTTATATTCACACACATGACATGCACACTTGCATGGAGGTGCCGGGTATGTAGCTCAGGTGCAAAGACCTTGGATTCAGTCTCTGGTATTGTGAGAAACTAAATAAATTTTACAAAAGAGGAGTGGAGATGAAAAGGGGAAAGGACTGTTTCATTTGAGAAACACAAGAAGAAAAGTAAAGAAAATGAAAATAGAAGGAGCAATAAAAGTACAAAGAGGCTACCTTAAAAGACAAATAGTAAGAAAATTTGATGGCTATTAGTTTGTATTTATGATTTAGATCTTTATTTCCAAAAAGAACTTCGAGTTAAGTTTCCTAGATGATACAAACATGGAATCTAAGCAGTAGGAGGAGGAAACACAGGTCTCTCACACTCACTATTATATTCCCAGTGCCTGGCAGATAGTACAAACTAAACAAAAAATTTTAAGCCAAAGATATAGGTAAAATGGAAATCATATAGAAAAAAAGGAAGCTCTCGGAAAAGGGATGATTGTTACTAGGTTACCAAGTGCAGCTCTGGACGTCATGGCAGCTTCAGCATACAGAAAAACAGGATGATGGTTGCCGCCTGCCTCGCAAGCATAAGGACCCAAGTTTGATTCCCAGTACAAAAAAAAACCACAATGCTGGGACTCAATAATATTTTGACAGGTCCAAAGCTATACTATTATCACAGGACAAATTGCCAGAATTCCTCAAACCAGGTTCCTCTGTAACCTACATCTCAGGTGCTGTTAACCACAGTCAAAAATTCAATGGATTCCATACAACCCTACCTTTTTTTTTTTTTTGTACCAAGGATCAAACTCAGGACCTTGCATTCACAAGAAAGGAGCAGTGCTGCTCAACTAAATCCCCACCCCTACCTACTATTTTTTATCACAAGCCACCATTTTTTCTCAATACAAGTCAAAAGAGGAGCACACAACTATGAATGTTGCTGGTAGCCTTCTTACGCTGCTCGTAACTATCAAAAGTGAGACCACTGTACATAAAATATAAAGGACTCTGAAGCAGGAGTTTCAGGTTCAAGAACCATCAGTTTTTGATTACCTATATTAATGGAAGGAAGTATTAATGCAAATAGCTTAAATGTGAGGATACTAATTTGCAAATCACCCCCCACTGGCTCAATTCAGACTATAAATGTGCTCTCAATTGTGTGGAGCACATCTGCAGTATAAATCACCCAAGAAAGAAGAAAAGTCTGTTTTCAAATGCCAGGTGATTTGATTAGCACACGAAGTCTCGCTCTCAGTCTCAACCTCGGTCTCTGTGTGTCTGTGTCTGTTTCCCTTTCTGTCTCTCTCTGTGTCCCTCCCTTCCTCCTTCCCTCTCTCCCCCTCCCTCCCTTTCTTCTCTCTCTCCCTCCCTCCCTCTCTCCCTTTCTTTCCCTTCCTTTCTTCCTCTCTCCTTCTCTCCCTCCTCCCCTCTCTGCCTCCCTCCCTCCCTCTCCCCCCCACCTGTATTAGAGATTTAACCCAGGGCCTATGCATTAAGCTACATCCCTGGCACATTTTTTAAATTGTTTCTTTTGAAACATGTCTGGCTAAGTTGCCAAACATCCCTGACTAGGCTCAAACTTACCAATGTCCTGCCTAAGCTTCCAAGGATTACAAGAGTGCTTCCTCATGCCCAGTAAGAAGTATTTTTAGAAAGAAAAGTAAGGGTAACTATGATATATTAATGGAAGATGCACAAGTTTTGCCTCTATAAAATTGTGTAACACAAGAGAATCATATAATTTCTTTGCTTTCATTCTTTTATAAAATAGGGACAATTCTTCACTGGAAATTTCTCTTTGGAAAGTCTTTAAAAGTCTGCTTATTTCTATTATTTATTTTATTTCAGACAAAACCAACCATCATTTCTGATTTTTGTTCCTAAATTTTCATTTTAAAAGGAAGAAAAGAATCACAAGCATCAATGAGAAGTAAGATTATTATTGCTATTGCTGTTGGTGGGCTTGATTGTTCAATAACTTGAATATTGTGACTCCATTTTCTTCAGGAATCTGAAAGAAACAGTAAGCTTTCCACATTAAACCTCCACCAAGCACAGCTTTTAGTACAACATTTATCATACCTAGCAAAACCTCCAGAGGACAACTCCATCTGCTACAACAAAACAGAGAAAGATAACGGTCTCCAAACACTTAATAGCACTTTCCCAAAAAAGGGCCATAAACCTAACATGGCTGAAAGAGAAATGCAATCTGCACTTTGCAGACCTAGCCAGGAATTGCTTCAGTACTATCTTTTTCCCTCTTCCTCACCATAAAAGCTACCCGCCCCTGGTTGTGATGTACAAATCTACATCCCAAGACTTTTAGGAGATTAAGAACCCACAAATACCAACAAAGACAGGAAACAAGCACTTTTTTCCCACACAAGTTTACCACCATTGCACTTCAACTATTATGTACTAAATGAACACTGAAAAGCAAAAGCAACCCCACCTCCAGCACAACTAAGAAAAAGTAGGTACAACCCAGTCTAGACATAACAATATAATCATCTCTGTCAAACAAAGGTTAAATGAAGAACACCTTAAGAGGACAAGTGATTGATCCCATCTATCCATTTAGATCATTGCCAATGAAAGATAATAATTAAGAAACACTTTAGAAAGCAAACAACATACTTCACATAAAAAGTATATATCACTAATACTCCATCAAAGTTATAGTTTGGGAGCCAAACAAAATAATTTATTAAATGCCATCTCTGGATCTAATTTAAAGAAGGGTTATAAAAGGAAAGAATATTTAAGAAGTTCCAATAGAAAACAGAAAAAAGGAGATACAACTACATAATCTTCTATCCTATATTTTATTTTGAATCCTTTACATTAAAATTTATTATTATAATTTATTAAAATGGAGAAAGTAAAATAATACAAATAAAATTAAACGAATTATCCAAAAATTGAATTTTTAAGAGAAAAGTTATTTTTCTTTAAAAAAAGATTTGTATAAAAGTTTTAAATAGACTTTTTTGGTCCTTTATAATTGTATATATATATTATGGTATCATATAAAACTCTAAGAATATTTAAAACTTGTAGAAACAAGTAAAAGGAAGATATAGCACCTTCATTTTTTATTGTTAATGAAAAAATTCAAAGAGTTACTACAGGATATTAGCAGAAGTAACAGAGATAAATAATTTTTCTTAGATACTAAAATTCTGTCTTGTGGGTGGGGAAGAAGAGCCAAATGAAGATGAGCATCCATATACAGGTGCAAATCTGTAATTCTCAATGGGAAATAGCACACTTTTAGGGCATGGTACCACAGGCAGTTCATTCCCACATTACCTTTTCCCACTACTCATTCCAAAGCTGTGCCCTCAAATCCACACAACACATACTACCAATTAAAATAAGTGTCAATAATTGCTTAGGAGTTTATTTGGGTGCTCAATTGTACTACAAAGACACTTAATAAGGACTGCTCAGTTTGGAAATCAAAATTACTATTCTGAGCATTTTGTTCTATTGTTTTAAACTTCTAATCTACACATTATCGATAATTCACACAAATTCCTTAGTTTTCTCCCTCAAACAAAAAACAAAATCAGAATTCATTTAGGTTCCTTCTTTTTCTTCAACCTCCTTACTATAATTTTCCCATACCATCTCCCCTTCATGAAAACACAGTTACATTTTCACACTGGCATGCTTCCTGAAATATCACAATTACTCTAACAGTTACAACCTCAAGCTTAAAAAAAAAAAAAATCACTTAAAATTGATGCAAGAAAAGTTAGATTTTCTCATTTTTTTTTCCCTAATGAAAATCTTATTATCATGGGCATTTTGGATAGAAAAGATAGTATCACTGAAGTCAGGCAAAGCTAAACATGACCTTAATCCTGCCATAATCAGATGACCCACTAAGATCCCTTCCAATCAAACAACAGGAAAAGTGAGCAAAACCACATAAAAATAAAACTTGGCTGAACTCCAGTTCTCACCACTATCCACCGGACAAATTTCTAACCAGCAATAATCACTATTCCCTTGGAATTTTACTCTAGTAGGGTCACAGTCAGGGTCAGGGTATCTTTGCTTTTTCCAGAACATATTTTTTAAAGTCTTTTTTCCCCATAAATACCTTGCTAATTTTTTCTAACAAGACCATTGTCCAGGGCTTCCTCCTCAATCTTCTTTCCAAACTGCTGCCAATCATTTTTAGAGCTAGAAATCTCTGAGTCATGAACCCAGACATACCAGGCTATTTAAACACCTGAAATTCCCACTCTTAAGAATATGTAAAATAGGGGTTAACTGCTGTTTGACTTGTTTTCCAAACATGTACTGGCATTTTATTCTTTGGCATACTCAATCTTTGCAAAATTCAGAGAAATACTGGTAAAAGAAAATGTCATAAACACTACTTTCTTATAGCCTTTCATGTAAATTATGTATAATTCATGGATATGCCATAGTTAATACAGACTGGTTGAACTGTTTGAAAAACAAAATCTGAATTAAGTATAGAAAGTATCTTCAGTATAAAACTGTTAAACACACACACACCTCTCATACTTATAATGGTCTTCTATTAGAAGCTGTTGGGAATTTTCTTTTAAATACCACTGAGGGACGATGTTCATGGAGATAAATTCGGATCATCAAAATTCCCAAAATACTTTCAGTAAAACACAAAATGATAGTTGCAATATCAAATTAAAACTGAACGTTATGCAATATTCTTCTTGGTGAGAAGCTTAATACACTGTCATAAAGTCTTCAAGCTGAACACTGTAATATATTTTAAAATGCATATTACTGAGCCGGGACCTATGGTGCATTCTTTTAACTTTGGCACTTTGGGAAGCTAAAGCAGGAGGACAACAAGTTTGAACCCAGCCTACACAGTTTACTGAGACCCTGTCTCAAATTTTAAAAAATAAACAAATATAAACAAAAAGATCTGGGGATGTAGCTCAGTGTGAAGGCCCTTGGTTCAATCTCTAGTACTATTAAAAAAACAAAAGTATATCACTCATCAAGTGATATATTATCAAAAATAAAAGTATACATACACACTGCACTTCTCACTGATGTTTTGCAAAAGACTAATAGTTTGCATTTAAAAAGCTAGAAAGACACATTCCACTGAGTAATTTGGGAAATTAAAAGTTTAAGACTACAATTTAAAAGAAAAAAATACACGAATTTATTTATGATTATAAACCTGAATACAACACTTGTTGGCTCTTTTTAATACTCCAGCTCCTAAAAGACCTACAAAGGAAATAATTTTCGAAGTTTAAGTTTTCTGGTTTTCACTCATGGTTCCATGTTTTCTGGTCCCTCTTGTGTCTCTGGTTGACCAGATTCATGTACATAAAATCCAAAGCAAAACTGCTTTAAACTATTAATCAGGCTTTTTTTTTTAGTTGGCTAAGAATTCTTTCCATCTTCTATTGGGGAGGGGGGTGGAGGGTATCAATGAATAAGTGATGTTAATGGAGCACGAAAAAGTATTTCTGCTGATATTTTAAAAATGCAATAACCTACTATTGTCACTATTCTAGCAACAAAAAGAAATTCCAAAGTTGAAGGTTCTATTCCTACCACCACAGTTTTTGAGAATCCTCTTAACTAACATGTCTTCTTTTTGATAAATCAGGCCAATTCTAGTGCATCCTAAGTGCATATGACCACATCATTCCTTTCAAAGTGAATTCAACTTCACTGAAAAATGAGGAGACTTTTTCATGGGGATGCTTTATACATTAAATGTTTTAAAATACACAAATCAGGGCAAGGGATTTAGCTCAGTGGTTCCGCTGCCTGCCTCACAAGCACAAGGACAGGAGTTCGATCCCCAGTACCCAAAATAAAATAAAATACACAAATCACTCAATATGACAATCTGACTCATACATGAGGTACTTAATATTAGAATTGCCGTCTTCTTGAAAATTCTGCATTATGAAACTTTGAAAAAGTGAACTTAAAAGGGGTTATTTTTGTTGTTGAACATTTTACTTTAAGGCTTTACCTCTAACAATTATGAATTATTTCACACCACTTAAAGGTTTCACTTAGTCAACTTTAGATGTAAACATACTTTCCTATTATTTACTCTCATTCCTATTATGTTTTTCATGCTGAGAAGTCCACTGATAACTTTTTGCAAGCCAAGTTTACTTCTCAGGGATCCCAATCCTTCCTAACACCCATCCTCTCTCAGAGATACCCAACATTGTTTATGCAGACTTGAAAACAATACACTTCCTACTGCCCTTCAATTTACATCAGTTACAGCCAGGCTGGGGGAAACACGGAGGGGGGATGTCTTTTCTTCATTTCTCACTTTTTTTAAATTTAAAGAGTTCTGAATGTTTTATACCTTAGCTTTACTTTTTCTCTGGATTGACCAAAAGAGTATATTTAAACAATTTTTGTCATTAATGTTCTTTCTTTTTTACATGCTTATCTGACAACCACAATCCAGAGAATGTAATTAAAACTGTGAAGTATGTCATTAAAACTCTGGGCACAATCTTATTGGGGTGTGTGTGTGTATGTGTGTGTGTGACTTAAAAACACATACACAAAATGTTACTTTGCACACAGTTAAAATGGCTACTCTCTAATCATCTTCAACAGTAGTAACCTAAATGGATTTCATGATTGCTTTTGTATTCATTCCTTGTTTTTCTTTAAAAAAAAACAAAAAACAAAAAACTATATAGTATTATACATACAGATATAGTAAGTCAGTTTTCTCGCTTATTTATATAAAATTCCTGAAAATACTTAATTTTTAAAATGTAATACTATAAGCTCAATGCCAGTTTTTTCAAAGCCACACCGACTTTTAGTCAGTTTTTTTTTTAATTTCTGGGATTACAAACAGAATTAAGTATGATAATCATCTTCAATAAAATTTATTATTAAAGCTGAAATCTACAAGTTTCACTGTTAAACATTTTTGTCTAAAATCAAGGTAACTAACATATTCCAAAGATGTAGTTATAAAATATGTGAAGGCTTCCAGCATATGTAAATGACTAAAAATCACATTTCAAATTTTAAAACCTGTGAGATTCCAAAGGTATAAGTAAAGTTTGACTCTTTTAAGATTTACTATATACCTAAAATGTACCAATAAACTCAATAAAAATAAAAAGATAAAATAAAATAAAAAGATTCACTCTCTTGCTTTTTCTCTTTCCTGCTTTTCGTCCTTGCTGCCACCCTGCAACAGCACCCACCAACACATACATAAAATATATCATTTAGGCTAGTAGTATTTTAGTACATCACCCCTCCTCCTCCACTCACAGTCTTGCCTTTTATATCTATCTGGAGGTCCCCATGGCAACACTCACTCACACCAATACAATTTCCAACTGAAATGTGAGCAGCCAAAATCTAAATGGTTCATTACTAAATAGCACACACCCTAATAAGTAAGCACATTTTTCCTATTGTTTTTTAAAGAGAAAAGTAGATTACTGATAGTTTGGGGAAAAAATAGCCATTTAATACTACAGAAATAACTAGAAAAATTCTGTCATTGTAAGGCAATTATACATATGCATATCATTACATGACATTTGCATTTGTTTCCTCTTACTACACAAAATTGATATATTGGGCCAAGACGCTTACTTCAATTATAATTACAAATAGTAAGTATTACTTTTGCTAATCCAGTTTACTGTGTCAAATTTGATTTTTTAAAAATGTTGGCCACACGGCTCACAAAAACCCTGGCGAAAAATTCTAACACAAGCCAAGAAGCATTTCGTGGACAGCAGGAGGCAATTCCAGAACACAGGCATAATCTATAAAGAGAAACCACTACAGCTTTTTGATGTTAAATAAGTAGAAATATTAGCATACAACAAAGCTAAGAAGCAGACTGTTGTATCAAATTTAAAAGTAAAATATTGAGGGTCGAATGTCATGAATACCTTTGTCTAGACTACTTTCAAATGTGAAATCATAATTTTTAAAACAAAAGGTCTCTCCTGTAAATACTAAAGGGCATATATATTTAATTTTAGTACAACACACATTCCAATCTGTTAATCAAAATGTAAGGGAGAAATAGGATTTTCATGCTGTTTTTAAAAAGGGCCATCAAGGTGGGAGGTAAAATATTTACTTTGAAAACATATACATTTTCTTAAACAGGAATATCACATTAAGAAGCTTCAGGTAGGAGGGAAAACTATACAATGAGTAACATTTCATAAAGCTTTTTGAGAAATGATCAAAGCTAGGCATTAAACATCTCTATGGTGAACACTTTTTAAAAGAATAAAAATCATTAGAATGTACACTGAACCTTATTTATTTCAAAAACATACTGTAGCACCTGGATAGCTTTATTAAATAATTTAATTGTTTCTGCTACAGTTTATTAACTTACATTTATGGGTTCATAAAAACAGAACATGAATACACATTTTAATGAAAAATATCTCACTTTTATAAAATTTATAATGAGTCTTTTTTCTTTCACTTTTACATTATCACATTTTTTAAATGAACTGATTCAAAAACTATAAAGATTCCCTGAAAACCAGTACAGGAAACTCAAGAATTTACTTTCCCAAAAACAGCTTTTAAGACACGCACATGAACTGCCTAATGAATCTCATAGTTAGGCTTGTGAAAAGGACCAACTTGCGCCTTTTAAAAGGTCTCCCTCTCTCTTTAAAAATTCCCATACAGTGAAACTTGCTGACACTTTTTTTATGGTGTGCGTGTTTTCTACAAATACTTTTTTGGGGCCGTATGCTCATGCATATGTGCACACGTATGGGGGTAATTTGCAGCGTGGGGAGTTTTGAGGATTTTTATAGACAGGATACCCTCTCTACTATCCAGTCAAGCAAGGCAAAATAAATAAATACAGTTCAATGTTCATTTTACTAAAAAGAGAAAAAAAAGCAATTCGACAAATTCTTCATTTTAATTTACTTCTATTTCAATATCAACAATCTACACATAAGTATTTACAGAATTCAGAACTTTGCAATTCAATTCTTCTGAGACATTTAATCAACTTTGCTACTAGAACTATTTTTAGGTCAACTTCAAATGCAAAATCGAGAAATAGTGCATTATGTCCTCTCAAACCAAAAAGAAGGTATTTTAAAATCCTCCTTTTACTACAAGCAGGTTTGGATGCAATGCCACCTGGTGGCACAGATGAATTCTTAACCAGGCTTAGGTTTTTAGAAATTGAACTGTTTCATGAATAACCAGCCATCCATTTTGACTATATGATCTTCATTCCAACCAAGTTATTTATCTCATAACTGACAAATAATTTTTATTTTTTAATTTTAGGATTTTTTACACAATTGCATGGAAGAACATGACAATTTCTCCAAAGTCTATCATAAAAGAAGCAAAAAATTTTTCATAAACCAGAATTGTATCAAAGCTTTAATTTTAAAAAGACAAAACGTTGAAAGGGAGGTAGGGACAGAGTAAGCTGCTTTGCAAAATTACACTGTATAATTAATTCCATGGTAAGAATGTTTTTATGGTGTGTTTTGGTGACCTTTTATTACCATCAAGTTCACAATGCTGGTGGGCTGCCTTTTAATCCCTCCGCAGACAAAGGCCCTAAATAAACACAGATCCCTTCCTGGGAAAAAGTCCACTCTGGTTAAATGGTAAGGAAATGAGTAAATCATTAGTAATCTTTAAAGCCAAAGCTATAAACTCAAGTTACCTTAAGTTGAAATGAAAGTGTCCTGCAAGAGTTTCAAAGTTCTGTCACAGATAGAAATCTCCAGCTCTTGACTCCAGACTAGGCGCCAGCTGATAAACAAACAATTTAAGTCAAGAGCTGGAGAATTCCCAGCTTTTTCATTTAATGGCTTTAGCCAAGAGTATTTATTGCCTCCAGTTTTATTCTCACTTAGCTCTAAGAGGAAATTTAAACTCATCATTATCTTAAAGCCCCATATGGGCAGAAGTCAACTCACCTGATGCTGCTCCTCTTATTCGGTACTAGTTTGAGTCCCGACTAGAAGTGATGTAATAATATAAACTAATTAACTACAGTTTTATGTTGACTTTTTAACAGGCTAAATAAATTTTGTTCAATATAGTTTATATCCCCACTTGGAGTAGTAACAATTCCAAAAAGTTTAACTTTACAGTTTTTAGTACAAACTAACAGCTAAAATGGAAAAAGACAAAAGTGCCCCCACCCATGCTCCTGTTCTCACACTCTTGCTTGCTCTATCTTACCCTTTTCCACAAGCACTGGGCTAACAGGTAAGGTAACTTTCCTGTATCAAATGTGTACTCTTCCTACTCACTTCCACGGATCCAGTGTTGAGTGGTCTATTTCCTAACAGAGTGCAAGATATAAATGTCCAATCATGAAAACCTGTTGATTTTATGTGAGTACTAATAAGAATATAAAAGTACAGTCTAATTAAAGACCATGAGATACCATCAACTGTTTCTAAATGCTGTTCTTGTAAGTTTGCTATTGAAGATTACAGGTCTCAAAGTCAGAATTACGTAGTTGCTTTCATTCCTTTCGCAAAATTACCATTTATTTTCAGATAAAAAAAATCATCTCCATCCAAGATTTTATATCAAAATAATTATTTTAACTATCTGAATGCTTGAGAATATTTAACAATTAAACAAATAATACTTCTTCCTCCAGTTGCTTATCTAATGAAAGGATGCAAGGAACATGATAGCCTAAGGTAAAAAGTTAATAAAATATGTAATTAGTGCATAAAAATTCTTTTCTTCCCATTTCTTAATTTTCAGAAAGTTTTACAAACCTATCTTGGCTGGAAAAGCCAATTAACTATTTCAGTGTTTGCCAAGACTGTTTTTCTATGCTTTTAAATACATGGACACACATTTTAAAATGTCAGCTTGAGAACAAGTATTACTCTTTGCACATAAGAAGAATAGGAGCAATGAAATTAATTAATGATAAAATTATTTGAATGCCTGGCCTTATAATGACATTTCATTATTTTAAAAAAGTTTCATTTTGTAAAAATTCTCTAACAACAATGCATTCTTTTTTTTCTGTTTATACAAATCTTTTTTTTTCAGCTTTAATTGAGTTTATTGGTACATTTTAGGGATACAGTACAGTTACATTCACTGTTGTAATCTTCAACAATGCATTTTGAAAGGCTACAATGAATAAAGAATTATGATGACTGCAATAAACAGTCTATAATATAATAAAAGAAGATGTAGTGTCCCTATCTGGGGAGGTAACTTGAGCTAAGTACAAAACAACAAGAACCCTCCATCTTCAATCAGATTAAAATCCCTTAAAGGCAAGAGAGAGAAGGCATGTCAACCATCATACTTACCTTGGCCCTGAAGAAGGATAAATAGTGATATTTACATGTGAATTTCAACTCACAACTAAAAGACCCAAATGAATTACAAAACAAAATAGAATCATAATATATAAATATAAAAAGACAGATTTAAACATAATTTCATGTTTTTCATGTGCTAACATTATTAAACTTACTTTGTTTGAGAAAATCAGCCATCTAAAATAATGCAAATTAAATCTGAAAAGGATTTGGGTGTGACCATGGTAACAAAGCTCTTGTCAAATTCTCAATTCTATCTCTTCCTCCTATCTGATCTACCCAATGCTATTCATGAATCCCAAGCACAACAAAGACATATAGCACATAAAGCATAATGGAACTAATTTCACACTGCTTAGAACAGATGTTAAGGAAAAGCACTCTATATAATTAGTACGTAGATTTAATTGCTAAATCTACTTCACCTTTACATAAACATGGCTAGGAGTCCTAAACTATGTGACCAGTCTGACTTACATCCTAAATGGCAATTAAAGGACATTAAAAATACCTAGGTTCCAGGCAGGGACCTTGCCTTATCCAATGCTTTCCTGCATAAGAGTATCTCTCCTTGGAAAGTACAATGACATTACAATTTGACCTTCAGATCTAGAGATGAAGGAATTGCAAATTGAGAGTAAATCTTTAGAAATAAACTAGGTTGTGAGCAGTAATTATTACCAACAAATAATTATGGGGCACCAAGGAAAACAATGAGTGAAGTGATTACCTGCACTTCCTCTAACCCATCTTCTTAGGAAATAAACTAGTAGAGATGCCTCAATTGTGCTACCTTGGGCGGTGAGTAGTCTTCTTGCACTGTGTTAAAAGCTTATTAACAACTTACATGGGGACTCTCATTTATGACAACAGTTATAGAAGAATATAAGAATGACAAAGGATCTAAAAAAATATTTTTATGGGCATCTCTTCTTCAGAGCTAATTTCAAAGAAATCCTTGAAATTTATTTACCAAACATTTATGAACTACCTAGGCACACTGCAGAATATACCAGGAAAAACATATCCTCCAGAAACAAAAATGATGCTTGACAGAGTGGTAAGTAAAATTATGGGGAAATAATCAAAAGCTAACTCATTCATGCAACATTGTATTATTAGTATTGCTGAATCTTGTCATTTCTAAAGAAATGGATTTGTCCATCAAACAAAAAATATATTTTAACTATCTCTCTTACTAAAAATTTAAATCAATCAAATCAGACCAAGGAGAGTCTATTACTTTAACATTTTTTTCAGATAGAGTAAATCAAGTCTCATACAAAAGTCAATGGTACAGCTGGGCATAGTGGCACACACCTACAATCCCAGGACTCGGGAAGCTGAGGCAGGAGGATAGCTGTGAGTTGGAGACCAGCGTGAGTTACATAGTGAGTTCCAGGTCAGTCTCAACTATATGGTGAGACCCTGTCTCAAAAAAAAAACCCAAAAAAACCCAAAAAACAAACAAACAAACAACAACAACAACAAAAGTCAATGGTACAAAGTACTTTAAATTTTATAATAAATAACAGGAATTACCATTAAAAGGTAGCTTTTAAAAGCATCATAACAGTAATGTAACTCTTCAAATCTTCAATTTATAAAAATAAATTAACAACTTGTTTCAAAATAATGAAAAATTACTTTAAAGATTTATTGAGGTATATTTGATATGTCAAAGCCCACACATATTTAATATATATAATTTGATGAGCCTGAACAAATGCATATACCCATGAAATGACCACTATAATTAAGATAATAAACATCCCATCACCTTCAAGGGTTCTCAATCTTCTACCCTATTACTGTTGGTGTTGATTTGCATTAAAAGCAATGAATATAAGATAGATCCTTCTAACAAATATTTCAGTACAGAATACAATATTGTCAACTCCAAGCACTATGCTGTAACAACAGACAGATCTCTAGAAGTCATTCATTGTATATAACTAAAATAAATTATTACTGAGGTAGGAATAAAATGTAACTACTGTGTAATCAAACAGCTTGTGAAAGCATTAAAAATAAGATGTATTTTAATAGTCCTTCCCCCTCAACACATTATAAAGCAAGGTAAACTCAGTTCTATGAAATTTGATAAAAGAATTTGCTTTTGTACAGAAATAGTAATGTTTCAGCCCAAAGCCAAGTAAAGCTGCCAAGTTATAAACCTAAGAAAACATTTTAATAGAAATGCCCACAAGCCCTTAATAATAGTGTTAGGTGCCAAAACAGAAATAATTTTTCTTTTTGTGGTCCCTTTACTATAAATTAGATACAGATCTAGTGGAAAAATAGTAGCAAGCAGTTCAGTGAGCAGGAAAGGCCAAGACTGTCCACTTGATTTTAAAAACTATAATGGGGTATATATGAAACTTTCATTGAGATTTAGCAAGTAAGTCTAGCAATCTAAAGGAAACTCCTTAATAGATTTTGTGCTTACTGTTCTATATTCTAAGCTTACCTCAAATTACTAGATCTTAACCAAGCCAAGTATAAAATTTGATTTCCTGGTAGAGAACTGTTATATAAACAGGTACACACAAGTTCAATTATTTAATTTTGACATTAATTCCTAACTGGAACAATACAGTTTAGTGAATCAATGAAGCCTGCCAGCAGGGAAAGCCTGAGGCCACTTCAGAGTCATTTCAGTTCTGTGTGCAAACCTATAGATGTATTAGGCAATCAGTGAGTTTACCTTCAATTATTCAAGCACAGTTAAGTGTTATAATGATGCCCTTGGAGCAGACTGAATAGCATTTGGTCATTAATCACATCAATAGTTTTAAATTTGCTTTATGTCTAGCATTCATTATAGAAGAGAGCTGATCAAATTGGAATCAACCCTGTGGCAAGAGATCCACTCCCCCTACACACAAAGTGTTTATGGCTTGTATCTAGATGTCCCCCCAAAGCCTTCTGCGCTCCTAGTGGGGCTTTTCGTAGGTGACTGGATCAGGGGTGTGTCATTCTGGATTGTGGGTGTGTCATACTGGATTAGTTCACTAATTGGTTAAGCACAATTCTGGGTGTGGATGATAGACTTACTGAAGAGGGAAAACCCACCCTGGGTATGGGTGGCACCAGGAAAAGAAGGAAGCCTCACTGCTTCCTACCTGCCATACCATGAACTATTTCTCCTCTGCTATGTTCTTCTTCCATGCTGCCTTGCCTTGGAGCAAGCTATCGACTAAAACCTCTACAAACTGCAAGCCAAAATAAACTGTTCCTCTTTTAAGTTATAGGTGCCAGGTACTGTGTCGCAGCAAGCAAAAAGTAACTAAGACAGAAGTGCATGTACCCAGAGTAGTGTGACTAAACATTTGACATTAAATGAAGATCACAATAAAGAGGTATTTGCACAAGACAGACTGGGGTATCATACTTATGAAACCAATGTCACTGGGCTAATTTATATAAAGCCTAGTTGTCTTAGTTTTAATAATCACAGTATCAAACACATAGTGTTAGACATCTGGGGAGTCAAATATATGTTCTTCAATTTAACAAACTCTTGAGTAAAACTACCAATTAAATCCTGGTGATACAACAATAAAAGTTCCAGAAACATACCAGCTTGTTCATCCTTCAGAGTTCTTACACAGCATCTCTCTCCACTGAAACACACTATTCTCTTGGACTTCTGCTTCACATCTCTGCTTAAATATCACTTCTCCAGAAAGGGCATCAATCTACTGTATATAAAAAAGCCCTCCCATTAGTCTCTATCTCCTTTAGCATTTTTGAAATTATTTTTGTTTACTTTCTCGTTTCTACTAAACACAGCTCCAAGAGGCAAAGTCCTAGCTCCAGTGCCTAGTACACACCAAGCACAGAGAAAGTACTAAGTGTTTATTGTAAGAAATGTAGAATGAGGCATTTCCCTTGTGGTCAAAGTGCTGTCAGCAAAGAGATAAGAATGTAGAAAGAAAAACCAGTATAAAATCTTGTAAAAATTATATAAACACAATAATTTTTTTTTTTTTTTTTTTTTTTTTTTTTTGGTACTGGGGATTGAACTCGGGTCTTTGGGCTTGCAAGGCAGGCCACCAAACCGCTGAGCTAAATCCCCAGCCCTAAACAAAATAATTTTAAGTGTAAGATATTTCACCGAAGAAAGAAATATAGGTAAGTGATTTTTATAGTTTCCCTCCCTTTCTAAAAGTTCCAAGGTCTCTTTATCATTCAAGGGAACTTCTTTTAATTTCTTCATTAACAGAAATATAATAACAAAAATTAAAATAAAGGTGGTAAGAAAACTAAATAAACCAATTTTCTTTTTTCTTTATTTAAAGAAAAATTACTAAAGACCTGACAAATCTGGAATTTGTCAACAACTGCAATTTGGGGAACCAAATTCCACTGGTTCCTCCAGGATATTACTGAGAATCATCTGAGAGGTTTCCAGTAGATCTTTAACATATATTTTCCATCTTCAGGCATAAAATTCCTTCTCTGCCCCAGAATCTGCTATATAAATTAAATCCAGTGTTATCTCTCTTTAAGTATCCATAAAGCTGAATATAAAATAAGTCAAGACAAGTATTCACAGATAACTCAGACAGAATGAAGAATGTTTTTCTACAGTGCCTAAAATGCTGTCAGAGCTCGAATTGTTAATGAGCACTTCTTCTCTGGTAACCACTGGGAATACTGGCATTTTACATTATTTTGCGTTTTGCAATTATTCACAAATTATTAGTACATTCTTAAATTTTAAACTTTTAATGTAGGCACATCCTCTCTTAAATTGTTCTACTTAGCTTGGGAGTAAGGAATAACTGTAGGATGGTCCAATATACCTAACATTAATCTTGAATTCTAAAAAAAAAGCAGAGGAAGGACTGTGAATGTAGCTTGGTGGAGCACCTGCTTAGCATGGGCGAGGCCCTGGATTTGTTCTCCAGTGTCGGAAATAAAATGGTTATTGATTCAATCAGCCATACTTTATCAAACTGGGAGTATACTCTGAAGATATAATGTTCAATAAAACACAGTATCTTGGGATGGGGATTTAGCTCAGTGGTTCTGGAGCCGGCCTCAAAAGAGGAAGGGCCCAAGTTTGATCTCCAGTACCGAAAAACAACAAAAAAAACCAGTGTCTTCCCTTTTCAGAGACTAGTAAAAAGAACAAGCATAAACAGACATAACACAGTGGTCCTTGTGATAGCATCGATTTTATACTATGGAAACACAGAAGGACATGGCAAAACAGCCTCACTGTTGCTATATAAAACAATTTTCTCATTCCACTGCTTTCAGGTATAATCCTGTTCAACTCTCAAGTCTTTGTACCGCAGAACAGATCTGTCTCAGGCAAACTCAAACATGGAAGGGATATGTCAATATAGTACCTACTTTTAGTTTCCTCTGAAGATTTATTTCATTAAACAGCACCAACCAGGTAATTCCAACAGAGAAGACCCCCCTCTCAAAAAACTGGTTCTGTTCCAATCTATCTACAGACCAAAATTCCCCTACAGACAATAGGACTGATCTGATCTCTCCTGAGTTCTCGAAATTCCAGAATGTTTTCTCAATCATTTATTCTCAAGTTAACTCTAGAAAACAAGTATTAGGTCTCTTCCAGGTTAGACAATAGGTAATGAAGGTTAGAACATAGGGTTCTGGGAACCTAGCTCAGGGGTTCTGCTGCTTGCTTTGCAAGCCGAAGGACCTGGGTTTGATCCCTGGTACTCCCCCACCAAAAAAGATGGGATGAATTAGGTTGAAAAGGAATTTGTCCCTCCCCAAAAGGTTAGAACATAAAATAATTCCCTCTGTGTTTTCAATACATGCCAGTGTGCATCAGATACCAAAATAGAAAGGAACTAGGTGCTGAGGTAGATAAAATTATTGGAAATGAGTTGTCAAGAAAAGAATTGCTGGGCCGGGGATTTAGCTCAGTGGTGTTGCTGACTACCTCCCAAGCTCACAGTTGTGAGTTCAATCCCTGGAACCAAAAAGAAAAGAAAAGAATTGCTATGAAAAAGACAGTAAGCTGCCTATATGACGAGACTCAGAGGAAGAAGGTCTGGTAGTGTACCACAACAACCACTAATGAATTTTTACCAACTACTTTTCCAGATCTTATGAAATATGTTACCTCATGTCAGCTTCTCAGATAACATGTGGCCAAAGAGTCCCCTTGGTAATCAGAAATACAGAGATATCGTTAGGAAAATATTTAGAATAAACAAGCAACTCTTTTTTTCCAGCTTGTTAGCAAATCCTGGACTAGAATGCTATTTTTCCAACTCAACTGGCTGCATCAGCTATCTATTGCTACATAATAATGACCCCAAAACTTGGTGAATTTTTTTGTTCATAATTCTATAGGTAAGCAATTTAGACTGGGCTTAGTTAAAGAGTTCATCTGCTGGTCAGAACCGAGGTCAATGATGCAGCTGTAATGATTTGACAGCTTGACTAGGGCCGGATGGTTAAAAGGGCTTCATTTTCATCCTTGGTGGTTTATTGCAAATGTCTACAGCAGGCTAGGCCAGGCTTTTCTGCTAGTTTAAGAGTTCCTAGCAGCAAGAGAGGGCACACTTCAATAAGCAAAGTGCTTTCAAAGTCTATCTTTGCCTAATATTGGCTAATATACCAGGGACCAAAGCAAAGCCCAGAGTTATCTAGGGAGTGGATACAAAGTGTGGCTACAAGATGAATCATTACAGTTCATTACTGTAACAGTGTATTGTATCAGCTACAGCTACTTTAACCAAATAATGAGAATAATTTTATAATTTAATGGGCATTTTTTCTATTTATCAACTTTATTCTTGGAATTAAAATCTTTTAGAAAATAATATTTTCTAAGGCAGCAGAATATGAAGCAACATCACACTAATATTCAGCTCTGCCAGTAACTAACAAGTATGATCTTGAGGTAAATTACTTGGGTGTTATTTACATCCTTGGTACAATAGGACCATCACCACTGTTCTATCTCACACGGCTGAATTACACGCCTGGTGCCCCCATGTTTATTGCAGCACTATTTACAATAGCCAAGAAATGAAAATAACCAGAACGTCCCTCAATTAATGAAAGGACAAAACAAGCTAGGTATGGTGACGCAAGCCTGCAATCCCAGCACTCCAGAAGGTTCAGGTGGAAGAATGCAAAGTTCAAGCACAGCCTAAGCAATTTAGTGAGACCCACCTCAAAATTTTTAAAACACTATTTAAAGGGCTGGGGGTGGAGCTCAGTGCAAAAGTGCTGGGTTCAATCCTCTGAACTGCAAAGAAAGAGGAGGAACAGTGAAGAAGCAAGGAAGGGTGAGAGGGAAGGAGAGATGGAGGATGGATAAAATGTGGTGCATCTACACAATAAAATAAGAAACCCTGACGTTTGTGATAACATGGCATAGAACTCTCACTTGAGGGTCACTATGTTAAGTGAAGTAATTCGGGCACAGAAAGACAAATTTTGCCTGATCTCACTCACATATGGAATTCAAAAAAGTTGATCTCATAAAAATTCAGAGTAGTATAGTGGTTACCAGAAGCTAGGGACAGAAAGGGGGCAGTAGGGAGGGCAAAAAATTGAGTAAGAGTTATTAAGTTATAGCTAGACAGAAAAAATAAGTTCTGGTGTCCTCTTGCATGGTAGAGTAAAAATCACGTGCTATTTACTTCAAAAAAGCTGGAACAAGGATTTTGAATGTTTTTACCACAAAGAAATGAAGTTTGAGGGCCAGGGATTTCACTCAGAGGCACTACACCTTCCTTGTAAGCACAAGTTTGATCCCCAATGGGGTTGGGGGGGATATGTTTGAGGAGATCATTTGTTTATCCTGATTTGAAGATTATCTCAATGTGTACATGTTTCAAACATCACACGATAACCCATAAATATGTATAATTTTTGTGTATGAATTTAAATTTTTTTAAGCTTAAAACTACACCAAGATCATATTTACCATACCAATCTTTAAATCCAACTGCCATGCCACTCAAAGAAAGAATTGTTCAGTTTATTAATTCTATCCTATAGAAAGCCACACCAACACCAAATTTAATATTCAAGTGCCTAAACCATATCATAAATCTTATTCCTAAATCTTACTTAGACAATTCAATATAAAAATTTAAAAAGCTGGCCAGGGATTTGGCTCAGTGGTTCTGCTGCCTTCCTTGCAAGTGTAAAGGCCCAAGTTCAATCCCTGGGACAAAAAAAAATTTTTAAAGATAATAATTGTTCCTCTGCCTATATTCAAAAATGGTTTGGGATATATCTTTATAACAGAATCAAGTTATTGCTGAAAAAATAGGAAGTTAATTAAATTATCAAACAATATTTTTAGTGCAAAGACCACAATCAATTTTAATGTAACTGAAATAAATTTCCTATTCTGTTGTCTATTAGTACATTGCTATACATATATACACTCACAGTAATTTTGATTACACAGTGATCTTTTTTTTTTTTTTTTTTTTTTTATGGTACCGGATATTGAACTCGGGTCCTTGTGCTTGCAAGGCAGGCTACCGAACTGCTGAGCTAAATCCCCAGCCCTACACAGCGATTTTTTAAAATTTAGAAGTTATACAAAATCACACCTACATTCTTACCATTCTAAAATACCCTGAGCCTATTATTTGATATAGTAAGTTTTCAAAATTTCATTAGTAGATCTCCTCTTCTAACAGAGATTATCAGATGATTTCAACCTACGTTTACAGATTTTCTAATATTAAGCCCACTCTGTACATACAGTCTAAACCAAACTTGGGTATAGTATTTGATATATCTTATTTAGGGTTGAATTTGTTTGCTACTATACTTTTTTTAAGTTTTTACTTCTATATTCAGGACTGAAATAGACCTACATATAATTTTTCTTTCTCCTACTGTTTCTGTCTCATAAGACACCCACAGGTCTTGTAGAATGAATTGTAAAGTATTTCTTCATTTTCTATTAAAGCTGTATAAAATTTAGATGCTCTGTTCCTTGAAACTGTGGTAACAGTTATCTATCAAACCATTAGGGCTTAATCTTTCCACTATAGGATGGTTTTCCTTTTCCTCTTTACCACTTCTTCAATTTCTTTAATAGTTACAGGATTGTTAAGCTAATTATTTCTTAAATTAATTCTTAAAAGTTAAACTTATAAGAATTGACCTATCTCTACTCACAGAAATTGAGCCAAATATTCTCAACCCTTCAGAGTTGTAACATCTTAGCATATCTTATTTGAATTTAGAACCATCAATGTATCTTTTGGTTTGGTTTTAATTTTGAACAAGAGATTGAAAAGCATGTATCAGGTCTCAAAATAATCGCAGATATTTTTGTGTGGCCACAAAATCACCACTGCTGCTTTTGACAAACAGATACAAATGTGCATATATTTTTGCTACTACTCACCACCAGAAACAGGGGCATCCATGAAAACTGCTCCCATTTTCTCAACTTCTTTGGCCAATTCTTTTGAAATTGAAGGATCAATGGTACTGGAATCTATTAATAATGAGCCTTTCTTCACTTTTCTAAGTAGACAAAAATATTTATAGTTTACAATTCTGAATAAACATTTTGTACAATTACCTATTCAATTAGAATCATCTAAGAGCTGCCAGATTCCAGGAGGTCTTTGCTTTAGTACTACGAACATTATAAGCTAGAACTGGTCCAAAAATCTCATATTCATTTTCATATTGATTATAGTTCAAAGTAACCCAAACTCTTCCAAATAAATAAACAACAACAACAACAAAATCTAAAATAAAACCCTTCTATAAGAAAATGATTTAAACAATTTTAGACATACAAATTGTTATAGTTCAAATTAAATGCTTGGATATATTCCATAGAAGAGATACAGCAAATTCTATTAGAGATTACATCAATGTGTACATCTTACTTTATACATAACCTAAAAATTGAAAATTATGTTTATCAGTCTTTGATATCTTAATATTTTTGAGATCTTAAGTCTTTAAACAAGTGGGAAATTGTATCAAAAAATTACACATGTGGAAATAATCCTGACACAAAACAGAATAAAGAAACAACCATGGGGGTGAAGGGAGGGCAGGGACAAGGGGAAAAAATGAGAACCAAGACCTGTCATGTAAAGGTACAAGATCCCAATAATGCATGTAACTGTACTGTATACCTAAAATGTACCAATAAACTCAATAAAAAAGGAAAAAAAAAAAAGAAACAACCAACAACCATGAGAAGCAAATTAAGTTCAATGTAAAGCCAAATGCTTTCAAAGTACTCCTGGAGAAAATTGGCCTGGTAGTAGTAGGCCTCCATCCTCCGAAGTAAAGGATGTGAATAAATACAGAACTTTGTCCCAAGTTTTTAGTAACTTTTCCCTGAGAGGTAAAGTAAGGTCATAACTGAAACAGGTTAGGTAATGAGTCAGCTAAGATGCCTCTGGACCACACACATTGCGAGCCTAGAGGTTCCATCCAAAATGAGTATCTTTCAACCATCTCTGAAATCTAAACATTTATCTTATCAGTTTTCTGCCTAATATCCAAGTGTCTTTTGCTACAAAGTGTGTTAGTTTTCCAAAGCAATTCAATTTTCAAAAACCTCAAATTTTATGTATTACAGTTTCCTACAGTTAAACTCTTTTATTCTTTTATATGTCTGCAGAGCTAACAGCTTGTACTATCTCTCTGCTGAAATTCAATAATAAAATAAGTTAGAAATAAGAACCAGTAAGACCAGAAAACTAAGCTGAGAATTCAACCACTGTCATCCTAACCTAACCACAAGGATTTGGGAATAAGCAGCAATTAACCAACAGGTTTATAAAGCCAGGGAACACAGGTACTGGCTGAGAAATTCTGAAGTAAATCATATTTTATCTAAAAAGCTACTGCTAACCCGTAATTCCAACTTCCCAAAGTTCTTACTACAGATGTACCAACCCAGAGGATATACAGTAACTTTTTATTATATTATAAACCATTAAATAACAGTGTTCTTTCCAATGTTTGGTTTTATTTTTGGTAGAAACTTTTCTCTGAATTTGTATAAATTGTAAGATAACTATGCTTTTACTAGTTTAAAACTATGTTTTTAGAGTTTAAAGTGTACATTTTATACTTGATCTTAGCCAAAAGACCAAGAAGCGATTAAAATGCACATTTAAAAAGTCTCCTAAACATGTTACCAATGAAAGGGTAAGTTTAATGCAAGAGTTACAAAAAAAAAGAAACAAGAAAAAAGAAACCAAACCAAAAACATCTATTCCCAAAAATCACATACTTGACTTCAATGAAAAAATACAGTAAACCCTTTACAATAAATAAGAAACCACACTACTCATATTATGAAATAAGAAAACAGTACAGAAAGGTTTAACAAACATAATTGTAATCTTCTACTGCTAATAATAAATGTGAAATTCATGAATCATGAGAAATACATACTTTAGAATTCCATTTGCTCCAGAGTAAGCTTCTACTACATTGATACTGGTGGGCAGCATTGTAATAATCCTGTCAGCCTTTTCAGCTACATCTGCTGGGGAAGATACTACCTTTAAGAAAAATGCAAAAAAGAAAAAAAAAAGAAAAAGAAAAATGCAGACATATTACTTAAATTAAAAAGTAAGGAGTTACTAGAACATAAGTAGGATCCACTTTTTATGTTTGCCTATAACAGTTGCAGCACAAAAACAAAACAAAACAAAAAAAAAAACAGCCCTTGTTTGTAAATGACCACAAGAAAGAAAAAAGTTTATTGCCTAAAGAGTCCACTTTGTATACACACAGAGATAGCTTCTGAGGAATCAAATCTGTTTATTTTTTAAAGTGTGAGGGGAGTTGACGAGAAAAGGGCAAATCCCAACATTCCTGGGAATAGACACACTTCTCATGGGATACACTTCTCATGAGATACAATCTCATGAACTTGGATTTTTAAGGAGTCTACTTTTTGGTATCAGCTTTGACTAAAAAAAACACTCTATTACAACAGAGCTGGTAGCCCAACTCACTAGATATCCAGCGGGCAACAAAACCCCTTGGCAAAGTTTCAATCTCCAACCACCACCATCCTTTAGTCTCTGCCTTCAGATTCAAAACTAAAACAAACAAACAAACAAAAAATCACCAATTCAGAAAAGAAAAGATGAGAACAAGGACACACATCTACTGTAGGAAGGCTAGCAGTATCAGTTACCAGAACTCATGGGAAAACTATATATAGAGAAAGATATATCAATAGGCATCAAGGCATCTTCTTGATCTTCATTTCTACTTTAAAAAAACCAGCAACATACTGTAAAGAAAAGCTGCTCTCCATTCTCTGTATATCGGCATGCACACACTGTGACTGTCCATCAAGATATGCCAACTTGAATGGCTTAAGAAAAAACCTAGCAGATTACTGAAGCACAGTTCTGGGTGATCAGCACATAGGTGGGCAAACTGAGGCAGGAAGACCCAACCAGGAAGTGAGTAGCATCAACCAATAGGCTTGTAGCTTGGATGGAGTGTTCTCAATTTGGAAGACCTCCAGTTTTCATCGATGCCTTTGGATTTTGGTCTCCAGTTTCTTCAACCTTCCAAACTAGATTTGCACTAGCAACTTTATAGTGAGCTTCCAGGCCTTCAACCTTAAAATCCTTGATCTCTTGCTCTGCTGCTTCCATATTCTTGGGCTGAGCAGCTAATGGACCTCAAGCTCTCCCAGTACACAGCCAGCTATTGTGGATTCTTTCACCTCCGACCCTACTGATGGCCACTGTGGATTCCCCGGCCCCTGATCTTACATGTCTACCTAGTACACTCATGCTTCCATATTCTTGGGCTGAGCAGCTAATGGACCTCAAGCTCTCCAGTACACAGCCAGCTATTGTGGATTCTTTCACCTCTGACCCTACTGATGGCCACTGTGGATTCCCCGGCCCCTGATCTTACATGTCTACCTAGTACACTCCCTTGCATAATTACACATATATTTTCTATTGATTCTATACCTCTATAGAGAACCCTCACTCTCCCCTTGTCCTCAGCAATCTTGCTTTCTCTCATTATACACTTGGCCAACCAGTTGCCAACAAAGAGATCAGAGGATATCAGGAGCTCACTCTTTGATTCAAATTCTCCCTTAATAGAAGGAATCCACCACCCTGTCACAAGTTTTCTCTAATGCCTTTTCTCTCTCAATAAAAACAGTCAAACAAACAAAAAAACAAGCAAAAAACTACCAAGCAGGTAACTAAAGACCTGTCTCCAGAAATATATATATTGCCATAACTCTACATATGTTACATATGTAGAAACTGGCATATCTTCTACTAGGAAATGTGAAGAAACAAGTAAGCATTTTAGAAATGGGAATATTTCCCCTTTTCATGTGGTGTGTGTTTACATAACATTTTCTTTTACTTTTATTCTAGTTTCTAGTGAAAGAATGGAAAGCCAAACATAGTGTGTAATCTAAATATTATGAGCTAAAAGTAATTACATTTCAATTTTCTGTAAGAGACTATCAGCTTTTAAATCAAATTTTGGAAAAAAGTGATTTTATAAATCATTCTTTAAATTTTCAGACAATCAAGTATCCTAGCACTTTTGTATTAACAGGGTAGGAAATAATATAAAACACCTGAGATTCTAAAACTAAACAAAATATATTTTTCCTCTTTTAATGCTTCAATCTATCACCAATGCAACATTTTAGAATCTACAATGAGCTGTTTAACCTGTATGTGATAAATAATGGGGATTTTCCATTAATAATTCTGAAAATTTAAAAATTTCTCATCAAAGTATTAAAAAAATTACATGAAAATCTTTCCTACACTCAAGTAATACTGAGCTTCAGAAAGAGGTAAATATTTCCTGAGAGTTCAATTTTACTCAAGCAAACTATGGCTCAGTAAAATGAAGCAATAAGAAAAATTATTTGAGTGCTAATTCTTCACTGTTGGACTATCTCAAGAATACAGGATACTTAGAGATTCCCATTTGTTCATTCCCACTTTAATGAAGTAAATACACTGCAAATATAATGGCATACTTTTTGATGATCTTTTTTACTGCAGCTCCATTTCTAGATCCTTCAGAGATATCAATAAGTCCTAAGGTCTAAGAGTCAATTTCAGGCTTCCTCTTAGCAACTAAGAATTCTCTTCCATTGAAAAAAAAAATTCAGTTCCACCTATGTAATTCCTTGAGAGGTCCCCTAAAGGGTACCAACAATTATCTCACAGATCTAAGGGTGCTTTACATCTCCAAGCTTCTCATACTCATGAACCAGCAGTACCAATTCATCCAACTGCCAAGTGCATGGGGTGGCCAATCAGCCTCCTACATCCTTAACATCTGCTTCTTGGGAAGCTTGGGTTGCCAGAGTACTGCTAACCCCTCAATTATACAAAAGCAGTCTCAAAGCTCACAGGAATGGAAAAAACACACAATGATAGTGATAGCTGGAATGTCACCACTATACTGGCCACAACTATTCTTTATCTAATGGCTATATACATTTGGTATATAAGAAGTCTCTAATTTATACTTCAAAGGCATATTTATTAGACAGACAAACATTCAAATAAACTTGCCATGACTTGACAACTCTGAAATAACTGACAAAACTTGGCCATAACTCAAAAGCTGAGAGGAAAACACCAACCTCATGGCCAATCTGACACTAACCACAAATTCTTTAGAAGCCAAACTAATTAGACATCCTTCAATTACATCTGCTAATTGAGTGAGAACCAAAGACAGCATGGATAAGAGAAAGGAACACTAATTTGAGGAAACCAAGATCCATGTTTAGTTACAGCTCAGCCAAGAAGTCATGTGATTTTGTGCAAATCACTTAACCTCTCTGGCTTTAGTTTTCCAGTGTATTAAAAATAGGGATTTGAGTTATTTTGGGGTTTCTATCTCCAAAGTAAAAAGGAAACTTAAGAGACATTTTTATATTTAGCAACCTTAAATTTGAGGAAGATGTAGTCCCTGTGAAAAAAGGCTGATAGGACTACATGCACCTACAGCGACTCAGTACAAATAGACAACATTTGCAGAACACACACTGTGCAGGTCTTCAACACTTCCACATCTGTGGACATTCACTGGCCTGACAGACTCTGAACCTTAGCTCTAATCTGACTGCCAAGGTGGTCCAAATAGATCCTAGAATTCCAACTGGCTCATTCTTATACTGTTGTGAATTAAGAGGACACTACTTTTGTTCTTTCTTTTTTTGGGGGGGGTACTGGAGGTCAAACTCAGGTCCTTGCACTTGCAAAGCAGGAGGCAGCACTGAGCTAAATCCCTGGCCCTTTTGTTATTTCTTAACTTTGATTATGGGAGATTGGTTGCCGTGTATATCACAATATCTATAATCTTTACGAATCCTTATAGCCAATTTCTCTGGATTTAACTTTGGTTCATCTGTATACTGACATATATCAATGGCAAGAATAGAGGATTGGACAGGTTAAAGGCAAAATCTGCTTTGCTGGAGGGGGAGAGGAGAGGAGGGCCAAAAGTAATCAAAGGATATGCACCTCCTTTCTACATATCCACCAGAATGAGGCAACTGTTGCCTTGTAACTTTATATACAGATAAAAGTACTGCCATCTCCTTCCAGACAAGGAATATAAGTTCAGCACTCTTTCCAAGTAAACTTGATAGGTAACAAAAATCTCAAAAAATACGAACATGACTTTGTTAAACTCACCACTCCTGTTTTTTAATCTTTCAAAGTAGAAAAGCACACTTACCTCAAAACTACACTACACTTAAAAAAATTTTTTTTAACTTAAAAAATGTTTGTGCCTGTATCTTGAAACATGTGGACAATAATGTTGGAGCATACTCAGCAAGATGCTTTTAAAGCCCTCATTTAATAAGCCTTGAGTGGATGCCAGATTAGATCCCAAGAGATTTATTCCATTTCCAAACATGTTCTGCCTTACAACCCAGGAACAACAAAATGGTTTCCAAGTTTTTAAAGAAAAGAGGACCTAATTAAGTCTAGTTCAACCAGAAAACTCACACAGAAATAATAAATACACCCCAGACTTTTGGCATAAACCATCATCATCTCAAAAAAAAAAAATTCTAGACAATGGAAATGAAGCCCAAGTTACATGCCCCTAACGCTAAACCTTATGTTACAGAAAAAGATAAGTAGCTTGCATAAATAAAAGTGGAGTGGAAAGAACAGTGCTGCAAAGATCCTAAAGCAGGAAAGCTGTCAAATCACCGCATCTGATTTTATCTTATCATTCTGTTATTTAAAATATGTCTATAATTATCTTCCAAAGTACTTTGGACTCAACAACTCAGTCAAGACCCTGGTGTGTGTATGTGTGGTGTTGAGGAAAAAAGAGCATGAAGAAATACAGGATAAATACAGCCATCGAATCCACAGCAACAGTCCTAGCAACTCCAGTAACAGCACTTTCTGTCAGGTTCTCCGGGACTTAGAGAAAGGAAGGCACTATTATTATCTCTACTTTATAAGGTAAGGAAATTGAAGCAGACACAATGCTAAGTAATCTGTTTGAAGTCACAGAGCTAGCTAGTGGTAGAGCTGAATTTCTGACCCAGGCTGTGTGGTTCCAGTTTACAGTTTTACTGCTGTTTTTTGTTCTTGGAAGCTGTTTTTGTTTTAATACTGGACACTGGAACCAGCACTTTCACACTAAACTACATCCCCAGCTCTTTATTTTTATTTTTTATTTTGAGACAGGGTCTCACTAATTTGCCTCATCCTTACAGAGTACCTCAGACTTACTCAATATAGATGTGCACAATCACATGCAGACTTTATGTTCTTTGGTTTCTTTTTATTTTGTTTTGGTACCAGGGACCGGGGATCAAACTTAGGACCTTGTACTCTCAAGGCAGGTGTGGTGCCACTGAGCTATTCCAGGCCCAGACTACATTCTTAAACCACTCTGTTCACCAGGTATTGATTCCTGATTTCTCTGATTATTGTCATTAGTTACATTCTTTAAAAAGATGCTAGGTGCTGGGGATTTAGCTCAGTGGTTCCACTGCATGCCACACAAGCGGAAGGACCCGAGTTCAATCCCTGGTACTAAATAAATAAATAAAAATAAAATAGATGCTAGGAGTTGGGACGATACACTGTAGGTAAAATCTAAATTTCCAACAAAAATAATAACATAATAAAGGAATAGTGAAATAGAAAAGTCCACTTTTTTTTGGAAATGAGTGAAAGTAACAAATTTAACTGATTCTAAACACCTTATTGGACTAAGTTAACATTTAAAGGCATAAATAAGTTGATTAAATAGTCATGTAAAACATTAAAACATTTGCTTCCTTAGTGATCCATGCAGTACCTTTTATGGACTCTTTAAAACGGACTGATTGCTCTCTGAACTAGATATGTCTACTTTGGTACTTTTTCCACCCTGCAGATCTTCAACAAAAAGACAGTCAATAGTAGGCAGCCTTTTGGCAATTTGGGGGGAAAAACATACTTGTTTTCTTTGACTTTCATCTCATTAACTTCACTTAATATAATAACATGGGTGGAGAAACTGGGGGAGAAGAACACCCATCTTTAAAAGTTATGAGGCTGGGCCAGGGATTTAGCTCAGTAATGCCACCCCCTGCCTCACAAGCACAAGGTTTCGAGTTCAATCCCTGGTACCACCCCCAAAAGTATGAGGCAATTCAAATATATCCTGAACTTTTTAACCTTCATTCCCTTCAGGCACTGTTGTGCACAATGGTAAAAGGTTTCAAGATTTTCATACATATTTTTACATTTCATCCCAATATGTGTCTTTGCTTACAGTAGTTGAAAACAACTACTCATTTTTTTTTCTTTTATTCAACACCTTTTAAAAGTAAATATAGCTATGAATATTGACATTTTAATACATCAGAACATATTCACCTAAATTAATATCATCTTTTAAAGTAGTGCTTTTGGGAAATCACTTTTGTTTAAATGATATTGTCACCATTCAAAACATTTTCTAAGCTGCCAACATACATCCTTTATGAACAAATGTTTTCATTTTATTATGACAGGATAATTTCCCACGGGCTCAAAACTTTTTTCATTGTTTATCCTTCTCACTTCATTCACTTACATTTCATTCTCCTAACTCTGCCCCTGATATAATCTATATGCAGAGGATCTCTCAGAGCAGTAATGGCAAAACTATGGCACTTTATGCAGGAGTGGACCCTTTGTACCATGAAAAACTCTAAAAGGTTCGCCACATTGTAAAGAACCAGAAATGTGAGAGACAGGACATAGGAAAAGAGAATTCTGTCTTCCAGGCATCCTGCCTCAATGTGAAACACACAAAACATTTCCCACATTGTGTTGAGGGCAGAAGTCAGAGATGCAAACGAGATACAAAGATATGTCTTCACTATTTTGTAACCTGGGAGGAGCAGCTATCCAGACTCTAATTCCTTACCTGCACTTAATATATTACAAGGAGAAAGGGAAGAAAAATCCAGTAAGTGAGTCTGTGTTCAAAACCCCTAATTTCTACCAAGAATCTTGGAAATTTTGTCTTCATGATGTTCATTTCACACTACATTTCTGTTTAAAGGCAAGCAAAGGTTATATACAATATTTCTGTACTTCTTTATCAGAAATAAAATGACTTAGCAGTTGTTTATTTTTTCTTCCTTGACAACTGCCTTGTCACTGTATTATAGCCAAAGTACAATTTTAGTAGACATTTCCTTGTAATATTAGTTGGTCTTGCCACCCGAGCACATCCAATACCTTGTCACATTCAATCAACCTGTTTTATTGTCCCTATAGAAGCAGATGGACAGCTAGACATGCAGCACATCCTCAAGATTTTGTTGACAGCCTCATTAGATCAGATACACAGGTAGGAGAGAAGTCATCAATTAAACACTCAGTCACTGGTTCCTCCTGTCTCATAAGAGATGTGGTGACTATTAGCAATTGCCTTCTCATGAACTCAAGTCATGTGGAAGAAGGAAGCAACATCAAGGGCAGTGTCATCTGCAACAATGCTGTGATTGAGAAGGGAGCAGACATTAAGGACTGTTTGACTGGAAGTGGCCAGAGGCTGAAAGCCAAAGCTCAATTTCAAGCAAGTCAGACTCCTTCCTGTTGGCATCCAAAACTACAGACATTGGCTGGCCCACCTGTTTGACTTTGTATTTATTTTCCAATAAAGAAGGACTTCAAAACAACAACAAAAAATTGATCTAAAGTAAAAATCTCTAGCATAGAGACCGACGCTCTACTTTCTGAAGAAACTGTTCCTTTGCCCTCATTCTTAACCTGAATAAATTCTATGTATCCTTCTGCTGTCTAAATGTCTGGGAAAAAGAAAACTATCTGCTCCCTCATCTAATATAATGCATATTAAAAAAAACTAATAGGACTACTTACTTTTTCTTTCAGTTTATCACAATCTGGAAGCACATTATCTGTGTTCTGATAATCTAATATTATTGGTCCCCAAAGGCAAGGACTGTGGCTTCTATTCTGGGCAATAGTTTCAGTGCCTGGCAGATAGAAATCTTCAAAAATATCTGTTAAGTTAGTGACTGAATGAATGTTCTGCACCTGTTTTACCAAGGGAGTCCATAGGAACCTTAAGAGGAAGTAATCACAGCAGTAAAAGGTATCTTTTCTTCCACAAAGAAGGGGAGATTCTGACACTGCCAATTGAATGGACAGCATTAGAAGAGGAATTAAAAGCTGTACACAGCTAAGAGGTATACAAAGGTTTCCAGAAACTAATACACAGCTACCACTGACACACAGTACTATGAACCAAACACTAATTTAAGTGTACCGAACTCTAATTTAAGATATATGTATATGTATGTGTGTATGTGTGTGTGTGTGTATCCATAATGTCTCTATAAACTATATGGTTATTATCCTTACTTCACATGAGAAAACTCAAGTTTATAGACAATAAAAAACTTTCCCAAGATTGCACAGATGCTAAGTAGTGCAGGTGGATTCCACACAAAGGCATTTTTTCAGATTTCCAATAGTTGCTGTGTTGTTTCCCCCAGCTGCCACAACAAATCACCGCAAGTGTGTTAGTTCAAGACAAAAGAAATATATTCTCAGAGACCTGGAGGCCAGAAGTCTAAAATCAAGGTTAGGCTCAGGGGAAGGTCCATAACAGCTTCTGCTGGCCCCTAGAGTTCCCTGGCTTCCTGCAGTAGCATAACCTTTATATAAACCTCTACTTTCACATGGCCTTCCACTGTGTCTTCTACTTTTCTGTCTCTTGGGAGGACATCTGTCATTGGATTTAAAGCCTCCTCGAAATCCAGGATGAGCTCATCTCAAGAACCTTACCTTACTTACATCTTCAAAGATCCTGTTTGCAAAAATGTCACATTTGCCAGTTCTGGGGGTAGGACACAGACAGCTGAGTGTGTGTGGTACTGGGGACTGAACTCAGGTGCTCACACATGCTAAGCATGTGTACTCCACCACTGAGCTACACTTCCAATTCTTTTTTTTTAATGGCTTTATTGAGATAAAATTCATATATCATACAAGTCCATTTAAACTATAATTTGATGACTTTTAGTATATTCACAGGTATGTACAACCATTATCATGGTCAATTTTAGAGCCTTTTCAAAGAAGCTCTATATCCATTAACCATCATACCTCTATGCTCACCTCCACCCCCTCCCCAGCAAAAGTAACAGTGCACTTTCTGTCTCTATAGATTTCCTTAGTCTAGTCTCTGGGCCAGTGGTAGCAAACCTGAAGAACATGTGCCACAGTGGGCTGGCTGTTTATTATCACTGAAAGCCTAAAAGGTTTGCTGTCACTGCTCTAGACTTTCAAGAGCAGAATGATACAGTAAATAGACTTTTGTGACTGATTTCTTTCACTGGGCACGTTTTCAAGGTTCATCTATATAGTAAGAAATAACAACACTTCATTCCTTTTTAATTATTGAATAATATTCCATTATATAGATATAACACATTTTGTTTATCCTTTCATTCACAGATCAGTGGGCCCTTGACTTATGAACACAATTTCTTCTCAAGGGCTGGTTGTAACTCAGTTGGGTCAATTAAAATCTGAGGCTCCTCTCCACAGCCTTAAAAGTCTCTTTCCTGTATACAGGCAGATCTCAGGGTTCTTAGACAGACATGGCCCAGGATTTCTCAATTGACCCCACACAGGAAAGGATATTGTAATGTTCCTTCTAGAACTCTATAAGGGTTAAATCTGCATCTGGAAGCACAAGCAGTCAGCATTCAGGTTGTAACTCAAGACTTTGTTCTTAAGTTAAAACTAAAATTCCAGTCATAACCCAAGTTGTTCATATGTCAGGCTCGTCATAACCTAAGTGTTCACTGTATTTGGGTTGTTTCCACTTGTAGGCTATTATAAGTCATACTGTTATGTAGAGGTAACCATGTGGACATGTTTTCACTTCTCTTGGGCATATACTTGGAAGTAGAATTACTAGGTCTTATCATTACCCTGTGGTCAATTATTTGAGGAACTCCTAAACTCTTTACTAAAGTGGCTATACCATTCACATTTTAAGGGCCCTAATTTCTCCATTTTTCATGAATACTTTCTGGTGTCTAATTTTTTTATTCTAGCCATCCTAGTCTGTGGCTGTCTCATAGTTTTGGCTGCATTTTTCTGTTGACTTGTGTTAAACATTTTTTCGTGTGTTTACTGGCCATTTGTACAACTTCCTTTAAGAAATGTCCATTCAGATCCTTTGCCTATATAATTACTTGTTTATGTTTTTGTTGTAAAACTTCTTGATATAGTTTAGATACATGTTCCTTATCAAGTATATTTGTAAATATTTTATCCCACTGTTTTCTTTTCAACTGGGGGGATACTAGGGATTAAACCAAGGGGTTTCACACTGAGATACACTCCTAGCCTTTTAAAATTTTCAGCCAAAGCCGTACTAATTTGCTAAATTTCCCAGGCTGGACTCAAAATTGCAATCCTCTTACCTCAGCCTCCCAGGGTACTGAGATTACGGGAATACACTACCATGTTGGCTTTACTTTCTCAACAATGTACAATTTTTTAACTCTGATGAAGGCCAATTCACTTATTTTTAATTTTGTTTTTCACATTCTTGCTGTCATATCTAAAGAATCCTTTGACAAATCCAAAGTCATAAAAATGTACTCTTGTGTTTTAAGAGTTTTATGTATCTTTATAGGGGCCACTATTCAACCACTGTATACCCTCTAAACAACCCTTTGCAATAAATTATTATTTTAATTCCACCAAACTCCATGGATATAGAACCACACATTAAAAAAGGGAACAGAAGAGAAATGATTACTTACTTGAGAGCACTGATCCAAAAGAGGATCTAGTGGGCCAGGGATTTAGCTCAGTGGTTCCACTGCCTGCCTTGCAAGCGCAAGGACCCGAGTTGAATCCCCAGTACAAAAAAAAAAGGATCTAGATACTTTATTTTACAATAACCTGGATGATGATGATGAGTGCTGCATTTCAGAATCATCAAGGAAGATGCTACACACCCTCCAAAATGTCTCACACACTAATTTTACTATTAGTGACTATGCATCATACAATTAAAAAGAGTCAAAGGTGTGAAGTCAATGGGAGACCTGTGTTTAGATTCTGGTTCTTGCTATTCACTTACTGTAATCCTTGAGGATATTATCCGACTTCTCCTATACATTAGTTTCCTCATAATACTTCTGTCACAAAAATAAAATGGAACAAGATATACAAAATTTTTACCAAAAGAAATAGTAGAATAAGCTTTAGTGGTACAGCGGTGAGCACAGCTGCCTTCCAAAAGACATAGTAGGTGCTCTCTAAATATTAGCATCTTTTCTTTCTCTTTTAAAATGTAAATAAGCTTTATTCTTTTGGGGAGAGGGGGTTGAAACCAGGGCCTGAGCAAGGATTAAGCCTCATTCTTAAGGTAGCTTTCCCTCACACCTACCTAAAATTAGTAAAAAGAATTTTGCTATGGAACGGAAGTAAGAGGTACTTCAGGCAGGGCATCAGACATCCTGGAAATCTGAGAAGAAGCAGAAGAGATTCACAAAGTAGTGATGATCATTTCAGTTGTTCCATACATAAGCTGTAAGTGCTACAGAAATTAAGGGAAATGTAATGTCATCAATAATAATTAAAAGTCCATAAACATCTGCTTTGCCAGTCCAGATAAAGTCTCCACTCAATTCCTATCTCTATCTTGGTTAAATTCAGTATTTGAAGACATTTCTTCAGTTTAGAGCCCAAATAGCCCTACTAACAAATACATAAACCACTGTAAAGTGACAATGCTAAACAGATACATTAGCTCAAAAAGTAATAATCCATCTCCTCATAACAACTATTAATTGATTTGTCTCAAACTGAATATCAACTTAAAATGCATACCATATCTGAAGATGACAAAAGATCACCTTTTCTAGATTCTCTAGCAAAACAACTCTTTCCGACAAGGCTAAGTGCATTAAGTTACCTTGGGTCAAATGTAAGCTCATGGCACTGGGAGTGTCTGTTTTCACAGACTGTATGGACGTGAGCAGCTTCAACACTACTCTAAATAGTTCCAAGATCACACTCACATTCTCAATCAATACTACTATCCTTTCCAACTGACACACAAACCGCAGAGGAGAAAAAGATATAGGATATCCAGTTTTGCAAATGACCTCTCAGTTACTTAAACCTGTTGTTTACCCAACCATTGCAATTTGTAGTAGTGCTGTATATATTTTAAAGTCTATTATACAGAAGCTGACTGCTTATTTTTCTCTCATTTTTTTCTATTATCTATTATTTCTCAGGAAGTTGTTAGTATTCACCAAGTTCCACTCAGTTAACACTCTAAAACTTGTACAAAATTTCCACATATCTAGAAAAAAACCCTAAATTTAAATATTAATACATGGTCTCTTATCATCTGAGTTACTAATAAAGTTTAACAAATCCAAACAACACAAGACTTAAGAGACATATGCTTAACTAGTATGTTGAACTATCATTCAGTACGAGTAACTACAGTCCCCAAATTCTTGAAACATAAATGTTAGCTTATGGCCAGGATGTAGCTCAGTAGCACCACACCTGCCTGGCAAGCATAAGGTCCTAAATTCAATCCCTATACCAGAAGAAAAAAAAATGGTAGCCTAAAAACAATACAGGAAAGATTTGTCATAATTCAGTTCTTTAGTACAGAATGTTTTTAGGCTGACTCCTAGCTTATGGCCAATAGCTAATATATATTCACAAAATTTTTTCATATAATATTTGCAGAAACATTCACATACATTCTCTCATTTGTGTCTCACAATCTAATGACATAGTTTCCATCATCTACATTTTATAGAAAAGGAAAACAGCTGAGGTGAAATTACTTGTCCCCAGTAAGATGGCAGGTAAGTAAGTATCTGATCAGGAGCTCAAGATAAGCTTTGTGTCACTAAGCATATTTCTAGTCTAAGACAACCATGCCTGCCTTCTGTTACTTGGGAGGCTAATTTTACCAAGCTAACTGCTTTAACAATATATTAATCAGTAAAGTTACTCTCTGAGTAAACTAACAAAACAAAGCAAAGACTTCTGACCAAGTCTGGGAAATGCTTGAAATGCTCTAGGTCATCGGGTGAAGAACTGATTCCCTAACCCAATTACCTAATGGAAGTATTCCTTTGTTGAATGAATGTTAAATAGGTAATGATATAAAGCTAAAAACGAACTAGGTTCACAACTCTATTGAATGAATATACTTCTAAGATTCTGTCACTTTTTAAATGAATTTTTAAATATCAAAATCTAAAGCAAATCTTAAGAAAAGGCCTTACCTGTTCGCCTGCCTCTTGAAACTCTTTGCATGCATCAGGAAACACATCATAAATAATGAGTGGATAGCCATGTTTCATGAGATTTTTTGCCATTGGATTCCCCATGTTGCCCAGTCCAATGAATCCAACTGGAGTCTTAGAAGCCATTGACCTAGAACACACTGATATCATTATATTACTTTCAATGAGGGCAAAATAACATTTTTATTGTAAACATTTTTACATAATAGTAAATCAACTGTCATTCAGATGTTTTCTATAAAAGAAAACATTTTAAAGCTAATTTTAAAATGATTCAATAACATTTATCAACAAAATACAACCAGACTAACTTATAATTACCGTTTAATAGAAAACATTAAAATTTTAGGCAATCTTTCTTTTTTTTCTAATGTCCCTCTTCTTTAACAGTAAACTCAATAATGTTATCATTTATAAAAACACATTTTATATGTTACCTATTAAGTGATGCATTTTTAGATTTCTTGTATCTATATTATCTCATTTATTATTGTGTCTAAAGGACTGTATCTTGGACTGGGCCCAAGAATTAGGAAGCTTTTCATCTTCTCACTCCCAGTTATAGAAACCATCCCCTCCAATAGTATAAAAACAGATAGTGGGCTGGGGCTGTAACTTAGCAGTAGAGCATGCACTTGGCAGGCACAGAGTCCTGGGTTCAAACCCCAGCACCACCACACCCTAAAAAACTTAATAATATGTTAACTCCTGAAGAATGTATTTAAACCAAAGTTACCATTTTATAAATGTAGTCCTAGGGGAAGGAGAGAATGCTTCCACAGCCTTTAACAACAAGGGTAATAGTATGTGGGCCTTGACCAAAAAACATTACACCTTCAGAAAAAAGTGTTTTTGGGGGGAGGGGAAGAAAGAAAAGAAAGAAAAGCTCTTAAAACAGTATATAGATTTGGTTTTATTTTTTTCTTCTTTTTAAAACCACAATGGATATATATTGAAGATATACTCCTAAGTGAAATAAATAAGTCACACGTGTAAATACCGAATAGTTTCCCTGGTGTAAATAATCTGCAATAATACATAAGATCCTAATAAGGTTACTGACATTTAGAAATGGGAAGAAAGGAGCTAAAGGTGTGGGGAAGGTGGGATGGGTAGGGGAAGGGTAATAAGGGAAAAGAAAAAAATGTGCGATAATGAAAAGATGAAAATAAAGTGTTTGCAGATGGGGAGGGGAGGAGGGGGTGAAGGGAGGGCAGGGGTAAGGGGAAAAAATGAGAATCAAGACTTGTCATGTAGAGGTACAAGATCCCAACAATGAATGTAACTGTACTATATCCCTAAAATGTACCAATAAACTCAATTAAAGCTGAAAAAAAAAAAAAAACACATTGGGGATACCTCATTTCAAAGTAATGTGCTAGAGAGTAAAGAACACCATAGAAATAGCATTAGATACAATCTCACAGATTTTAGAACTTGGCTCAACAAACGATACTCAACAAATATTCACTTGCCTGAAGCACTGATAAAGCTTAGAGCCAGACAGCAAAACATATCCCTTTCCTTGAAGGAAAGCTCATAATCTAGTAAAGGAAGGAGAAATACCTCCATTTGCCCTTTCACTTGCCAGCTTTATTTTTGCTTTTTCTTTCACAGAATCCAGTTTTAAAACTGTGTAGCACAACTTTTAATCACAGTCACCCTTTTAAGTTTCAGATAATCTCAAATGATTTATCCCTACTCTCCTGTGAACTTAATCTAAATATAATGAAATTTCCTAAAAGCAAATTATTTGCAGGTCCAATCTTAAGCAGCAGAAGTCTTATAGGATTAGAAGCATATTTACTTCCTTTTATTGTGATAAGTGACTCTACTGGTCCCATTAAATATGGTATCATCCTTGTTTGAAGACTTTTTATGATTTTCTGGCCCACAGGGGTTTAACAACAGAGGAAGACACCTAATTGAATTTTTATTTTGAAATTAAATAGAATGAGAATTGTATTTTATAGGAGATCTAAAGTTCATAAACAAGTAACAAAAATAGCCTGAGAGAAAATATAGCACGATTATGCCAAACTACTGTTAAGGTTGGAAAGGTGTAATTTAACAATCTAAAAACATTACAAATTTGGAAGGCTCTACTTTAAAAGCAGTTAATTTAACAGACAACTACTCTAGGTCAAGTACATAACAAATATGGCAAAGTAGAACCGCAGTTCCGTCACGCACTCAATAAATAAGCAGCTGTTCCTATGTGCCATGCCAGATGCTACAGCACACAAGAATGAGATCGTAGCTCTAGCCTTCAACAATCTTAAAATCCAAGAGGACATAAACCATATACTCAAATACTAACACGAGGCAGGTAAGGAGAAAAACAAATGATATAACAATGCAGACACAGAAGAATTTATGTTTGGGAGCTTGAATAAGGTAGCATTTGACCTGGGTGTACTCATTTGGGTAGGGGAACTAGGAAAACCAAGAATTATATGAATAATAGTAATAGTTAATGTTATTGTAGTTTAATCACATGCCAGACACTGTACTAAACACATTATAGGTAACACCATTATCATATATTACCTTAAACTTATCTTTCATTTGAGAACTCTGATGCTAAACAAGTTTAAGTAAAATGCTTCAGTTTTTACTAAGTAGTAAAACCAATATTTAAATCTATGTAATTTGATTCTAGATTCTCCACCTATAACCACATTTCTTCCCAGTGAAACAAAAGAGCAGCAGATTAAAAATGTAAGAAGTAATGTGACCATAACATGGAAGGCAAGGAAACAATTTGAACTACATTTTATCAGTAAGAAAGTTATTGAAGGGCTGAACAAAGAAAGGACATGATCAGACTTATGCTTTAGAAACAGAAATGAGTCAGCAGTGTACAACAGATGAGCTGTTAGAAGAGCCTGAATGAGGTCAAGATGAGGGAGTCTCACTGGCAGACATTCTTTCATATGGATGGTGGGGATGACCGTAACCTTATTAACAAAAAGAGGTTTGTTTCTGAGGCAGAATTAGATGAACAGTGCAAAAGGAAACAAGAAGAATGGGACAAAGTTTGAAAACCTGAAGATCCTCAAGAATGTCCAGAGGAGGTTCATGACCCTCGGTCACTCTAGGAAAGACTACAGGAACAGAAAGACAGGAAGCAGCAGGAGTATGAAGAGCAGTTCAAATTCAAAACTATTGTAAGAGGCTTAGATGAAGATGAGATCAACTTCCTTGATGAGGTTTTTTAGCAGCAGGAACAAATAGAAAAGCAACAAAGAGAAGAACTGAGAGAACTAAAGGAATACAACAAGGTTGGAATCTCTGCAGAAAAAAAGAAGACAGTAGAGAAGAAACTGCCTGTGAAACCATGAACAAGTTCTCCCAGGAAAGCTGTTGGCAGGAGCTGTGAAGCATAAGAGGTCAGAGAGTGGCAACAGTGGAAAAAGACCAAAACCAGACTCTTACCCAGATGACAAGAGTCAAGAGGCCCCATCCTGTGTATCTGTTGGAAGTACCTCCGTAAGTGGCCCATCTACTCACTGCCCCTCCGCCGCTGCATACATCTGCATCCTCCCAGACCTGGGTACCTACAGTGGGAGCAGCGACTGAATCCAGTTCATACAGTGAAGGCACCATCAGTGCACGGGAGAAGACTGTCTCCTCCATCTTCTGAACCAACACCTTCCTGCAGGTACCCTAGCTCCTATCCTTCCCATAGGGAGCTCCCCTAGAACGGTCAGACCATCCATTCTGCCTCCAGGAATTACCTCCCTCCAAAACTCCTTCGCTGGCCCCCTGTGCACACCATGACACTTTTAACCTCACCTAAAAATCTGCCAGATCACTTGTGGCCAGTTCTGTTTGGTTTGCTTTCTGCTGTAGTGCAGATGATTAAGCCAGTCCCACTGCCCCTTTCTCTCTGACACAGTAGGGTGGGTGTGGCCCACAGAAGCTCTGCCTGAGGGGAGTCAGCATGCCTAGCTAGCAGAGGTGCTGCTGGGTTGTGTTGCTTTCTTGTTTTCTCTTTTTCCTTTCCCAACAGCACCAGAAGCAAGGTGTTAAAGTTTATTGTAGACAAATGTGTTGTCCAATTCGACTACACTATGGAGCACATGGAGACAAAGCTGACTGGTGGGAACTGGAGCACCTCCCTGGAACTAAGCCCTCCATGATGTTGTGATGCCGTGTGCTAAGTAAAGATAATGAAGTCTATCTGCGGGGGATGTCGGTTGACACCAGTCTTCATTGTGAGGTTTGCTGGCCACTCCTCTCCTCTCCACCCAATCCCATTTGTATAGGAATGGGCTGATAACGAGCAAGCGTTTATCTTTTACTCAGATCTTTTCTCTGCTTGGCAAATTATTTTGGTTTTTGATTTTGAAATAAAAGATTGTTTAAAATTTTAAACCTAAAAAAAAAAGAAGAGCCTGAATTAGAGAAATCCTAAAATTAACAGAAAGGGAGAAATTTCTAGACACATGAATTACCAAAACTGAACCAAGAAGGCATATAAACTGAATAGACCTATAATTGGCAACAGAGAAGAGAGGAGAGGGGAGGGGCAGGGGAAGGGGAAGGAAGCGGGGAGGGGAGGGAGAGAGAAGCAAAACAAAGCTATAGACCAATCTCCCTAATGAACATAGATGCAAAAAATCCTCCCAACAAGATTCGGGCAAATAGCAACAAATCAGTAAAAAGATTATATACAGCATATCACAACCAAGCAGTCTTCATCCCAAGGATGCAAGGATGATTTAAAATATGTCAATCGATAAATGTATACAGGACATCACATGAACAGAAGGATAGCAATCACATGATCTGCCTTTGACAAAATCCAACATCCACAGATGAAAAAAATCTTGAATAAAGCAATCAGGCAAGAGAAAGAAATAAAAGGAATATGTACAGGAAATGAAGTCAAACTATCCTTATTAACAAATGACAAGATCCTTTACATGGAAGACCCAAAAAACTCCACCAATAAACTCCTAGAACTAATAAAAACAATTCAACAAAGTAGCAAGGTACAAAATAAATACACAAAAATCAGCAGTATTCCTGTATACTAAAAATTAACTGACTAAAAAAGAATTAGGAAAACAGTAGCTTCAAAAAAATTAAATACCTAGAAGTTAATCTAGCCAAGGTAGTAAAAGACCTCAATAATGAAGACTACAGTATAGAAAAGAAACTCTGAAGAGGACATTAGAAAATATAAAGACCTGTTTCTGGATAGGTAGAACCAATATTGTCAAACTGACCATATTACCAAAACTGATACATACATTTAATGTAATCCCAGTCAAAATACCAATAGCATTCTTCACAGAACGAGATAAAACAATCCTAACTAAAATTTACACAAAACCAGAAGAAGTCTGAATAGCAAAAGTAATTCTGGGCAACAAGAGCAAAGCAGAAGGCATCACAATCCTAGATTTCAAGTTATATTTCAAAGCTATGGTGATAAAGGCAGCATGGTATTGGCACAAAAACAGACATGTAGATCAATGGGACAGAACAGAGGTAGAAAAACCCCAGGCACATTCAGCTATCAGATCTTCAACAAAGGGGCCAAAAATATATGCTGGAGGAAAGACAGCCTCTTCAACAAATGGTGCTGAGAAAACTGGTTTTCACATGCAGAAGAATGATTTGAGACGTGCATTTCTCTTCCTATACTAAAATAAAATCAGCATGGATCCTAGAAACTAAGGCAGAAACACTTACTCTGTTGGAAGATAAATTAGATAAAACTCTTAAAAATAAAGGCATAGGTAAGGACTTTCTGAACAGAACTCCAAATGCACAAGAAATAACACCAAGGATCAACAAACGGAATTAGATTAAATTAAAAAGTTCCTGGGCCAGGGATTTAGCTCAGCAGTGCTGCTGCCTGCCTCACAAGTGCAATGTACTGAGTTAGATCCCCGTACAAAAACAAAACAAAACAAAACAAAAAAAACTTCTGCTCAGCAAACAACCAACAGAGCAAGGAGACAATGGGGCAAAAAAGAAAAGGACAATTTCAATGAACAGATACTTCTCAGAAGTACAAATGGCCAATAAATACATGAAAAAATGTTCAGCATCTTTGACCATTAGACAAATGCAAATTAAAAAAACACCGATATTCCATTTTACTTCTGAAAGAAGAGCTAGCATCATGAACTCAAAAAGCAAAAAACGCTGGTGAGGTTGTGGGGAAAAAGGAGCCCTTCTACATTCATTGTTGGAATGAATGCAAACTCCTACAACCACTTAGGAAATCAGTATGGAGAATCCTCAAAAAGGAGTTAACAAATATATCCATTATTTTAGCCTATAATCCAATCTTGTTACATTCTTTTATGTGCATCTTTCTATTATTTTTCCTACTTGTCTTTCTTCATAATTCCTACCTCTAACTGACTTTGCTTTGGACTGAATATGTTTGTTGACTACATCAAAGTGAGAGTTGAAATCATGACAATTGATAAAAATCACCAAGTCAGAATAAATGTTGAGGCCTGGGGATTTAGCTCAGTGGTGACATGCCTGACTTGCAAGTGCAAGATCCCGGGTTCAATCCCTGGTACCAAGAAAAGGAAAAAAAAAAAAAAAGAATAAAGGTTAAGCTCAAAGATTTAACTTCTCTGGAGCACAGAGGAATTAGTGTATTTCAAAGCCAAAGATGAAAACCCTGAAAGGCCATATATATATATATATTAGAAGATAAGCTGTGTATGGTGGTACACACCTGTAATGCCAGCTATATGGAAGGCTGAAAGAGGACCTGAAGTTGAAAGCTAGCCAGGATAACTTAGCAAAACTGTGTTTCAAACTAAATTAAAAAAAAAAAAATGTCCTGGGATATAGTTCAATGATAGAGCACTTGCCTCGCAAGTGAAAGGCTTGGGAGTTCAGTTCACAGTACTGTCAAAAAAAAAAAAAAAAAAAAAAAAAGAGAAATTAAAAACCATAGTAACAGGGCCCATGATTTAGCTCAGTGATGCCACCACCTGCCTCACAAGCACAAGGCCCTGACTTCTATCCCTGGTACAAAAAGAAAAAACAACAACAAAAAAATAGTAACTATCGCCTACATATTCCAAAACTGGAAATATGGAAGATATTTTTTTAAGTTCAACTCACATTTCTTGAGATAAATTTATAACATATAAAGTGAAAATCTGCAATATATGAATAAAAAATTTTAAGTAGGCAAAAATCTCAAAATGACATTTAACAGAAAATGATGCCTCAAAAACTTTGAAAATATATTCAAGTTGTTATAATTATATAAATGCAAAATAAAGCAATGTGCTGCCACTTTTCATCTATCATACAGACACTTTTTTTGAAGGGAACAAAAATTATGAGCAAGAAAGGACTGATAAAAACATGTATCTCTCATATCTAGTAAGATACATAAGCTCAATCTTGCTAATGGTTTGGAATAAAAATCTCACCCAGGGCCAGGCATTTAGCTCACTGGTTCCACCACCTGCCTCGAAAGCACAATGTCCCAAGTCTGATCTCTGGTTAAAAAAAAAAAAAGTCACCCAAAAGACTCACATTCAGATGTAGAGCTTTTGGAAGGTGATTAGAATATAGGGGTGTGACCTTGGGGGCTATATCTAGTCCTTGGCCCTTTTCTCAATTAGCAATAATCTCGCCTCAGATAAACTTCATTGGCTATGACACTACCACTGTGCAAAGCTTTGGCCCTTTTTCTCTGGCTCTTTTTCTCTCTGCTTCTTGGCTGTCATGAGGTGAGAAGCTTCCTTGCACCGTGCTTTTCTATCACATTTGTGTCTTGAAGCCAGCCAGTCACAGACTGAATACTCTGAAACTATGAGCCAAAGTATAACTTTTCTCTGGTAAGTTGTGTATGGTAGTTATTCTGCCCCAGGAACAGAAAAGCTGACTAATACAACTGTGGATAGCAATTTGAAAAAACTAACTACATTTGAATTTTAAAATAAAATTTAAATTTAAAACTTGACATTGGGCATGGTGGCACATGCCTATGATCCCAAAACTTGGGAAGCTGAAGCAGGAGGATTGCTATGAGTTTGAGACCAATCTGAGTTCAAGGCCAGCCTAAACTACAAAGTGAGAGACTGTCTCAAAAAATACAAATGAATACATAAATCTTAAATACTCCAACCCAGCAATTCCACATCTAGGTATTTTACTATTACATGATGGATCAGCAAAGTTTTCTCAAAGGATCAAACAGTAAATTATTTTCAGATTTACAAGTCATAGGGCCTCTATCACAACTATTCCACTCATCTGCCCTCATTTGAAAACAACCACGGACAACATCCAGTATTTTTAAATGGGTGTGGCTGTGTTCCTATATAAATGTATTTATAAAAACAGATGCCAACTATGGGCCCTTAAAAATGCAAAGATATACTTTACTACAATACTGTTTGTTATACAAGACAACAAATAAATATATACTAATATATATTAATTCATAATAAAATACACATAAATAGGGCACTCAATAATCCACATTGAATCAGAACAATGAAATAGTAGGAAAATATTTGAAAGAATGTGATATAACCATCTAAAAGCATAAAAAATCTCCAAGGTAAGTTACTAAAGGAAAAAAAGCAAGGTGCAGAACTTTACATATAATAAAGTGTATAAAAAGAAAAAATAATGTAGGTACACTTATTTTTCTAATTTTACATACAGATACGTAAGAAACAGTGCTTTTATCTGGAGAGTTGGAGTAATGGTCAGACTTATTTAAAATAATACTTTCTATTTTAACACCTTTTGAGTTTTTGTCATAAGCATGTAAATTTCATAACTAGCAATGAGTATTTAATAGCACACAAGGAGTATTTAATAAGTGTTATGTGACTAACTAGTAACCAGAGTTTTGGTCAAATAGGCACATGGCGATAAAAGCCAGTTTTGAAGCAATTACAGAGTAACAATGGTGTTACAGGAAAAGTAAACTGTGTTACAGCAACCATAAAGCATTACAGCTGACTCTCCCGTAGCCCTTCTCTCAGATTCTGGGTCAGTTTCCAAACTGACTAAACCAACTGATAATGCCATTTCTCCCCAACGTCTAGTTCAAGGGCTGCCAGTATTAAGGCAAAGATCTGAAGTGCTATAGAAAATCTCAAAATGTAATAGGGAATCAGTAAAAGATTAATGAAAGCATTATGTCCAAATTTCTGAAGCTGGAGATTTAGCTCAGTGGTTCCACCACCTGCCTTGCAAGCGTAAGGACCCAAGTTCTATCCCTGGTACCAAATATCTGAGATTCTCAGTATCATTACCTAAGTGGCATCTAGGGGGAAGGAACAGACCACAGATGGATATTACTCAAATTAGAGTAGAAGACTGAGAAAAGAAATTTTAGGACACTATCAAAGCAATCAAAGCAATACCTGATTATAAATAAGTTTGAGTCTGGATATAAACAAACCTAGAAGGCCAGGGATTAAGTTCAATGCCCAGTACAAAAAAAAAAAAAAAATTCAGATAAGGTCACATCTTAGATGTATGTCCTTGCAGTAACAAATTACTTACCTTCTCTAAATACTGTTTTATCATTAAGAGTATTGTATCTCATATTGAGGATATACTCTTAAGTGAAATAAATAAGTCACACATGTATAAATACTGAATAGTTTCTCTGCTGTGAAAAATTATAATGGTACATAAGATCCTAATGATATAATTCACAATGTGAAAGAGGAAGAAAAGAGATAAAGGTGTAGGGGAAATGGGAAGGATAGGGGAAAGATAATAAGGGAAAAGGAAAAAATGAGAAAATGAAAAAATGGAAATAAAGTATTTGTAAATAGGAAAGCGAGGAGGGGGTGAAGGGAGGGCAGGGGTAAGGGAAAAAAATGAGAACTGAGACCTGTCCTGTAAAGGTACAAGATCCCAATGATGAATGTAACTATACTGTATACCTAAAATGTACCAATAAACTCAATGAGGAAAAAAAAAGAGTACTGTATCTACTTCAGAAGGTTATTGTAAAGTTCACCCGAGATAAGTCATAAAAAGCATTAAATAATGTCTAGCACATGATAATCAATAAATATTAGCTATTTTTCAATTAGCAATCATTGCGCATCAGATAAACCTCATTGGCTACAATACTGTGCAAAGCTAATATTAGTTATTTTTGTTAGCAATGATTAAGAAGTAACACCATAGAACAAGTCCTATACCAAGTGCCCCTTTGTGGCCTAGTGAGTGAGAAGAAACAAAGAGCTATAAGGGTCTGGGAATGTATTTAGCTCAGTGGTGCCGTTGCCTGCCTCTTAAGTGCAAGGACCCCAGTTTGATCCCGGTATCAAAAGGAAAAAAAAAAGAAAGAAAGAAAGAAGAAGATATAGATACATTGAGACAATGCCCAGTATCTGGAGAAAGACAACCTGTAGCAAAGATGAAACGCCAGGAGTGCTTGGCAAACACAAAAGAATTTGCTCCCAGAGGGGCTGAAATTCAAAGGAGTAGAAAAGAATTATTATTACCTTAAAAACATTCAAACCTATGGCAAGGGATTTAGCTCAGTAGCACCATGCCTGCCTTGAAAGCACAAGGTCCTGAGTTCAATCTCCATTCCAAAAAAAAAAGTTCAAACCTAAAAAAAAATGCGTCTTCTCTTAAATCCTACCAGGAGTATGTGTAAACAGTGAAGTTAGGCCATAAATAAAATCAAGCTCGAAATAAATCAATCAACATAAAACAAAGGAGGTGTCTGTTGATTGGTAAAGAAACTAGCCAGAAAAGTTGGCAACATTTATTTTATAGTAAATGCAAATTCACACATTTATAGACTCTCAAATGCAATGTAAGGCAAGTTATACATACCTTGGTAATTTGAAATGCTACTAAAAACAAAATCAGTCTACTCTAAGGTTTAAAATGCAAAAGATGGCAATACATTATTCTACATTTCCAAAAGTGATTTTTCTTAATCAAGGTAACACATTAGGATTCTGAAAACTGGAAAGTATGAGAAAGTACTGAGTTACAGGAGGGGAAATCACCATACAAAAATCACTGTGAGGTTTTGCATGGTCCTTCTAATCTTTTGAATGCGTTTTTTTTTTTTTCATTAGACTTCCCCTATTTATCTTCCCCTATTCCCTTATTCAAGCAGGATACGTTTCAAGACCTCCAGTGGATGTCTGAAATCATGGATAGTGCAGTTCACTTTATTTGTTTTCTATACATACATACCTGTAATAAAGTTTAATTGTAAATTAGGCACAACAAGAGATTAACAATTAATAATAAAGTAGGGCAATTTTTTAAAAAGTTAAGCAAATGTGATCTCTCTCAAAATATCTTTTCATTTAATATTTTCAGACTGACTAATGCGGGTGATGCTGATAAGGACTAGTGTATACGCAATACTGTGTTGTTCTAGCATGTTATGTTTCAGCATATTCTATCATAATTATGTCCTGAAACATTAATACATGAAGAAACTTTGATAACATATGATAGAAATATTTTCTTTTCCTTAATGCTAAAAGTTATTGAACTAAGGGTGAAGACTTGCTCTAGGAAGACCTTTATAATTTGGGTGAAGTTACTTTAGTAATAAGTATCCTCCTTATACAATTTCACAAGTGTAAGATCAACTTTTACTCCCAGGACCACATGTAACTTGTCAGAATTTTATGTGCCACTCTGACTAAAGTAAATGGAAAAAATGCCATTGTGTATTTGATTTATGCTAGTTATACTGCTTTGAAAGTATATTTCATATTAACAAAAAAGACCAATAATAAAGAAAATTAGTATTGCCATTTTTATATATGATGCTGGTTAATTTTCCCATTCCCCTTTGGCTAGGTGGCCACTTTAAGATGATCTGAAACAAGATATTTTTCCACATACATGGTGAGTCACAAGAAGTATAGAGGATCTACATGCATAGATTTTTACTCTGTACAAAACATAATCTAAAACTAAATTACCCTTTAAAATACAAAATTTACTTTTATTAAATGGATGATGTGTATGCATAGTATATTTCTTATTTTTCTATTTCCTGTGTAATGCTTTAAGAATATTAAAATTAATATATGCTGTTCACTAGCAAACTGGATCTAATAAATATATACATCTTTGTTAATTACCATCCATATGGTATAAACATCTCAAACTCTGTTGTCTTTCAAGAAATAGAGACTGCCTTTCTCAAGTCAGAAAGGAAATCCCTAAGCTTTCCTGAAGGGCAAGGCTGGGAACTGTTCAGAACTCAATTCCCAACCTGGTATTTTCCCAAAAGCAATGCTTAGAAAAATTACTAAGGTTTCTCCCTATCCTCAGAGCTAGGCATAGAACCCAGGGCTGTGTACTTGCTAGGCAAGTGCTTGCTCTGTCACTTCGTTACACCCCGAGTGTTTTTTTATTGTTGTTGTTGTTAAGCCTAAATATGATCTTGCTAAACAATGCCTTGCTAAGAACTCAAAACTTTTACAGAAACACAAGGGTAGTGTCCCCATAAATCAGGCAATTTTTCAGTTAAAGGAGAACCTTGGTTTTCTAGAAAATGCAGGAAATTAGGAATAAATCAAGAACTACTTCTAGAGCCTGTTGGTATATCCTAATTCACTTATTCAAGGGGCCTCAGATTCCACATGTGAAAACTTAAAGACTAAATTAGTTCCCCTCCTTGATCTTCATAAAGCTCTAAACACTGCCTCTTCCTATAACCCTGTTAAGCTTCCATAACTCAAGAATGGGGGGCGGGCAGAATAGGTTCTGGACACGATTTTGAGAATTTTCAAAGCATTTTAGTTCAAAATTCGACAGAACTGCCACTTTCAGGTAGCAGTTACATAAGGGGGGATGGCAACCTGCCTTACTGATCAAGGGTGACAAACTTTGCGGGATAGCTAGGTTATGGCCAGCCCACCCAAAGGAGGGTTAATCACAAACTAGGCCAGGGTCCAGGATCTGGAAGGCCAGGGTCCCCCAGTAGGTGCAAGGTCGCCCTTGTTGCTGGGCCCTCCAGGTGTCCTCAGAGCCCTCACTTCAAAGTACGCTCTGCTCCGGTCCCAAATACTCCTCCCTTCACTCTAGAGCTCTTCTCCATCTCTAACTCCCCAAAAGGGCGCCGACTCTCGCACCTCTGGAGCGGGGATGAGGGAGTGCCAGGAAGAGACTGCCAGAGGTACAAAATGCGGCCACAGAAGATGCCAAAATCTTGTTTTTTAAAATTCTAATCCAGCTGCAGCACCTCCAGTGAAAAGACCTTCTTGGGCCATCTGTCCGGGAGCGAGAAGCAGGCAGCCGCAGTGGGTTGGGGGTGGGGATGAGGGAAACGAGGTGAGAGGTTCTTACCCGCTGCAAAGCTGGCAGCTGCGGGCCGCTGCCGGTGGCCCCAGCACCGGAGGCCGGAGGCGGCTGCACGGAGCCACAAGGAGGCTGCCATGC
>NW_022900916.1:28933461-28958283 GCF_012274545.1 Fukomys damarensis
GGGGGCAAAGAGCGGAGAGCCGAAAAGCGCTACCAGGCAGGGGTAGAGACCGTCAATCATCTTACAGACAGGGACGTAAACCAATCAAAATTCTCAAATTCTAAACCACCCTAGCTGTCCCCCAATCGGGTTCTAAATTTACCACTACGGGTTGTGAGTCTTCTTGTTTACCAAAATGCGGAGAGCTGGTTGGGAGGCTGTGACTGTCGCTCACTACAACCTCCTCCTAGCACCTGCGCTCCAGCAACGCCCCTTCAGAGGGCTGTGACTACGCGTGTTTCTTCCTCCCACAAGGACAGACTCTAAATTGCTGCTGCGTTTTTAGGCAAGAGCAGAAATTCCAGTCTTTCCAAGTATAAATTTTGTTGCTTAAGTAATAATGGATCTCCTGATGTTAGCGTTCGTACTTTGTGTCCATTTGTTGAAAAACAATCACAGAAATTTACCGTGTATGTAGTAACGCTTAAAATCTATTTGATGTTATTTAACCTAACAGTTTCTCAGTAAATTTGAAAAAGAATAGGAAAAGAAATTGATAACATTGTTCTCTTTTAAAGAATTTCTAGGAACAAGTTCCTTGTTTTCCAAGACATACTTCTACAGCTTGCATCTATTTTGTAAGCAAAAATTAAAAGTCACTTAAAATCCAAAAATATAGTGTATTAATAAATATATGTATTAAGAGAAACAGACAAATTATTCTTCTTTGGTGTTTGTTGTACATGTCTGCATCTCATCTCTGCCCTTTGGCGATAATCGCGGGCCTTCCTGTTTCTGCCAGAGGATTGGGAGCCGAGTGTACCAAAGCAGAACTTGTAGCCTGTAGTCACTTGTGCAATGAGGGTATCTTTTTAAAAAAAGTTTTTTAAGTTTTCATTTAAAAAAAAACAGAAACAAATAGGGCCGGGGATATAGCTCAGTAGTGCAGTGCTTTCCTGGCAAGCTTGAGGCCTTGAGTTTGATTTCTGGTACCAAAAAATAAAAAATAAATATCAAGAGTGAGTAAGGCCCCAAGCCATCCAAGTAATGATAAGGTCATGTGCACTTAAGCAAAAATGTTCATCCTAAAGGAACCATTCCGAAAGCAGATATATGTGACTAAGGTGTGTCCACCAAGAGTACTTCTTACCTTTGTCTTAAAATTACCAGGAAATAGGCAGGGATAGTAAATGTTGGCACTTGGTCTGACTGAGTAGGGCCTGGCTCTCTGTAAAAGAGCTCATGGTCAGCTCTTGATTATTTCGGATCAGATTATCAGAGGAGATTGAGCCCTAGATGTTACCACCCACTCCTTCTTCCAAGCTGTTTCACAATTTACAAATCCATGGTTAAGGAGACAGAAGTGAAATGATAGTCAATGAAATTAACTGCAGCTTTTGGCAATTGATCTTTTAATGAAGGATCTCAAGTGATCTGAGAATTCTTTGAATTTTTTACTTGCAGTTAATGAGGAGTTCAGGTGGCACCAACTCCATGATTGGGGACACATACTTGTGACTGCAGGATAGGAGTGGGAAGGTTTGTGCAGTGGTGCCGATGGAACTGTGATTGTGTGTGGGCTTCTCTTTGGAGGCTGCTTATGTGAGAGTGGGCCCATGGGAGAGTTAGCAAGCCACCCACATCCTTAACACTGCTGTGGGTGAGAGATGGAGCAGACTGGCTTCTTGTCAGTGCATTGTGCCTGCTGTCCACCGCAGGAGTTCTCTGGAGCCAGCCCTTTTTAAATTCCATATAGTTGCCAGCTTATTTCTGTCACTTGTTTACTACAATATCCAATGTACTTTCATTTATCTAATTTTGTATTCAATAATAACCATGGCAGAGGTAGCAAATATATAACAGGTGTAATCCTTAGTGCTGCAGTGACGCTTAACTTATTTATTTGGACAAGATAATGCCGTGAGTCTCCTTCTTTCTAATTTGTTTTCTCCTTTTTTCCCCTAGCCTCTTGCATCCCTTTCTCTTCTACCCTATCCTGAAACTGTCACATGCACAGTCTTCTCTCTTTGTGATTCTTGCACAATTTCACTTTTCAAAACTGAATCAGGTCTGGGGATTTAGCTCAGCAGCAAAGTGCCTGCCAGGCAAGCGCAAGGGCCTGAGTTCACTTTCTGGTACAATAAACAAACAAACAAACAAACAAATCAGGTGTTTGCTCAACTAAAAGGAGACTTTTTTTTTTTTAATGGTGAGACCTCAGCAGAGTACTCTTCATTTTGTTGCTCCTGCAAATCCATCAGTCTAGGAGAGTGGAAATCATGTTTCCTGGACAGCTGATTTCCTGTATATTTGTATAAAACGCATGTAAATATCTCTCTCTTTGGGCTGGGGTTTGCAGTTAATGAGGAGGTGAGTCTACCCTTGGATGTTAACCAAAGGATGAAGCCAGCAAGCAGGCAGCCTTTACCCTGCCTGGCCCTTGCAGTTTCCCAGTCACTGTGTGTGGGCAGGACACTGTCAATACAGGGGTAAGGGGAACTAGAGGGGGAAGAAGTATCACTTCTTTCTCCAGTGTAGTGTTTTACACCTTGCTGTAACATTTAAATTTTCACAAGAGATGTGATAATAAAATTTTAATCGTGATTTTTTTTTAAAAAAAAGAAAGAAAAATAATACAGGAGGAAAGAGAATTGTAGGTAGGACTATTGGACCCCCAGAGCTGGCTGTGGTAGAACGCATGTGTAATCCTCCCAGCTACTAAGAAAGCTGAAGTATGATTGCAAATTCAAGGTCAGCTTGGGCTACATAAGGAGACACTGTCTCAGAATAAAATAAAAAAGGCTGAGGGCATTGCTCAGTGGTGAAGTGCTTACCTAGAACAAGTCCACGGGTTCAATCCCCAATACAAAAAAAAAGAAGCAAAGTGAAAGGAACTCCAGGGTGTCTAGTCCCCAGACTTATTTTATTCATTTCCCTAGGGTTTTAGTCACCCAACCTTTTCATTTAAGTAGCAGAAAAAAGAAAATTGACCTTGACCTTTTTTTTTTTTTTTTTTTAACTCTGCCAGGCGGCCCATGGAGTTGGAAGCTTCTAAAAGGAAAGCAAAGGTACTGGATAATTTCCAAGCAGGTTCTCTTTTGTTCCTGGTTATGGTAGAAGTGTTTGCAGGAACCAGTACAAAGGGCAAGGACCTATCTATAACTGGTAGAAAAACAGTTCTTTTCCTTTTTTATCTCTCCACCAGAACTTCTATCCAACACCAATTAAAACAAAAGAAAAGAAATTAAAGGAAAATTCATTTTAGCTATTGGACCATCTCCTAGATTTGGGAACCCACTCCTAAAACGAATTGTTTTTTGGAGCATTTCAGTTGTCTGTTTTCATGGTTTCTTTAGAATTTAGTTGGAACAGATCTCTTGCAACCAATAAATGTAGCCCTATGTGTCTGTATTTAACTGAAGTGCAGCCTGCCTTCCAACAATGTCTACCCCCAGGACAGAGCTATTTATAACACAAGACAATGTATCAGCTCCTAGAATTTATGTCCTGGTCCTCTTTGAGGCTTTATATCAAATTAGATGGCTTTTGTCATTTTAATATGAACACTGTTTTGGTTTCTGTAGTTTCTTTATAGTGCTCTTTTCTTAAAAATAGATATTTTATTACAAAAGGCTTCCTCCTGTGAACAGCATCCTCCTAGGACTACAAAGAAAGGCTCGGGAAGAGCAGATAAAGCTAAAATTGGGCGTGAGGTTTGGTGAGCAAGTTTGGTTTTTTGTTTGCTTGTTTGTTGTGCCTATGGTAATAGTTTTGAAAAGGGACCAGTTTTGAGTGATTCCATTTGCTCAGTCACATGTGACCAGGGGATGAGTCATAATATTTTACATGCCCCTACATCATTTAGTCTTCTCCCAGAAGCCCTATACTGGTTCAAAAATAAAAGCTTTGCATAGACTGTATCTTATAAGCATTATGATTGTCTGATTTAGTAATTTTTGCTATTTGAAGGTGCTTGTGGGTATTTTATTAGCAAAGGCAGACCCTTCCTTCTCACAGTCAGTTTCAAAAGTGGGAACACAAGGGCTGGTGATTTAGCTCAGTGGTGCCGCCGCCCGCCTTGCAAGTGCAAGGTCCCAAGTTTGATCCCCAGTACCAAAACAAAAAGTGAAAAGACAAAACATTTATAATTAAATAATTGTATCTGAAGTAAAGGACATATCTAACTTCATATTATTATGTTTAAATGGATTGGAGTTGGAGATGTCTGTGTGAACTCATGCTTAATGTAGCTAGAGATAGAGTTAATTATATTTATCAGTATGTATATGTACACAGGTTAGTGTGCACACACATATCTCCTCACTCTGAGGGCATGTAGTAGCATTGATCCTCCACTAGCAATAAACACACCTAGCTTTATGTGTTTTCTAATTTCTGTTTACTTTTGATTGTGGTAGTCAACAATTATCCAACCAATACAGATTACAGAAAGCTATTAAATGAATTTGATTATCGTATAATATATATTTATTGATTTTGCCAATAATTATGACTATACAACCTTACTCATATTTATAGTTGTTTTACTATGTGATTTTCAATATGTGAATTCAGTATAACCATTTAATCAAATTAATTATATTCTAGCTACAAAGGTGTGGGGACAGTGAGAAGGTTAGGGAAAGGGGAATAAGGGAAAAGGAAAAAAATATGAGAAAATGTAAAAATGAAATTAAAGTGTTTGAAGGTGGGAAGCTGAGGAGGGGGTGAAGGTAGGGTGGGGACAAGGGGAAAAAATGAGAACCAAGACCTGACATGTAAAGGTACAAGATCCCAGTAATGAATGTAACTGTACTATCTACCTAGAATGTACCAATAAATTCAATTTAAATTTAAAAAAAATTATATTCTAGCTAGAGGGCCGGGGATTTAGCTCAGTGGTTTGGTGGCCTGCCTTGCAAGTGCAAGGACCCAAGTTCAATCCCCAGTACAAAAAAAAAAAAAACAAGCTAGCACATCCATTCTGTGTTCCTATCACAAGTTTTCTTAGGCTGTTTTGTGTTGTTCTACAACAGAGTACTGCAGACCAGGTAATTTATAAAGAATAGACATTTATTTCTCACACTTTAAGGTTTGGGAAGCCTAAAGTCAAGGTACCAGCATGTGATATAGGCCTTTCATATGTGTATGAAAGAAGGTAGAAGAACAAGAGAAGATGAAATTTGTGTCTTCACATGGCAGAAGGGCAAAGAAGGGCAAAATGACTCTCTCAAACCTTTTTCAAATAGTTAATTTACTACATAATGGATAATCTACTCTCCTGACTGAAACAATTCCCAAAGGCTGTTCTTGTACCAGGGATGGAACTCTTAGGACTTTGCACTTGCGAGGCAGGGGACCAGCACCACTAACTAAATCCCTGGCCCTTTTCTTGACACTGTTGGATTGGGTATTAAGTTTCCAAAGAGGGCTGGGAGTGTAGCTTTATGGTAGCAGACATGCCTGACCTGCATAAGGCCCTGGGTTTACTCCCCAGCATTGCAAAAAAAGAAAAGTTTCAAACACAGGATTTTGGGGTACCTATTCAGACCATAACACAAATACTTAAAAATGTTTAATTTGCTTAATGAAATTTTTAAAAAGAAATAAAAAGAATGTATTTCTGTTGCTGAAAAGTCCATGGTGGGCCTAGATTTATGAGAAACTTGGTCTGTGTCTCATCCTGTCTGCTGAGGTGTTGGCTTCCTCTTCAAGCGCCATGCAGGTGCTGCTTGCTCCCCTGTAAGTAAGTTATCAATCCTGTCCTTGCCTTACATGCAAAGAAATTGAAGTGATCCGTCTACTTTTGATTTTCTATTTATAAAACCAATCTCTTCTGTTAGACCTATTGGAACACTTATCCTTTGGAATAAAGTGTTGCCTAATTCTAGAATAATAAGTAAAGTCAATAAAAATCTTTAAATTGTAACTTTGTCCTTTGGCATAATAAAAAGATGGAACAATAGGAACTTTCTTACATAGCTTGGATAAGCATGCACTGGCTCGGTGACATTTGACAATTATTTGACATTACCTGGTAAATTTCACAATTTCTGTGATTCTACTCAGGTATTTATCTTAAAGAAATATGAACATTTTTTAACTAACCCTGCAGGAAAGATCACAACACAGCTGTTCCAAATGGCAAAATACTGGAGGAATAGCCAGGTGTGGTGGCACACGCCTCTAATCCCAGCACTCTGGAGGCTGAGGCAGGAGGATCGCTGTGAGTTCAAGACCAGCCTGACTGCATAGTGAGTTCCAGGTCAGTCTCAACTATACAGTGGGACCCTGTCTCAAAAACAAAACAAAACAAAACATAAAATACTGGAAGAAAAAAAAACCATCAGAACAGGTAAATACATTATGGTAGGTGCATAAAATGGGCTATCCTCATAGCAGTGAGAATAAACTCAATATTAGCTGTATTCACCAACCTAGACAGTTCTCCAAAGCAATATTTGAACAACTCACAAAAGAGTAAATACATTTATATGATACTCAAATGAGTAGAACAGCATTTTTTTGAAGATATACACATGTATTAAACTTTTTTGTTGTTGTTGTTTTTGTTTTTTTTTTTTGGTACCAAGGATTGAACTCAGGTCCTTGTGCTTGCAAGGCAGGCAGCAGAACCACTGAGCTAAATCCCCAGCCCCCTATTAAATGGTTTTTTAAAGCAATAGCATGATTAACAGATATCAGTATAGGAGTTACCTCTGGTTGAAAGGAAGGAAAAGTGTTTACTATTATTCCTCATATAATACTAAGATTAGGGCATATTTCATATGGATCAGTCTTAAATCAAGACAGATTATTCAAAGAAATCAATCAGTATATAAATCAAGTTATATATTCTTGGGCTTGGGGCATGGCAATGAGCAAAACATTTCTCGTTTCTCTTGCAGCTACATGGGATTGTGTGATGAAATTTCAAAACATTTCCAATCTCCTTTACAGCTACATGAGATTGTATGATGAAATTTGGGCCAACAGGATATGAAGAAAAATAGTGGGTGACTTCCAGATTTTTCCTGAAAGCTGGAGGCCCTGGCCTGGACTCCATTTTCTTTCCTATTCCCACAGACTGGAATAGAAACATGGAGGGACCCAGTTTCAACCATGTAAGTGAAAAAACACCCAGGGAAATAATTTCTTCCATCTTCCAAGAAGATGGAAGAAATGTAGGCCTTTTAATAAAACCTGGGCTTCTGCTTCTATGAGCAGAGCCCTGAGGACAGCTCTGGACCTCTTTCCTCAGACTTAGAAAATAGGATAAAGCTCCTTTCTTCTGAATTCACTGTGTTTGGGCATCTCTGTTACAGCAGCTTAGCTTGTACCTTGACTAACAATCAAGAAATTTTATCATCTCAATGGGTAAGAATGTTCAGGCTGGGACTCATTGGTTAAAAAACACAAGAAACCATGGGCCAGGGATTTAGCTCAGTGGTTCCACTGCCTGCCTTGCAAGTGCAAGGGTCCAAATTCAATCCCTGGTACCAAAAACAAACAAACAAACAAAAACACACAGGAAACCAAAACAGACACAAGAATGCAAATTAAAAAGCTTACTAGGAGAAATAAAACAGCAGTATACCCTAGAGGGTGGATAATCACCACATTCCCCTTCCCATAATGAAGCTCCATGGGAAGTTCAGCCATACTCAAAAGCCATTTCAATGATTTACTGGAAATATTTAAGTTCCTTTGGTCAGCTCATTCCTTCCCTTTAGACAGACTCACATTGGGATCAAGTTGCTTTACAGGCATGAAATCAAAACAAAGGGGAACAGACAAATGTCCAGGGAATATTCTGTCAACTTTCATGACCGTAGTAATCAAAAATACTCAAAACCAATGCCTAAATCTCCCACGTTTCTCTTTGATTTAGGGTTTTTTGCTTTTTGTTTTGGTACTGGGGATCGAACTTAGGTTCTTGTGCTTGCACTTGTGAGGTAGGCAGCGGAACAACTTAGTTAAATCCCGGCTCTCTTTGAGTTAGAAATGGTGTTGCAACTCTAAACAGTAGGTCAAAGTTAGATGGGATGGTTCTTTGCCTTGGACAATGGGTGCCTCCAACATTTACCTCTGTGACTTGTCTTATCCCAGGGACTGGATCAGAGACTGTTGCTTGTCTTTAAGGACATTTTCATGTTTTTGAGGAAAAGAATATTTCCCTAGATTATCAGACATATGTGAAGAACTGTTTTTGTTCTGAAATGTGCTATTTGTTATTTTTTGATGGTAAAACATCTTTTTTCTTTTAGGACATGACAGTGGTCATGAGCTGTTGGATTTTTTCATGCCAGGCTTTTGTAAATTGGAAAGTTGAGAGTACTTCATCAGGTCTTCCAATTTTTTTTTTAATCCTTTTTGTTTGTTTTGTTTTGCTTTGTGTCTTGAGACAGAATTTCACTATGTAGTTTAGGCTGCCCTTAAATTCACTGAGCTCCTCCTACCTCCTGCTCTTAATTACTGGGATTACAGGCATGCACCACTATGCCTGGCCTCTTTTTTTTTGTTTGTTTGTTTGTTTATTTGTTTTAACTAGATCATAAAGCTCAAAGTCCTGGAAAACATGTTTTTTTCTACTATAGTTAGAAAACAACTTTTTTTTTTTCTGGTACTGGCGATCGAACTCAGCACCTTGAGCTTGCCAGGAAGGTGGCAAATAACTTTTTTGATTCTTAAAATATGACCGTAACTTCAAACTAGTTACATCGAAATTTCTGGACACTTTTGGCCATTCCTTTTCTGTTGTTGTATTAGCTAAATTCTTAGAGGATCTTCTATTTTATCTCATACTATCATACCTCAAGGTTTTTGTTTTAGGTTTGGTTTGGTTTGTTTTGGAGACAGGTCTTGCTATATAGTTCAGACTGACTTTGAGTTCACTATATAGCCCAGGCTTGAAACTCACAGCTCTTTTCCTGCTTTAGCCTCCCAAGTGCTGGGACTACAGGTGTATGCCACTATGCCCAGTATACCTCAAGGTTTTATAAAACCTATGAATTCACTTTCTGAGAGCACAAGAACCCATATTATTGTCATATAAAAACTAATAATATCTACCATTTCTTGAGCATATACTATATGCCAGAAACTATATAAATTCTTTACATGGTGTTATGGTTTGTGTCTGGATGTCCCCCAAAGCCTCATTCGGTCAGAGGTAGCTGAATCTAGAATTTGTGATGCTGGGATTAATGGTGTGTGATAATTAAACCATTACATGTGAGTGGCATAGCACCGCCCTAATCCTGGTAGTCTAGGTAGGACAAAAGAGGCAGAAAGACGCAGTGGGGAGTTCCCTTGTTGCCTTTGCTACCTTGTGCGCACCATGTTGTTTCACCTCTGTAATATCCATGTCTTGGAGCCAGCTGACTATGAATTGAAACCTCTACAAACTATAACCTTTTCTAACAGGCTTCCCTCCAACTCCAGATGTCGACTATTTTGTCTCAGCAAAGAGAGAAAAGTAATTAACACACATGGATTAATCTAGGTTGTCCTTACCGTAACCCTTATGAAGTAATCATAATTATTATTTGCATTTTAAAATGAGCACAAAAATGTTATTACTTTATCCAAGATTACATAGCTAATAGCTAGCACTAGAACTCAAACCAAGCATCTGATTCTAATGATGACTATGCTTATAACTGCAGGAGCTACCTTCTTTCTGCTTTTTTCCCTGCAGTACTGGTTATTGAGCCCAGGACCTTCACACTGAGACCATTTTTTTTTTTAACTTTTTATTTTTTACACAGGTCTTGATAAACTGCCCAGGCTGGACTTGAACTTGTAATCCTCCTGTCTCAGCATCCTGGAGCCCTGGAATCATAAGTGTGCTCTGCCATGCCTTGGCTGGAAGCTGCCTTCCTATAGGAATTTGAATCCTGGAGTTTTGTGAGATAGAAATATCCTTTTATATATAAACAACTGTCATTTTAAAGGGTGGAAAAGTGAAAATACTGCACAATGATGTCATCCTTTTTTCACTCATTTATGAACTTTTTGTCACTAAAATGATTCCTGACTGCAATTTTATCAAGAGCAATATGAAAGAAAGTTTTTTTTTATACCGGGACTCAAAATCATGACCTTGCACTTGCGAGGCAGGTGGCGGAACCGCTGAGCTAAATCCTCAGCCCAAGAAAGAAAGTTTGAAAGAAAAAAGAAGTTTTCTTTAAGAAAGAAGTTTGTCCTTGTACTGATACTAGACTTTTGGGTTTTTTGTTTTGTTTTGTTTTCCTGGTTTTAGTCTGTAATGTAACTGAGGCAAGATGAGCCCTGGTCTCTTACTCTCTTTTGTAGGATCTGGCCTTAGGTTTTGCTAAGGAATGCTTTTCTTCTATATTGAATCCTCCAAACTTCCCTAGTCTTCCTCCATGAACCTGTTTAGAGGGCACTCATATAATCTTTTTTAACATGGGTCTTCTGAGAAGTCTGCCTCATCTGCCAGTTAGCCACAGTCACATTCTGTAATAGTCCATGTACCCAGGGGTTCCAACTTCTTAAGTTTTTAAAAAGGACAATCAGACTCCATCGTGGTGGCACACACCTGTAATCCCAGCCCTCTGGGGGGCTGAGGCAAGAGCATCACAAGTTCAAGCCCAGTCTGGGCAATTTAGTGACTTATCAAGACTGTCTCAAAAATAAAAATTTTAAAAGGACTGGAGATTTAGCTCAATTCAAAGGCCCTCGGTTCAGTGCTCATACCACAAAAAGAAGGAGGGAGGAGAGGAGGAGGAGGAAGTGAAGAAAGAGGGAAGGAAGAGAAAGATGGAAAAGAAGGTAATGGAGGAGAATAAGAAGACAAGAAGGAGAACTCTGAAAATTGCTTGTGTTCAAGTCTTCCTCTAGTGGGTTCTGTATACGTATTACCTGATAGGCTGATTGATGTGCAAGGGTCTCCTAGACCATTCCCAGATTTAGTTACTCACTAGGAGGACTCAAGAGTCAGCATGTGGCCATACTTAAGGCTATGATTTATTACAGCCAAATGATACAAAGCAAAGTCACACATATAAAAGGCAAACGGGGAAAGGTCTAGAAGAAACCAAGTGTAAGATTTTAATTATCCTCTCCCAGTGGAGTTACACAGGACATGCTTAATATCTCAGCAAGCAATTGGGAAGACACGTGTGAAATGTTGTCAGCCAGAGAGGCTCATTACAGATTCAGTAGGCAGGGTTTTTACTCGGGCCACAGGCACACTCTGCCTACCACATAATTCCAGAATTATTCAGGTGTTTAGCATAAAACATGTTGTTTTTGTAAATGGTGTAGGTACAAGCCCCCCCCTTTTGGTACTGAGAATCAAATTCAGGACCTTGTACTTGCCAGGCAGATGCAGTACCACTGAGCTAAATCCCAGGCTCCAGCAAGCCCTTTTTGTCAGGTGTAAGAACTTCCCCCAAGTCCAAGTTACCACGTGCCAGCTAAGGATTATCTTCTTAGGAAACCTGTGAAAAGATAGCAGTCAGGATTTCTATTTTAACTCTATTTTTAGATACCTGAGGAAGTACAAATAAAGATCTGGTAGAACAGGTTTAAGCCAAAATCCTTGAAGGAAAGCCTAGTTTCTTGACACTTTTCTGGGTCTCTCTTTTTCTACTGTGTCACCTTCCTTGTTGCTATGGAAAGTCTAGTATTCCTACGGAGTCTGGGGGCACAAGCCACCTTTCAGGAAACATTTTGGCAGACGCTGATTATGCGTAGAGTATTCCCACAGCATGTAGCCACCTGTTCTTGGAGAGAAGTTCTCTTCTCATTTGAAAACAGGCTGCCAGGGTCCCATGCTTCATGGGAAGAATGAGATTCTGTCGGGAATACTGTGGCCAGTACACAGTGATCATAGTGCATCATTATCAGCTGCCCTCGTCTTCAGCCATTACTACATCTGATGGGCTCATCATTGGGTTAGATCTCTAAAGAAGCACATGACTTGCTCATATCTCTCAAGAGATAAAATGGTTTTTCCAAACCCATTTCACTCATTTGAGCACTAGCTATCAATATTGCTACTGTTTCCTGGAAATTAACACTAGGTTTGTGACTCTCTGAATTGATAAATGCATTTGATCCCTGGATCTTGTCTCGCAGATATCTCTGGCGCTCAAAGGTCTGGACTGAATTGAGTGTGGTATGTCCATCTCTTGGCCAAGAAAAATTCATTTTTTAGTGCCTTGAATGTAGAGGGAGCTTTCTCAGAAATGAGTACTGTTTACAGGTTTTGGATTTTGCAGCCTCTGACCACATAGTTACTGGCCTAACTCCCACTGAAGATCTGGGACAGTACTGTGCAAAAAGATAGGATGATGATGAGAGCCACATGTCACTTAAAACTTCCCAGGAGCAACACTTTGAAAGAGTAACAAGAAACAAGTGAAATTATCTTAATGATGCATTTCATTTAACATATCTAAGATATTATTTCTTCATATAATCAATATTAAAAATTATTAATGGGATGTTTTACATTATTTTTGACATACTAAATCTTCTAAATCTGGAATCTGTTTTATATATCTCAATTCAGAGCAACCAAATTTCAAGTGCTCAGTGGTCACATATGGCCAGTAACTGTTGTATTAAACAGCACAGTCCTGGAGAAAGGCCAAAAGATGAGAACACAGCTATAGCAGTCAGGAAGTTGGAGACCCTGTAACGTAGCGTCCACCCTGCTGTTCATTTGCAATACACACTGGTTGATGCCTCCAGTGTTGTTGTCTCAAGGAAGCTCCTGGATAGTCACTTTGCTACGTGTTCATTTATTTCACACAGACTGATACCAGGTAAGCTTCATTGCTAGGATGGAAAAACATCTCCTCACCATGAAGTCCAGCTTTATCTCCTAAAGGCCTGACAATTTAAAAACCTAGCAATGGGGGATGTATCTTAGTAGTAGAGTGCTTTCCTAGCATGCACAAGAGCCTGGATTCAATCTCCAGCAACACAAAAACAAAACCAAAAACCTAGCATTCTTAATTCAGAATGAAGTTTCACGCAGATAAAAGTTCCTAGAAATTAAAGATGGGGCTTGAATAACTACTCTTCTAATGGTTAGTTTCAGGTTTTAGTATGCTTGGAGACAAAAAAACTAGAAAGCTGCTCCCACCCATTCAAGAACTCTTTAGTTCTGTAACTTCAAAAAGACTGCCAGATCCACCCAGTGCCACCAGAATAAAACCGCTATACCTCTCCATGCTTGCAAGGATTGCAGCATCCCTTACAGTTCAGCCATATCACCTGGGAAGAAGAAAGGTTTCCTGTGCTGCTCCAGCCAGCCACATGTCCCAGCATATAAGGCCAGGCTTTCCTGCTGTGCCAGGATGCAATCGAGAGGGCCCCTGGGGCTCTTTCAAGAGAACTAATTTGATTCACTAGGGACTCTGATGGTCTCATGTGTACCATAACTTCCTTCATTAGCCAGGCAAAGCAAAGGGTACTCTTGGCCTAAATATAAATTGGTTCTTTTTGAGGAGATACTATTCCTTTTTCGTCTCCTAAGACTGTAAGGGAACAATATCACCCAATTTAAGCATGATTCTTCCCTTTTCTCTGAGTCTGTCTCAAGGGTGAGGCAACTATTGATAAAATTATTAGTATTTGCTTATGTCTGACCACACTTAATACTGGACTCTCAACCATGTACCCATAAGTTGTGATAGAATAACACAGAGCATCAAATAGTTTCCTACCTTCAGATGGGTCAAGGGACCCATACTTACAACTCTACTGATATTACATTTCAAATCCAAATCTGAGTCCACTTCCTTTTACCCCTAACTCACAGTCAAGAGTTCATGAACCAAGTACTGGAGTCCTGATATTCCTTGTTTAACAATTGATTCCATTCCTATAGCTAGGTCATTAAGTGAATGAGTTGCTAAATGAGGAATTTTACTGTATATAGCATGCACATCACAATATTCAGAATAAAGAAATGGTTGAAGACAACTCCAACTTGATGACTTTGCTTTTATTTGCATAACTCTTCCATGTAGTGCTATAATATATAACAAAACATTAAACTACAGTACATTACAATCAGCAAAAATTACAATATGTTTGCACTACGGAAGAATCCACCATAAGGTTGCACTGCTGTTCATGTTCCTGCATCAAAAGTTTTGAGCAGCTCAGTATAAAAGCCCTGGGCTCATCCCTAGTAACAACTAAAAAGAAGACAGAAGAGAGGAGAGATAAGAAGGAAGAAGGAAGGTAGGAAAGAAGGGAGGGGAAGTCCAGGGGAGAGGGAGAGGAGGAGAGAAGGAGAGGAAAGGGAGGAGGAGGAAGAGAAGGAGGAGGAGGGACTGCCATTTATCACAAAATGCATGAAACTGGAGGACATTATACTTAGTGAAATAAGCTAGACATAGAAAAATACTATATTATGCCATTAATACGTGGATGCAAACAAATTATCAAAGCTGGGCATTTTTAGCTCAGTGGCACCATGCCTGATTTGCAAGCACAGGGTCTGGAGTTCGATCCCCGGTACCCCCCCCAAAAAAGAAAATATACCATTTGGTGATGACTGTAAATAGTAGGTGGAGGAAATGGGAAGATGGAGGTTAGTGGTTTTGAAGCAGCAGATGTGCAAGATGAACAAGGCGAGATCTAACAACATGAGTAGTATAGTAAATAAAATTTCACTGTCTTTGAGATTCTAGTTAAATGAATAGATTTTTAACAGCTCTTCCACAAAAGTAAAAACAAAATGGCTAACTATGAGATGATGGTAATGTTGATATGCTTTCTATAGTAACCATTTTACTATCTCTATATATTCCATAACATCCTGTTGTGTACTTTTTTTTTTTTTTTTTTGGCAGTACCAGGGATGAAACTCAGGACCTTGAACTTGTGAGGCAGGTGTGGTGCCACTAAGCTAAATCCTGGGTCCTGTTTGTTCTTTCAATACACATATTAAAATATTTTAATGTTTTATATTTAAAGTTGCACATATTAAATTACACATATTTAAAAATTTAATGCCATAAGCTGGTAGCATATAAGCAACAGAAATTATTGCTCACAGTTCTGGAAGCTGTTCTAAACTCCCAAAAGCCTATCCCCAAATATTAATACCAGGTGTTAGAATTTAACATGCAAATATTAGTCTTTCACACACTCCAAGTAATTCTCCATTACTCACCTCAATCAGTACCCCAGCATCTCAACGAGAATAAGTCCTTGAAACTCAGGAGAACCTCATTCAGGCCTTTTGAGACCTAACAGATTGAACTCTGAAGTCTGAAACACAGTAAACAACAATTGTCTCAGAGATGGCACCCCTGACATGTTCAGCTTTCCATGCAGGATGCATACCTTCAGGAAAATCATCTTTGGCTGGGTGTGCTGGAAAATGGCAAGCCGACTGGCCAGAATGTTCCTTCTTGTGATAGTGCCAATTTTTATTCTAACTTAGGTTCAATTTGAAGGAGACGGAAAGTCCATGATAATTTTAAAATTTAAATTAGCAAGGATAGTTGCTGTAGTTTATTCATCAAGTTTTTTGTGGGCTTCTCTAACTTTTTCTGTTTTGTGTTGTTTTTTGTTTGTTTGTTTTTTTCTGTAGTTAGTCATTAGTGAGGAAAAGCTATTAAACCTAATAAATTCTCCTTTGGAGTTTGTAATTATTGTAGATGGTGATAATTTTTCTATAATTTATTCAATCCTGACATTCTCAAAGGTGTACTACTGTTCCCCCAATGGACATGTTCTAAGCTAATAGATTATCTATTCTATATCAAGTGGCATAGTTTCCTATAAATTGCATCTTTGCAAAGGATACTATGATTGTAACTGTGAGGCTTTACTCTGTTGTCACAGATGAGAGATTAATTCCTTTTCCTTGACAGCAATCTTATGAATGGGGATAACTTCGTAAAGGCAATAGTGGAAGGCTTTTATAATAGCATTGAAGAAGATTAAGTGGGTGTCCTTATTTAGGCTCCAGTAAGACTCTTCTCGGGTTCATCAGGGACTGGTATACCCAGCTCCAGAGAAAGGCTATTTCAAATTAAGGATAATTTCATTTATTTTGCCCTACTGACTGGTACTGAAACCCAGGCCTAAGTGAGTCAGCATGTGGCATTCCTCTGGCCACAGAGACTGATTCCAGAATGATGTATGGACCAGGTTAGGCCAAGGAGATATTAGAGGAGAAGCATAGAAACTTTGTAGACTTTTCCTTATTCTTACAGGAGAATCACAGGAAGAAATACCTGCTCTGTCTCTCAACGTTAAGGAGAGTAGATATGAAGGCAGCATTTGGCCTTGAGAAAAGCCCATTGTGAATGAATCCAACAGAGGAATAACTGTCCTGGAAGACTGGACCAGGCTGAACTTGAAGCCTGATCTGTTTTGGCCTTCTACTTGATGGGCCCATTGATTCCCAGATTCATGAGCCAATAAAAATAAAATAGAGCCTCATTCCTCCTTTTGAGCAAAAAGCATCCTAACTGAAGTGGTGAGTTAATTGTAATTATATTTCATGTTAGAAATATTTTAAAACCCTAAAACATTTTTGTATGAGCATATAGTAAAATTCAAGCAGAATAAAGGGACAAACAAAATAAATGCCCATCTCATTTTAGGGTTAATTTACCTCTCCAGAATCAATCCCAGAATAAGTTTCATGCTTGCATGTATATGAGCATATGCATGTGTGACTTCATCTCTAATCAAATAGAAGCACGATACACACATTGTTTTGCATCTTGTTTATTGTACTTAGATGATTTCAAATCAGTGCATATATATATATATATATATATGTATATTACATATCTTATATATTTCTTTTGAAAGACCATGTTAATCCACTATATTGATACACCATAATTTACTTATGCAATTTCTAATCTTTTGCCACTATTCATAATGATGCAGGAAAATAGATCTATAAATGGGAAGGGAACAAAGAGATTGAGGGAGGGAGATGGGAGAGGAAGCAAAAGGGAAATAAAAATAATTAAAATGTGTCATGTACATGTACCAAATTCCCACAATGAATGTAATTCTTATGGACCACAACATGTGCTAATACTGCAATTTTAAATGATGAAATTAATATCCTTAAAAATACACGTTTGAGGCCAGGATTTAGCTTAGTGGTACCAGGCCTGCCTCATAAGCACAAGGTCCTGAGTTTGATCCCTGGTGCCAAAAAAAAAAAAATTAGAATTAAAATTAAGAAGTACACGTTTGAACAAAAAATTAAGCATATATCTCCAGATGAATTCCTAAAAATAAAGTCTCTGCTTCAAATAGTATGCATGTTATATTTTAATAGCTGTCATCAAAAACTTTCCTTAAAAGACTCCCAGATTTATGTTCAAGGATAGTTTTAAATAACAGAATGAATCTCGTGCATCTCCACAGGTTTACAAATAGTTGGTCATTATTTTTTCAAAATTAAATAACAGGACATTTCCCATATACTGGACCTTTTGCTGTGCATCTTGCACACATTGGCTTGTTTATTAGTCAGAACAGCTGTATGGCATGAAGAGATAAAGTGACTTGCCCAAGGCCATGCAGATTGTAAAGAACAAAGGGATTCAGTAATACGCTCAGTGTCACACAGCCAGTGAATGCTTGGGCTGAGATTAAACATGCACAAGCTGACTTCAGGGCTCACATGAGGGTGGGATACAATACTGCCTCACTATTTTACTTTAAATTTTACACCTATTAAAGTCATACTTACACACTGAAAACTTTTTACCCTTTTTTATTTTATTATTTTTAGGTGTGTGTGTGTGTGTGTGTGTGTGTGTGTGTGTGAAGCTGGCAGCCCAGGGATTCATACATGCTACACAAGAGCACTGCAACTGAGCTACCACTCCAGCCCCACTTTGTGATCTTACACAAATTATTACAGCTGAGTCATGACTCCACTCCCCCAGAAACCACAGCTTTCAACCATTTAGTGTTTGCTACTAGTACAGTGCAGATTTCAACAAATCTAAACAATATTATATCATCATCTTTTGGTTTGTTGATCCCCTAATCTAGAAGATGAGGATTTAACTCACTCAGCTTATATGTGTATCTCATCTCTTTCTGCTTTTCTTCTTCAGGTGTATGATTGTTGTGACATTCTTTTAAACTTTGTAAGTTTTAAATGATTTTTCGTTTCTTTATTCTTTTCTGACTTCCATATTTTTTTCTCATATATTGGTGATTCTTGTTCAATTCTCTTTATCCTTGTGATTTTATTTCCTTTGCAACTTTTATCTTTTCCTATCATTTTAATGGTGCCTAGATCAAACACATATTCTCCATTATGTGAAGAGGCTAATAGTGTCCCTACACTTCCTTGTGCAGCTCTTCAACTTCTACCCACCAATTTCTATCAGCTTTATCTTTCTTTTATATTCTTAAGAGTGATTTAAATTTTTCCTATGGCCATGGTTCTTTGAGGAATATCCCAACCAGGCCCTTCATTGTAAATAAAGTTTGCTTTCTGCCTCCAAAAAACCAAATAAATAAATAAATTCTTCCTGTGACCATAATTGTTTTCAGTGTTTTATCCATAAATTGATTTTAAAAGTTGAATCAGAATGATTTATCTGCTATTTAAACTATGGAAAGCTGAGCATGGTGGTACATGCCTGTAGTCCCAGCACTTGAGAGGCTGAGGCAGGAAGGTTGCCACAAGTTTTAGGCCAGCCTGGGCTACATAGTGAATTCAAGGCTAGCCTGAACTATATAATGAGACGTTGTCTTAAAAAAACCAAAAAATAAAAAAATAAAGAATAAAATAAACTATGGAAGAATTATTCAATATAAAGCCAAGTGATTTGCTTGTATTAACATGTTTTCACTATAGATCCAGTGCAGGATCCCTGTACTATATAGAGGGTGAAGGAAAATGTTTCTGACCTCAAAGTCAAGTATTATTTTTCCTTCTCTTCTACCTTGTAGTGTATTGTGTTTCCTTGTAGTCTAAAGACAGTATGACTGCTAAAAAATTATACTGTTCTTTTACATTGATTGATCTTTGGAGCACAGCTTTATTCTGGCTTTTTTGTTTTCCTAGTTTTCAATTGCTTTTTTTCCCCTGAGAGACAGAGCATGCTTACTTCATCATATCCAAATACTTTTTAGTATTTTTACTTATTCCACCACAGGATTTGCTTTGTATCTTTACTTATTCCCAATACCATGGGAATTATTACTTTCTTACTAAAGACGTTCTTTTTTAGCCCCACTGAATTCTTGTTCCAATTTGGAAAGACTTTTTTCGAAGCTTGCAACTGTAAGGCATTTGGAATTTCTTTTCATTGAGCCCCTAGTTATGTTTTCTGTATTCAGGGGCATTTTCTTTCTGATTTCGTGTGTGTGTGTGTGTGTGTGTGTGTGTGTGTGTGTGTGTGTGTGTGTGTGTGTGTGTGTGTGTGGTGCTGGGGATAGAACTCGGGGAATATCCCTACCTCCCCTTCCTTTTTGAGATAGGGTCTTTTTTAGTTGCCCAAATTGGCATTGAACTTTCAGTCCTCCTGCTACTGCAGTCCCTCATTGATTGTATCTGCCCTCTGGCTTCCTTTCCTATTTAATCCATTACATGGTTCCTTCTCTTTTGTGATATCTATACATTTTTTTAAAAAAAACTCATCTGTTGGTGATTCTTATTAAATTATTTTCATTCTTATGATTTTATATCTTGTTCAACTTTTGCTTTTCTTTTTTCTTTTTCTTTCTTTTTAAGACAGGGTCTTACTATGTAATTCAGGCTAGCCTTGAACTCACTATGTAGTCCAGGCTGGCTTTGAACTTGTGGCACTCCCCCTGCCTCAGCCTCCCAAGTGCTGGGAATATAGGCTTGCACCACCATGCCTGGCTAGGTTTTCTATCATTTTAATGGTGTATAAATCAAAACCTGTGCTCATCTTGCCATTCAGAGTAGAAACTTCTACCTCGTCCTTTTATTTTTGAGTCTCAAAATGATTATGTTGGTTGTCATTAAGTAGAAGAATCTATTTACCTACTTTTTCCATGAAAACAACTCATGGTGAGATTAACCTCTTGAACAATCACATGAACTTGGAACAATATGGTGGAAATAAAATGTCACCTTCCAGAAATAATCACGCAGTTAGTACTTCAGGATGGTTTTAAAGTATCACCAGAGATCTTATAAGAGTTTGCTTGTTGGTTTGTCTCCAAGGCATTTACAGAAACAACTGAATGGGAATTCCTATTAAGTACTTCAAATCCTTCATCTTTTTGTAGCACGGATGGAGTCATACTAGTTTGGAGTTTAGTGTGATTAGAATTAAAATCATACATTATTCATATTTGGTTATTACTAGTAATTCATTCTAAACATACATCTAAGAGGTAGTGGTGTGCTAGTAAGTGTCTAACAATAAAATCTTCAGGGAAGAAGCATATATATGTTTCTATAAGTGTGTTTATATATATATAATTTTATTAAAATTTTTATGATGTAAAAATATGTGTGGCATATAATTTATAAATAATAATAATAAAGTACACAGTGCTTTTATTGTAAAATCCACATAGCCAGTGGAATCTTACAGGATGTGTTTGTTGACTTTTGCCAAACTTTTGTTTCTATAGCCAACATATGGTTGCAATTGAACTATGATTTGACAAATAGAGTTACATCCCACTCTTTTCCCAATAAATCTGTTGTCATTAAATCTGACATATGTGTTTTATTTTCACAATAGCTTTGTTTAACAATTGGCTTGCAAAATTACTGAAAATTTACAATTGACTCTTGCAAAGTGGAAGAAGCCAACTCCATTACTTACAATTGTGTTTGTTTGTTTGTTTGTTTTGGTACCAGGGGTCGAACTCAGGATCTCGCACTTTTGAGGCAGGCAGCAGAACCACTGAGCTAAATCCCCATTACTTATAAACTATACTTCTCCAACCTGAGGTGACAGAATGAGGGCTCACCTATTTTTGTTATCCATGAACAGCTCTCCCTTCACTGTAATCCCCTCTTTCTAATCTTGCTCCTTCTCTCCCTCTAAGAAACCATACATCTCGGGGACTGAGTGGTCATCTTTGTCTACTATCACCTCCAGAATAGAAAAAAACAGAAACTCAGACCAGGGATGTAGTGCATTGACGATGCACCTGCCCAGCAAGTGCAAGGTCCTGAGTTCAATCCCTGGTACTAGAAAAAGAAAAAAGAAAAACCAGAAGCAGCTCAGTCAACTGAAATGACACAGTGGGGTAGAGTTGGGTCGCTACTGGTGTCGCAACCACATGGTGGCACTATTGAGACATGGGCATTGCAGCTGCCTCAGTACCCCACTATCTCCACCACCAGCCCTCTTTCTTGCCCCCAGTTGTGTAAGCCTTTAACCCAGTTACATCTCTAAAATCCTCACTTCCCTATTCTTCTTACATACAGTTCTTTCCAGTGCAGGAAATACCATCCATGCAAAAAGCCATGGCACTCTGCATGCTTAAAAGTTAACATAAAACAAATTCCTCCTGTTGTATCCACTCTGGCAACTTCTTTTCCACATCTGATTTTTAGATTCTGCCATCTGCAAGCCACTGGGAGTCTGCCAGTTTCTCAATGATTCAAGTAAATCTTTCTGTGTTTCAGTCCATGGCCTGGGGAAGCTCAAATTTGTTTTGTAATTATTGTGTTTTTTACTTGGATCTGTCTTTCTTTCATTGTCCATTCTATCTGTGTGGCTTGCTGCATATTAGCCTCCAATTGGAAAACTCCACTGTTTTATCATTTTCCATAAGAAATCTCACACAACTCATGTTGGTGTTTTGGGAACTTCACCAAGATGCTCTTAATTTCATATACAAATCACAGAAAAGGACTGTAATTAGCCCACATAGGCTTACCACCAAACCAGTCTGTGGTCAGGAAGACTGAGTACTTAGAATGATTAGACTTGTCCCTGTGCCAACTTCTATGATGAGAAAAGCAGGACGGCGGCCTGGAAATGCATGGAGTGAGGGAGGAGAAATATCTCAAAAGACCTGGGGAAATATTGCCTAAGGATGGGAGACAGAAAATCTGAAAGAACAAAAGCCGTAGGGCCAGGGATTTAGCTCAGTGGTTCTGCTGCCTGCCTCAGAAGCACAAGGTCCTGAGTTTGATCTTGGGTACCAAAAAAAGAAAAGAAAAAAGAACAAATGCCTGCTACTGGTAGAGATTTGAACTTTCTCTCCTTTTGGAAGTTTTACAATTCCCAGAGAAAACGGAACCATGTGCTTTGGGAGAAAGAATAGTAAAACAAAAATATATTTGACAGAAAGTAATATTGAGAGATGTCCTTTGAAGCATTCCTTCTAATACTAATACAGGTTGAGAAACCCTAATCTGACACTTTGAAATCCAAAATTCACACATAAACTCACTTAAAATGGTGTATATGTGTGTGTTACCTTCAGGCTACATGTGAAACATGAATGAATTTTATGTTCAAACTTAGGCCCCATCCACAAGATATCACATTGTGTATATGCAAATATTTCAGAAATTTAAAAAAATCTGAAATTTGAAACATCTCTTATCCCAAGCATTTCATATAAGGGATTCTCAACCTGTATCAGTTTATCTATTATGAAGTTTAGATTTTCATAGAATTGTATTTCAAAGGAAGGATACAATTTTTGCATGCTTTAAAATCCTCCAATATGTGGTATTACTTTAAATTTTCATGTAATGTGATATCATTTTAACTTGGGCACATTAAATCAGAGACTGCCTTATACTACTTGAGCCAAAAAATGCAAAGTAATCTCACTGCTATTTATACAACTATCCTAGCTTTATATTTTTTTGTGCCCAATAAGCTTTCTCCATCTCTAAAAATCCAACACATAGGAATCTAAATACACATGGGAAAGAACTATCTAAGCTTTGGAATGTGCGTCTTTCCACTGGGGGAAGCATTAACAGTTTCCTTTGAGCTAAACTTTGGGACTGCCTGCTGCTGTTTGCCTGGCTGACCACTGGAGGCTATCTTCTGTCTTGTACTGTATCTTGTATCTTTATAGCACTTGCACTTCTCTTCCACAAAGGATTCAGAAGGAAGAGCAGGCTTCAGTTTGGGAAATCATACTGGAAGGATCCAAGAAGACCTTCCAAAAACATGTGGAAAGGATAGTTTTCATGTGATCTGGATCTGTTTCCAGATTCTCAACTTCTATATGTAGGATTACTGAGGGCCCTTCTCCTGAAGCCTGTACATATCTTACTTTTCACAGTCCTTCTGTGAGGTCTCTCTCTCTCTCCCAGTCTGAATGTTGCCTTGACATATTGCTCTGGGGTATAAAAATGTCAACCTCAACTCAGAAGGGGATCATTTAAAAGGCACTAGCTCAGAGAGGGTTCTTCTCATTCCTCCCCCAAAAGCAAAGAAATCCTTAGTAAAAACTAAAGGCTTTCTTTACATCCAGGCAACAAACTCTGTACACCTTACTAACGCTCTGCACCTTGTTTCTGCCTCTCCCACCTTTCCCCAGTGGAATTAGGATTCAGAAGGCTATAATCTCGTTTGTTTGATTTTTAGAGTGATAGGATAAGCTTGATCTACCTGACAGGTTTGACAGTGAAGACTAGTTTCCATGCAAACAGGAGAAACATAACAACCAGCTCTGGGAAACTTGGGTGCTACTGCCAGCTGGTACATCATAAGCTCCAAGATCAGGATTCCTTAGAATGAACACATTACATGTGTTATAACTCATTCTCATAAAACTGTTTACCTCAAACTTTGTTTTTTGGCCTTAGTGTGATGTTTTAGAACTGTGCTTCAAAGAATGAAACGTGCATGTGATGTTGGTGGAAAAAAAAAAAAGAACATATAACTATGTGACTCACAGCTATAATTAACTATGAAAACAGAAAGATATAAAAGAACACACTTCAGTAAAAAATGCATATTCAGATACATTTTTCTTAAGTTTATTTAATTTTTTACTCTTGAGTCTAATCAGATGTAGAATTTTCCTTTTTAATACAGAATTTGGCTAGCAGACTTACTGAAGGTTTTACTCTCACCACCCTTCAGCATCTTTGCTTATTTTGTAGAGCGGAAGTGGCTGATGCTTAAAACTCAATATTTAAGCATATAAAGCCTCTATTTGAACACCCTCAGGCGCAAAATTTTTTGATTACATTTCTCTTGATGGTGCCCCCTAAAATAGCAAAGAAGAAAAAAATAGCTATTTTTCTAGCCTCTGCTAGATGCCATGACTGTTTCTACCCTATGATAAAGGAATTTACTAAGGAACTACTAACTGTTCTGTTCCCTCTTCCACCTCTACTGCTTAGATACCTTGAGGTCTTTTAATACAATGCAATGCAAAATTAATTACTGAAGGGCCGGGGATTTAGCTCAGTGGTGCCACCACCTGCCTCACAAGTGCTAGGTCCCAAGTTTGATTAAAAAAAATTAATTACTAAGGTTTGATGATATTAAATTGCCAGACTCATTTACTGACACAGAGCCAATTGGTTTTTTTCTACTACTAGTGTTTTCCTCCCTGTTTCTAATAACTGAAAAATGTTAAAATATATAAAGACATTGTAAATACTTCCCAGCACAATTTTCTCCATACACAGGACCCTCTTATTCATTAATCAGATGCCAACTGAGAGCAAAATTTAGGCAGGAGGCAGTTCCCTGAGAGCTGGAGGGAGGAAGGAGGAGAGGAGACTGCAAAGGGCAGAGGCAGCAGTTTGGAACTGTGAGTGTGACGGTGACAAAGTTGCTATTGCAGTAGCTTGCTTCTGGCCTTTTTAGTCATCACCTTTTGCCTCAGATGACCCTAATTTGGGGAGAAATAGTAATTACATATATATTTACA